>NC_036641.1:1881356-1926059 GCF_002806865.2 Cucurbita pepo subsp. pepo | reverse complement strand
TTTTTTTTTTTTTTTTTTTTTTTTTTTTTTTTTTTTTTTTTTTTTTTTTTTTTTTTTTTTTTTTTTTTTTTGAAATTACAAAATCTTCATTTTCTAGATCTGATTAAATTAAATCTTCATTTTCTTTATCTTTTTTTTTTTTTTTTTTGAAATTACAACCAATTATAGTTAGATGTTGAATTATTACCATGGTCTAGCTTTGAGTTAGAAACTAAATGTCAATCATTTATACGATTCAGTAAATCATGTCAGATTAGTAATATTAGATTAAATTTTTGTCAGATTAGTAATATTGGATTAAATTTTTGTCAGATTAGTAATATTAGATTAAATTTTTATCAGTAGCCAAAGAATAAATTAAAGATAGAATGACCAGTAAAACTTTAGGAAATAATGAGATAAGGAAAAATTTGGAAATAGAGATCCACTCAAAATTTGTAATACATGACAACAGAATTAAAATGCAACAAATACAAAAAAAAATTAGAGAATTAAAAACCACAATTAAATATAGAGAGAAAGGTAGATACAAAGGGTAAATATAGAGGATAGTAAAGCCAAGAATAACTTGAAATAGCTGGATCTACTTTCTTATACAACAGTAACTTTTTAATAAAAATATAATTATAGATATATAACATTTCAAGACTTTTAACAATGGACCAATGTAAAGTAGAGAAATAATGTTATAGAGTTCAAACCTGAAATTGATGTCATGGGCTCATATAGGTTGACTCGGATTTCAAAGGACGGAATCGAACTTTCATTAAAGATATATTCGTGACAACGACTTAAGCTAGCCAGGTAAGTGACCTCACTATCGACATGGTTATATTTGATGTTGACACGTGCCCTGTGGTTCTGCACGTGTCATATATATTGATATGTGTGAATTGTCTGTGGATTGATATGCTTCTTATTTGTTATGTATACGTTACAATAGGTGAATTGTATGATAATAGTTACGGTACAATGTGTTCAAGGATATGTTTGAGATAGGATACGAGAAGGATGCACAAAACGAAATGTAGCGATAGGAGTAAAATATGTTCATGAAACGTTAAGGTTAGGTTACATACCAGAGTGATATGGATAAGAGAGATTGATGGAAGAATACGGTTAGGTTACGGGTAGAAAGGGATAGGTTTGTGATAGATTGATAGAACGATAGCGTTAGGATTGATAGAACGATAACGTTAAGATACGTTCTTGTGACGATATGACTAAGGTACGTTCACGTAATGATATGTCTGTGATAGGTATAAGAACGTTAAGGCTATGAGAAGTTAGAGAACGATATGACTACGAAGTGTTTACGTTATGACTTGTTTATGATATGATACATTGTGATGCAATATGTCATGGTATGATGTGTATATGATGAAATGTTATGTTAAAAGCATAGAACGTTATGTTAGGTCTCTTAAATTGTGTGTATACAACATGATATGAATGACATGAAATATAACATCGTTAGAATTATGTATGATATGAGAATATTTGAGAACTGAAGAATGAGAAACGATATGATATGAATGAATGATATTTGAAACGATATGAAAAATGATATGATATGTACTTAATGCTAGCGGGGTTGTATTAAAGGATATTGAAAATAGACAAGTTTTGGGACCTCATGCATTATGTGTGCTCATGCATTTGGGGATACCCCTATCCCATCACAAGGGTATAGACACATACATCCAATGGTAGGACAACGATCGTTATGCTTTGCATAGCGCTGCCGTGACGGTTACTAGTTCTAGCGGGTGTCCGGCCTAAGGGGCTCCTAGAGTACGCCCACTGGATAAGGAAAGTGGCCCAGCGGTGTGCGAATTAGCTGGTGAGCCCATACTCGCATGTATGGGCTGTGTGTAGAGTATATGGTACACGTTCAAAATTACCCAGACAGCACCATAGGGAAAATGGAATGAAAAATAGGTCTCATCATCTCATTGCATGTGATTGTTACATTTAACCCCAATAGTGAGTATATCTTTAAATACTCAAGCCATGTGCTACTACATACATTTTTCAGGTTAAGGCAAGACATTCCTATATCGCTGACGACGACATCGCAACTCGAGACCATGGCACATGCAAAGGATAGTGGTATTTATTTTCTTAGACTTAGGCTAGAATAGGATGTTTTTAACTTAAACTCTTATTCATTTTGTTTAGTCTTTTGTTGTGTCGTTTTAAATATGTTTTCGAAACACGTAAGTCCATGGCTGTGTTTTAAGATAAAGGTTATGTTTTATGGAATTTAAATGAAGTCTTCCGCATTCAACATTTATGGTACGTATACAGTAGCGATCTTAAATTAAGTAGAAAATTTAGGGTCGTTACATATAGAGTTTTAATCTATCTTTCTATCAAAATTATTCTCATTCCATTTTGTTAGATGTGGAGAGAAATAAAGACATCTAAATTAGCCTCGAAATACATAAACTTATAAATCACAACTAGTTATATCTAAGATCTTTTCAAATTTTGGTGTAATTATTTAGTTTTGATTTAGAAATTAAATGCGAATTTATATGAGTTATATGAAATCATGTTAGTATTAGTAGCCAAAAATGGAATAAAATTGACCAAGAACAACAGTGAACGTAAATTTAAAAAAAAAAATATATATATATATATATATATATATATATATATAGNATGCGAAACGATGGCCACACCACGCTCAGCCTTCAACCCACGACTCCCAGCACCTATCAGAATACCTGCAAAGGGAGAAAAGAAAGAAAATACGAGAGAGAGAGATTTCGGATAAACGTCGGCTAGTTTCCAGTTTCTCTGACGAGCCCCCAAACCACCTGAAAACCGACACCAAACGATTAGTTACCACCATGAGAAGGATCCCTAACGAAAGCACAATAACTCAAGGTGCGTTTTGTGCTTTTTCGTAAGCGCCGTCGTCGGTAACCGAGGTCAGAAAATGGAGTTTTCCTAATCATTCTTAGATCTGTGGTTTTAGGAACTTTTAGGCCGCCCAGAAAAGAAAGAAGGACGACAAATAAAGAGGAAAAGGAAGAAAGAGAACCGAAATCGACAACGGAAATGCCACGGGAAGGAGAGAGAAAACTTGCCGGAAAATTGGCCAAAGTCGGGTAAGGAAGACGAGATCCACGAATCCAGGTCAACCCGAACCCAAAACCCGAGAGAGCCAGCCCATTCCTTCCCTCGGCCTCTGCCTTCGGCCCAGCCCAACTACAGCGGCCCAAACCTCAAACCAGCCCAGAAGCTACGGTTCAGTTGAACCAACCCGAGACCAGACCCACGGTCCAATCGAGCAGGCCTGCAACCCAAACACTTGCGGCCCAGCCCAGTAAGCTGAGGCCCGACGATTAGTCTTGGCCCAGTAGCCTTCTGCAGCCCGCGACCCGAATCGGACTGCGACCCGCGCTTCGACTCGACGCTACCGCACGACATGGCTCGCTCTGCTGCTGCCACGTGTCACACAGCGGCGCAGGCGGTCCCTCAGCGCAAACGGCTCGGGCTCCCTCTGGTGACGCTCCGGTGGCTCCCAGCGACTGTTCGACTCGGCTCGGCTCACCTGTTTTCAGCCTGGTTTCCATTGTTTCGACCCTCCCGGATCTGTTTTCGACCCCGATTAAGGTATCTGAGGCCATTTTAGAGCCGTATTTCACATTTATTGAATTATAGATAAATTAATTGTGAAATACTAACGAAAACTGGTGAACGGTGTGATAGGAAACAAACTCCGGCAACGTAGGAAGCAGCTCTCACGGAACGAGAGCTTACGTTTAGCTATTTAGGAAGTACTTCGGCCAAGGCCAACCAAGTAAGTGACCTTACTATAGGATAGGCTAAAGATGGTTTGAATTATGATGATGTGTGTGTATGACGTTGTGTTGTGATGATGTCTGTTAGATGTACGCTATTTATGTTTCGATGCATGACGTACATGTTATATTTGATGCACTTAATGGCTTCTCTGATGAGTATGATGTATGCATGACGATGTTATTAACATGATGATGTTTTCCATGTTGAACATGCCTTATGATGTTGTTTGCCATATTGCATCATGTCGTTAGATCGACATAGGACACAACCCTAAGAGTATGAAAATGATATTAATGTAAATATCCACGAGCACGTGTTACATAGTGTAACCAAGAGATGAGACTAGAGGGTTGTGTCAGAAGAGACATTACGATGGATTTAGAGGGACCTCATGCATTTTGTATGTTCATAAGCATAGGGCTACTTCCCCTAGAGATGATGAGTGCGGACGCGCACCGTATGATGAGCGCGAATGCGCACAGGTGCGAAAGCACACAGATGAGGGTGTTCATGAGGTGCATGACACTATGGAGTTTTGCTGACCTCCGGACGTCGCTACAGATTAGCTTGACCAGAGGGTCCAGGGGGTGTGCGAGCGCCCTGGGGATTCACACTCGCACGTGTGAGTCGTGTGTAGGGAAGTACTACACATCCAATTTGTCCGAGACTGGAGGCCACCCTTAAGATGATTAGAGATAGTCCCAAATTCATGATTGCATGTGTTTGCATTAGCATGACCCCTGTAGTGGGGTCACTTCGAAATACTCAGGCCGTGTGCCATATTATTTTTTCTCAGGTAAAGGCAAGGCGCCCATGTACGGTTGACGGCGGCATCATGATCAGAGACTGTGGCGCGTGCATAGGATAGTTGCATATTTAAAATTCCTAGTCTTCGTTAGGATAGGGGGTTTGCATTTCATTCATTTAAATTATTTAATTTGTAATTGTTTTTATCTTATTTCGAACTCCAGTATGATGTTTGAAACACGTAAGTCCAGTGTTTTCTAATGTTTGAACGTATTTTGAAGTTTTAAATTTTTCCGCTAATAAAGATGAGCATTCTTAGATTTATATTCTGCATTAGAGATGAGCATGAGACGTTAGTAGCGACTCTAGATATGTGGAAATTTAGGGTTGTTACAGAAACAATAAAACATTGAATTCCATTTTTACTGAGTCAACTAAGTGAATATACAAAATAGGGGAAGTCTTGACATAAGTGAGAACGAATTCGAATGATGAAAGTAAGCAAATTTAGAGCTAGATAGAACTTTGGCTAAAGCCAACCAAGTAAGTGGCAGCTATCGGTATGGTTGAAAATTGATGTTTTGTATGATGACATGTGCGTCGTGATTCTACACGTGTCATATGCTTGATATGTATGATGCGTGATATGTTTATGAAACGATATGACTATGATATGTTTATGAAATGATACGACTATAAAATGTCAGTGATATGTTATATTAATGTTATGACATGTGTTACGATGTGACTATTGATGATACAATATATGTTATGTTGTAACACGTTTGACAATACAAAACATGTTGTGACGTGTTTTATGATATGATATGTCGAAGGATATGAACATAAGACCATGTATAATATGATTGATATGAGATGCAACCCTGATACATGCCTTAACGACTATGCTGAAAAATGATATGACAGGAAGGAAAACAGAAGGACATCTTTTACATGATAATGAATGAAAATGTTAGAGACCTCATACATCATTGTCTTGTGATCGGAGAATATCCTTATTTAATATATTAGATATATTAAATTAAAAGGAGAAAAATATATTTAGTTTGAAATATAAAAGAAAAAAATATTTATTGTATTTAATACATCAAATATTAAAATAATTTAATAATTAACGTATATTAGATAATGAAATTCAAATGTAACGAGAATCTTCGTATGTCTTAATAATGTGTTCGAGTCATAAATGGGAAGATTTTGTAGAATAAAGTTTATATGTCTGGATTTAAAGAAAGAACCAGTTCAAAAATTTTCTCCGTAATATTCAATACGCGTAATCCGACACTTCCGTTGGTGATGAAACTGCAACCACTTATATCGGTGACATAATTGCAACACAGTTTAGCATAGATGAACATCGAATACATAGGAAAAATTGAAAAGAAATAAAATAATTGAAATAAGAGAAAAAAAAAGAAAATAAGAAAAAGGAAAAGAATTTATAGAATTAATTTAGGGAATTTTTTTGGGGGAAAAAAGAAAAGAAAAAGGGAGCAATGATGGGGAGAGAAAAAGCAGTATAAATAGGAGTGAAGTGATGGCGGTGAGACGAGAAATCTTCTCCCTCAGACCTCTCAGTTGCCTTCTTCGCCCTCCACTGGGCTTTTTCTTTTCTTTTTTCTTTTCTTGCTTTTTCCTTTTATTTTTAATTTTTAATTTTAATTTTATTTTTTATTTTAATTTTTTACTTTCTTCTTCTTCGTCTTCGTCGTCGGAGGCAGACGACACTCTCTGTTCCTCACGGTCTCGATCTCCATACACCCATTTCCATGGCTCACCGTTCTTCCTCTTCCCCTTCCCCTTCCCCCTCCCCTCCTCTCCCTTCCCAATCCGATCCATCTCTTTCCCGGAACTCTTCTCTCAGCCGTCTCAACGCCCAGGCTCCTGAGTTCGTCCCCACTCGCTCCTCCCCTCGTCCCGATCTACAACCTCCGCACTCCTCCTCTGGCTCTCAGCCTCCTCCTCCTCCTACTCCTTCCTCCAAGCAATCGCCTCGGATTCTCATTCCTTCTCCTCCTCCGCCGCCGGCCGTGATGCATGTTTATCCTCCCCCTCCACCTGGATCTCCCTTCCATGTTCCCATTCAGAGCCCTGTTCCTGGTCCTGTTCCTGTTCCTGTTCCCACTCATGTTGTTTCTATTCCGAATCATCACTATCATCCTCATCATCGCCACCACCACCACCATCATTCCCATCATGTTCCTGTGCTTTATCATCCTCATAATCCTCAGTATTATGCCGATAATGGTGGATTTCATGACCCTGACAACGTTGTGCAGCAACCTCAGAAGCCTCCGGTTGAGTCCGACTATGGTGCTCCGTCTAGGACTAAACTCACTGAGGAAGTTTCCCAGAAGCTTTTGAATCAGGTTGCCTTTTCTTTTTACTAGATCCTCTATGTTTATGCGCTTCACTTCGTGTCAAGATTTTGATATCTGCTTTGTTCAATATTTACGTTGGTATGGAGCTGAATTTCATATCCTTCTGTCAAATCTCTATGGGATAGTTGCTTGGGTTAATTTTATGAAGCACCGTAACTGTTTTGAGCCTGCGAATTATTTTGCTTCTCTAGGCACATATTATGTTCGTTAGAAGTCAGGGCTACTTGAAAAGGGGTTAGAGCTCCCTGCCAATTCCGTTCTGTACTCTCTTTTCCTTCTGCACTAATATTGTTTATATCAGCAAGATTTCTTTTTTCAAAGGGAGCTGTAGGTAAAAAGATCCAAAGGTAGCTTGCAACCTAGAAAAGGGCTTTTCTCAAAGGGAGGGAAGCTGAATCTTTTAGTGTGTACTTTGTGAGACTCCTTCTTACTTCATGTCAGTGTTTAGGATTCTTGTTTTTGTGTAAGAACTTTGAGACGATTATGAAGGACTTTTTGTGGGAAAGGGTTGATGGGGAGGAGGTCCTCATTTGATTAGGTGGACTAATTTTTCAAAGTAGATCAATTGGGGGGGTTGGGAATCCGGTTTGAGACTTCATAATTTGGCATTGTTGGCTAAATGGTTATGACATTTCGCATTGGAATTGAATTCTTTGTGGCATATGGTCATCGTGAGCAAACGACCTCCATCCATCCAAATGGGTCTAATGGCACGGTAAAGAATCCTTGTTTTGTGATTGCTTCAAGTCCCTTTCCTTAGTTATGTGACTCGCGTGTTGGAGATGACTTGAGCACCTATTTTTGGGAGTATTTTTGGGTGGGTCATAGACCCTTGTGTTTGGAGTTCTTTGCTTCTATCATTTATCTACTTCGAGGATGTGCCAGGCTCTTCCATTATTTCTTCTTTTAGTCCTTGTCTTTTGTTCAAAATTGGATTTGTTAATCCCTTGTTCGATAGGGAGTCTTTGTTGTTGCTGCTCTTATTGAATTTTTGTAGTATCATTCTCCATATGGGAACTAAAATTCTTTGTCCATCTAAAGGTTCTCTTGTGGTTTCTTTTTTAGCCTTTTGTGTAGCTTTAGTGCTCTTCCCTCCCTTCTTTTTGTTATGGAAGGCAAATATTCCCAAGAAGGTCAAATTATTTGCTTGGTAGGTTCTTGATGAGGATGTTAACACTATGGACCAGATTCTGAGACACTATTTCTTTGCTTTGAGGCTGCAGATGGTATATTCTTGGTAGGGAGGCATTTGAGGATTTGAGCTATTTCTTGTACTTATTAGCCTTTTGTGTAGCTTTAGTGCTCTTCCCTCCCTGCTTTTTGTTATGGAAGGCAAATATTCCCAAGAAGGTCAAATTATTTGCTTGGTAGGTTCTTGATGAGGATGTTAACACTATGGACCAGATTCTGAGACACTATTTCTTTGCTTTGAGGCTGCAGATGGTATATTCTTGGTAGGGAGGCATTTGAGGATTTGAGCTATTTCTTGTACTTATTAGCCTTTTGTGTAGCTTTAGTGCTCTTCCCTCCCTGCTTTTTGTTATGGAAGGCAAATATTCCCAAGAAGGTCAAATTATTTGCTTGGTAGGTTCTTGATGAGGATGTTAACACTATGGACCAGATTCTGAGACACTATTTCTTTGCTTTGAGGCTGCAGATGGTATATTCTTGGTAGGGGGAGGCATTTGAGAATTTGAGCTATTTCTTGTACTGGTGCAAGTTTCTTGCTCATTTTTGGGGTGTGTTTTCCCCTTAACTGGGACTGTTGTCTTATGAAGGAGGAGATCCCACTTCACTTTCGGGGTATTTGGTTGGAGAGGAATAATAAGATTTTTAGAGGGTGGAGAGGTCTTTGGAGGAATTTTGGTCCTTGGCTAGGTTTAACGTCTCGCGTTGGGTGTTTGTATCCAAGGGATTTATCTTGTTGGATTGGAGTTTGGTTTGGCTCCTTTTGAAGCTGTCTTTTTGTATACCTTTGGCTGGTTTGCTGGTCTCCTTTGTATTCTTTCAATCAAGGTTTCAGTTTTTTGATAAAACAAGAAACAGCATGTATTTGGGCCACCTTTCATAATCTATTTCTACAAAGAAAACTAAAAAAACGCTATTTTCCCTTGTGAGTCTATAGATTTGGACACCATGTATTTGTGCAACCTTTCAAAGAGTGTTTAGGCCAACTTTCATTGCCGGTTCTGCAAACTTCTTCCCCTTTTTTTGCAAAGGGGCAGATACTAGGTAGAGCAAAGATATTATCCAAATATCCTAGTATGAACAATCATTGAAGTTAGCCTCCAGAAACTATTCTTCTGCTGATCACTTCTCTCCGTCTCCCACCCTTCTGACTTATCCATAACAGCTTCAACATCTAAGATAAGATTTTCTTTTGGTTCCTTCATATTTTGTCGATTTTGTTTCTTAAGGAGATTTTGTCATGGAGTTAAGTAATTGTTGCGTGGGCAAGACATTTTCTCTACCTTTCTTCTGAATAAATTGTTTTCATAATTGACGATAAGTTTGGTAATGACTCTTTTTGGGGAGTGTGGTTAGAAAAAGATATGTGACTTCAAAGGATAATGGGATTGAAAGCTAATTCTTTTGGGAGATTTGGTCAGAGAGGAAGCAAAGTTTATTGAGAGGAAACTTTTTGACACTTGCTTATCAAATCTTGCTCTAGAACTTGGTTTAATGTTACAGCTCAAATAATCTCATATCATGACACATCTTGCAGTAGTAGTTCTATAGATGGTCTGGGATAACCTTGTGCTATTGTATTTTTTTTAAAGTATATATTTCTGATAAATTTTCTATCACCTATGAAGTACAATCACTCTATTAAACCCACACAAACCCAAACCTTCACCCCATACACTGCCTTATAGGTTAGTAAATTTTACCTTTTAATCCCCTAAACAGCCAGAGTATCTAGAATCCAAGGATTGTTGGTGTAGAACTTCAATATGCTGATGTTTGGAAGGGTGAAAACTGTGATTATCTTTTGCTTATAAAAGGGACAGCAGAACATGAAGATCTTGAAGCTTGGATATTGACCTCTGGTTTTTGAGAGGATGGTTAACATAATAACCACCACAGCACCTTGGATCTTGCATCTGCTGAAGGAAACCATGTAGAAAACTGGATAATAACTTTCCGTAGAAGAATATCCATAAAAGTAACTTTTTGGGCAAATTGCATGAAAAGCAATGTCATATTCTTTGTTCCTTGTCAAAAAAAGGAAAGGAAAAAAATGACTCTTTAAAGCTGTCAAATGGATATTCTACATATATCATATAAAACTCAGAAGAGACAATTGAGGTAGGTATCTGATAAAGTCTCTTGTGTTCCTATGACCCTACATTAAGTTAAAAAAAGAAAAAGAAAAAAGAAAAAAAGTGGGAGAGGGCCGAACAATGGATAAAAGTATTTGGTTATCCTTGTTTTAAAGTTGATATAGTGGTGAGCTGTCCTTTCTGACTCAACGTTAGTAAGTTGGATCATTCCTTATGGCTTTTGGTGCTCACTATTACCACCCAACAAGGATCAATTTGATGACTTTGAAATTATAAATTTGAATCTTTATGACTATTAGTCTAGGATATCACTTTTCTGCAAGTATCCTTTGAAAATAAAAAGGTACATAAGTTTGCCAGGACTCTTATCGTGGGTATCAATTAAAAAGTTGAACAGTTAATTTAGTAGGTTGGGTACTTTTACTGTGTTTTAAATTCCAATATTAATTAGATATTGTTTTCTATGCCTACCTTCTTTTTATCATTCACTTTATTAAATTATTTGCGAAATTATGGTTTTTAGGTGGAATATTATTTCAGTGATTTAAATTTGGCAACTACTGATCATTTGATGAGGTTTATCAATAAAGATCCCGATGGATATGGTAAGATTCTCTCTTGGCATTTTTATTTGAATTTCACATTCTGTTAACGTGTGGAGATCCCACTCTTACCATCCTGCCATTGGTGGATTGCTTTGGTAAAACTCATTACTTGATGATGATTTAGAATTAGTCATCTGGCCTCCCTTCTCTCTTTCTCTCTCTAAAATACTTCACCTGAGTAAGGTCCATTTTAATTCAGTGCCTATATCGGTTGTTGCATCATTCAAGAAGATTAAGGCTCTCATTAATAGCCACTCTCAGCTAGCCAATATTTTGCGCAACTCTTCTAAGCTTGTGAGTATTTAATTTATTTTAACATCCTTCTTTACCTCTGTTGCCCTGAAGTTATCCTCAATTCTCTTTCTTGTTTTGTTCCCCAAATTTCTCTTTCTTGTTTTGTTCCCCTCATGCTTTTTGGTTCAATATTCTGCAGATGGTTAGTGAAGATGGAAAGAAAGTTAGACGCAAACAACCACTTTCAGAGTCAGATATGGAGGAGCTGCAAGTAGGGTTTATTTATTTAATTTAATGATTACATAAATTATATAAAGAGAATGTTTTAGTTTCTCTCTCTCTCTCTCTCTCTCTCTCTCTTTTTTTTTTTCCTTTTTTAAGTTAAATTTTTTTCATCTGGTTCTATTTTCATCAAAACATGTGTGATGATTCCATCCCAGTGCCCATAATATATCATTGATTTACAAACCAATGCTTTAAATCTTTGTTTGTTATGCCTTTTGTCTTACTTGCCCCCTCAGTCTCGCATAGTCATTGCGGAGAATTTACCTGATGATCATTGCCACCAAAACCTCATGAAGATTTTTTCTGCTGTTGGGAGGTATAAGTATTTAGTGATTTTATTGTTCCATGTTCAACAGCTTACTAAAGTAATATTGAGTTATCATACCGCTTTACTCTTTGGCAGTGTTAAAAACATTCGAACGTGTCAACCTCAAATCTCAGATAGTGGAACTTCTTCAACATCTAAATCAGCCAAAGCTGATGGAATGCATTACAGTAACAAGGTATACCTATTTGCTGTAGCATAGGGTATCTGGGATTGTTGGTGCAATCTTTCTTCTCCATTAACCTTTAGCATTGTATGCATGATTTCCTTAAAGTCTGCTGTAGGGATTATCCAAAATCTCCAGAAGAACTGGTTCCAAATTAGGTGGGGAACACTGGTTTGAAGTATAGGACGGATTTTTTTTCCCCTTATTTGATTTTTGGGATGCTGCATTGCCCTCTAAATCCAACCCTGTTCTCTCTCCTTTTTTTTTTTTTTTTTTTTTTTTTTCTTTTTTTNGAGAAATCCGATATAGGTATGTTTATTAATATCAGCTCTAATGGATGCATACAGAGGACCAACTGTTTGATAACCACTACTTTTTTCGATTTTCAAATTTTGACTTTGATTTTGAAGGCATATGTTAAAAATAGATACCAAAACAAAGAAACCCATAATGTTTATAAACTTAATTTTCAAAAACTCAAAAAAAATGGTGATCAAATGGGGCCTTAGTTTTTGGTTTTTGAAAATTCGTTTTCTCACAACCTCTTTACCATGATTTTTCATTTTCTCAAGGAAACATTTGAATTCTTGGAAAACAAAAACAAGTTCCAAAAAACCATGGGTCGTTTGATAGCCAGTTGGTTTTCGCTTTTTCTGTTTTTGTTTTTAGTTTTTTAAAGACATGTTTAGTAACCAATTCATTTTTAGTTTTAGAATTAAAATAATGCTTTTCAAATTCAGAGGAATGTTGAAAACAGACAAAAATAGTTTTTTAAAAATTAATTTTTTGTTTTCTTAATCTCATTCACCACTAATGGCCTGATGTTGGGTGGAGGCATGGCATATGGAACGCAACATTTTTTTCTTAATTTTTTTTTGCAGTGACACCTTTCTTTTTTGAATGGTTACAAAATTGATTTATTTTCTTTATTATATTATTTAAATACTAGCAACTTTGAAGCGAGACGTAGAGGTGCATGTATTTGTTTGTGGGCTTTTTGAAACAATTAGCATAGTTTGGGATTGGTGTAGCTTTTGCTAGAATTGTGCTTTTTGAAAATTAGTGTTTAGGTAAATTTCAGCTTAACCTAAATTAAAAAGACAGGTTATAATTTTTGATACAGGAATACTAAATTGTTGTGATTTAGCTATAATGACTAAGTAGACATACGTCAAAATTTTTTTAATTTTTTAATTTTTTTTTTCAAATTTTGTTAATGTTCGAAATTTACAGAAAGAATGTGTTATTCATGATACTTACAAAAGACCTTCCCAATTAACAAGGATAGAGGTATGACTATATGAAGCAAAAGAATTAGACAATTTACACCAAGAATTGTCTTGGTAAACAACACTCTTGAAATACCTAGTACGAGTTTGCGTCTTTTCTATCAAAACTGTTTGATTTCACTCTTTCCAAAGATTCCAAAAGAAAAACCATGGCTCATTGGAGCTTTTGCATTCTTGAAAGGGTGGTACGTTAAAGACCATGTCTAGTAAATCCTTAACCTCCCTAGGAATAAAGAGGTGTGCCCTACGAAGATATTGAAAATCTTTATCTAGAAGTTATAGTCATATGTACACTGTATAAACAGTTAGTTTCATGATTCGTTGTCTCTCTTGCATAAAAGGCACCAATTGGGAAATAGAGTCATGTAGGACCTTTTTGTAGGTTTTCATTTGTGCTAATGGCTTTGTACGCAATTTCCCATTGAAAAAGACTTCACAGTTTTTGGGTGATTTCCTTTCCATACTGTCTTTCCTAGTACGGGGTTTATGAGTTCTGTCTTTTCTCCCATACCCATCATCAAGGATTTTGGGGAGAAGACCCCACACTAGAAAGTCATTTCATCATAAAGGATTTTGCATATTTTTTATTGATTATAAAAGATATGTTTTTATGTGTTCCGTTTATATTTCTACCATGTTTGCTCTAAATTATTTGTTAAATATTAAAGGAAAAGGTTATAATTTTTTTTTTATTTATAAAAACGATACCAGCATTGTTTACTCAAAGAATGGTTGCATTAAAATATTCAATTTGAAAAATTAGGAGATCAGGAGTTGGTTATGCTACATACTAGATTTATAAAAGTAATCTAAATATCTTAAATTATAAATTGAAAGTTTATTAAGGGAGGCACCTGATTCTGCAGGAGTCTAATTTTCAAAACTAGCAGGGAACAAATCATGTGAATCAAAAATGATTTTAATGGATTCGTTCCTAAACAGTTTTACCAAATACAATAAGTGGTTAAGATTTTTCTGTAATCGCATTTAACTCTCTTAAAATCCATATCAAATGCAACTTAGCCTTAAAACAGGCCATTCAATGTACTATGTCATCAATGCCTATAAAATTTTAAATGCACTACAATATTTCTTATTACTAAAGGGAATAAATTAACTCGCTACATTTTCTATTTCAGTTGCACGCATTCGTGGAATATGAATCTGTTGTGCTGGCTGAGAAGGCTGTAAGTGCTTTCTATTCTAGTCTTTTTCATTCTTGTGAAGGGAACTCAGATGTAAAGGAAGTTTCTTAATTTTTCAGGTTGCAGAATTAAATGATGAAGGGAATTGGAGAAATGCACTTAGGCTTCGTTTGATGCTTACATGCACGGTACTTAATCTAAGACTAGCATATTTTTTTGCTTGTATTTGATTTGCTTTTTGGTGCATTTTAATTTTAATTTTTTTTTGTTTATAAACACACATATAAGTAACAGGGCAATAAAAGTAATTGAAAAAAAAAAAAAAAAGGATATGCACCAGAAAGCAAATCAAATACATGGAAAAAGCCTCTGGACATAGCTTAGTATACTATGTACTGCATTTCGGGTGGCTGATTGGATTGCATGAAGGTTATTTCTATTCTCTCTTATTCAAAGTTAATAAAGAGTTGCACAAAGGGCTAAAGCATCATATTATTTTTGTTTTGTGGAATAAGTAGGTCCAAGTCTAACTAAATCCCAAGATATTAGGTAATAATAAATCCCTAGATACTAGGTAGCAATAAATCTAAATAAATTAGAGAGATACTATGTAACAATACTATGTAACAAATAAATTAGAGAGATCAATTACTTACTGGGATTTGATGTAACAAGATAAATTAGAGAGATCAATTACTTACTGGGATTACACAAATATCTCTTTAACTTAAGCTAATCGTTCGACACTCCCTCTCAAATATCATTCATTCCTAACTTGGATACTCATGAAGTACTAAGCTATGAAGTCTTTTTTTTAGCTCATTTGCAACTGAAGTCGTGAGAACATGTAACTCATGCATGCTATCTCCTTAGAGCACTTCGATAGGCGTGCTTGCCTCTCTTGTGTTCACTTCTTTTGGAGCACTGTCACATGCATTGCTTGTCTCTTTCGTGCTTATTCCTCTTGGAGCCCTTCCATGGGCGCTGCTTGCCTCTTTCATTCTCACTCCTCTTAGAGCACTTTCATGAGCGTTGCTTGCTTCTCTCGTGCTCACTCCTTTTGGAGCACTTCCATGGAAGTGAACACGAAAAAGGTAAACAACGCTCGTAGAAGTGCTCCAAGAGGATCGAGCACGAGATAGACAAGCGACGCCTGTGGAAGTGTTCCAAGTGGAGTCATCATGAGAGAGACAAGCGACACCTGTGGAAGTGCTGAACTCTCCCATGGAAGTGCTCTAAGCAGAGTGAGCACGAAAGAGGCAAGCAACGCTCGTGGAAGTGCTCCAAGAGGAGTGAGCACTAGAGAGACAAGTGATGCCCATGAAAGTGCTGCAAGGGGCATGCATGAGTTTGAGCTCTCACGACTTCAACGGACAGATGTGCCAACAAAAAAAAAAAACTTCATAGCTTACTATTTCATGAGTTAGTAGTAATGAATGAGAATGAATGATACCGATTACTTGGGTTGAGGGAAATATTGAAGTATTAACTTATATTAAAGAGATATTTGTGTAATCCGAGGGAGTAGTTGATCTCTCTAATTCATCTCTATAGTTACCTACTCTCGAGGGATGAATCTATTTAGATTTATTGTTTCATAATATTTAGGGACTGAGTTAGATTTATTGTTACCTAGTATCTAGGAATCGGGGTAGATTTGTTGTTGTCTAGTATTTAGGGATTTAATTAGCCTTTCTATATTATAAAAGTAGAAAGGCACATGTACCTCTTTGAAATTTAATAAGATAATCAGCAAGAGAGGATTTTGGGAACGTTGTTTGATCAGAAGATTTTTCCTTTTGCATCAGATTGAACAGATCTATAAAGAGGAGGAATAGGGGTCCATCTCTGCCCATCAAAAGGCTGAAAGAATTTCTCTAAAGTCTTAAGTTATTGGAAATGACCATCAATGTGCAACACATTCTAAATGAGAAAAGTCGGATTAAGTTGTTTAGATAAGGGGATAAGAATACATACTTCTTCGTAGGTGGGCTACAACGAGGAACAGTCAAAGTTTTATTTCTATGATAGAAAGTGAAGATGGGCATTTTCTCTCCATAGAAAAGGAGATAGAAGATGAGATCATTGGGTGCTTCCAGAAGTTGTACTCCAAAGATAATGGCCAAATCACCAGGGAAGCTCAGAAGACAAAAGACCAGGAAGCAACAGAAAAACCAGCTCCCAACAGAATAAACCAAGAACAAACTTTAAAGAATTCTGAAGGATAGAGTGAACAACCAATAAGAGCCGAAACCCCAACAAAACCAGAAGAAAAACAACAATGAGAGCCTTGGAGAAGAAGCTGTTGAAAAAAAAACTTGGAGAAGGAGCTACCAAACTATACCCAAACACTGTTTCCATCAGAATTCGTGGAAGAAATTTCACAAAACTCAAGGCCACAAGCCTGAATACGAGATGTAAATTTTCTAGGTATAAAGGATGGATGGTCACATTCCTGAAATAAATAATCTATATCTTCAAATAAGAGTCTTCAACCACAATATCAAAAGATGGTTTGATTTTCTCCATTCAATCTTCTCATCACACACCAATTTGGGAACGTGGAGTAATTCAACCATTTCCAACGCACCCTATGTCTAGCTTTCCTTGAATGAAGACCCATATAAAGACTGAGTTGAGGAATTACTGAAAACTGACCAGGACTTGGGAGTCCTCTATATTCGAAGGTTGTTTTTCTCAAGAAGGCTGTAAAGCTCAATCCGCACAAGAGTTTTGTCATCGATCAAATTCCTCCTTAAAGGAACAACCAAACTATTAGTAGACGTAGACCAACATTGATTAATAAAGTTCATTGAAGAAGCAATATAGTAAATTCTTGGGAACAAAGATTTAATGGCAAAATCACCAATCCACATATCCTCCCAAAACCAGATTTTTCTTTTTTCATCCTTTACAAGGTTAATTTTAAACCATTTCATAGTTTTACACAAGCCACAAAGATGGATTTCCAAGGACCTTTGCATGGCCCAGGTATTATGCTTTGTAATCCATTCCTCAAAGGAATATCGGCCGACTATAACCTCCTTCCATAGGGTACTATTTATTTTTATGAATCTCCACCCCCATTTCTAAAATAGGCTGTGATATTTTTGCTCTTTAAATTATCTATACCAAGGGCTCCTTTACTAGTGGGAAGAGATGTTATTTTACAATTTACAAGAGTGCTACCATTTTCTTTAGCCACTCCTTCCAAAAGAAATCACAAATAGATCTCCAAGCTCCTTAGTACTTTCTTAAGGCATTTAAAAATAGAGAGATAGTAGATTGGGATGCTAGTAAAGACTGCATTTGTGAGTTTAAGTTCCCCCCACTAGAGCAAAGGAAACTGCACCACTTTGCGAGTTGATGCTATTTTCTCCTCCACTGGAGCCAAGAATTTGGATCACTCCCAATGGCACTCTCTAGTCGGTCATAGGCCAACTTACCAATGTCACATCCCCAACTCTTAGCCACCTCCCTTTATTCACTTTCCTCCAAATATATGCCTGAAATGATAGTCTTTTGTTGGTTGATTTTGAGCGTAGAAACCAATTTATCAACAATCTGAAATCTTCATCAAAATTTTAAGTATCTCACCATTAAATTTTGAGATAAGGAGGATGTTGTTAGCGAATTGTAAATCACTCACATAAGTTTGATTTCTTCCCACCTCAAAGCCATTAATACAACGCCTTTCTTATGATCCTTCTCTAACATAACTTTCATTACATCAATAACAATCACAAAGAGGACGGGGCTAAGGGCTAGGGTCCCCTTACCTCAACCCCTTGAGGCCTAAATAAACTCTCTTAGCCTTCCATTCACAAAGATTGAAAAGAATGTGTTAGTAATACAACCTTTTATCCTGCCTATATCTATCTTTCACCAAAACCTTTATTTTGAAGGACATCCAACAAGAAATCACAATATACCATGTCATAGGCTTTTTCAAAATCAAGCTTGATAACCCAAACTTTCTTGTTTTTGCCCCTTTAGTTGTCCGCCAACTCATTTGCAACAAGGATTGAAAGAGGTTTGAGGCAACATTGCGAACTTCTTAGTCTTGATTAATGGCAAGGCTAGGGGAAAATTTATAGTTGAAAGAGGTTTGAGGCAACATTGCACTATAGTTCGGGATAAGAAACTTAATACACAGATGATGCCGATTTTCTGTTAGGATTAGGAGACTGTGAGGGTTGCTGATTCTTAGGATCTTCTTGATTGGAACGGGTTTAACTTTGACTTCATCAAAGTTGTTAGTGGTAAGGCATAAATGTGGAAGAGGTTTGGGATATGCCATATCCCATTGGGTATCAAGCTGAGGTTCACAACTTGAAAGCTAAATTGGATGTCCACGGGGTAGGGCAGGGAAGGGAAGCCTTTCCCATCCTTGTCCCTGTCACCTTTTTCAATCCCCATCCTCACAAAAATTTCTATTTATTTTCACAGAGATCAGAGCACGCATTCCCCATCGGGAATTCGTGGAGATCAAATTTTCCACGGGAAATTTTCCCTGTTTTGTATATTTAAAAATATATATTCATTTTTAAGAATCTTTTTAATGGACAATTTCCTTTTTTCAATGTAATTTCTATTAATAAATGTTAAACATCCTAATAAGTCTAATCATATTTGTTGTACCAATATTATTTCTAAAAATTTAATACATATATTGTAACGACTCAATTTTTGATACCTTGAATTACAGGTCGGCATGTGTACTCAATGGTAAAAAGGGCGGTGAAATTTTCTTTTGTAAAAAGGGACAAACAATATTCGCGGAGTCAAGTCAAAACGGTTTACAAAATACATAAGTTTCAAGAAGCAGCATTTAAAATAATAATGTGCTATTTATAGCAAGAGGACGTGAACCATTTTTTATGGGAGTGCCCTTTTGTTTGTTTCCTCTGTAGTCAGTTTTTCAAACCTTCAGGATTGTTCTAGCTTGTAACCGGGGTTGTTTATGTTTATTTAAGGAGGTTTTCCTGAATCCTCCTTTTTGAGATAAAGTCTTGTGGCAGACTTGCTTTTTTGCCATTTTGTGGGCATTTGACTTTAGAGGAATAGTAGAATCTTTAGAGGGGCTAAGAGGTTTGGTGAGGAACTGTTAGAGGCGATTAGGTTTAACTCATCTTTGTGGGCATCCAATCGGTTTTTTTTGTAATTATTCATTTGACATCATTCTTTTGATTGGGATCCAATCATATAAATAGTTTTGGGTATTTTTATTGACATTCTTTCATTAATCTTAATGAATGCTCACTTTCTTATTAAAAGAACTATCAGCAATTGGAAAAGCGTTTGTCAACTAGTTTCCTTGGGGAGGGGTTTCCTCTACCCCTGATCCTTAGGTTGTCTCTTTTTGGTTTTTGTTGTTTCCTATAAAAAAAGTTGATAAAGAGTACCAAACAACATATTGGCTATGGTAAGGTGTTTTATTTACATTATAAAGATTTTTTGTGCTTTATGTATGCAAAAACGTGTGCTAGTTCCAAATCCAAAATATGAAGTTTTGTTCTTTTTTGCTTTTCTTTTTCCTTTTTCTTTTTGTTTGTGCGTGTGTTCTAATTAGAAACTTCATTGTTGCTCACAGTCAAAATCTGCTCCACCGCGTGGGAAGAAGGGACATAATGGGGAGATGAACTGCAAAGATGATGATACCTCTGAACAACCACATATTGAGAAGCATGTTGATGACCTTTCTGATCAAGCTGATGTTCATCCGCATGAACAAGTACAATTGAACTTCCTCTAAGCTTCTTTAGATTCCTGGAATATCTAAAATTAATGCCCTTTCGCTTTATTTTCTTAAATTATCTTTTAATGGATGGAGTGAAGAGGAGCAGATATTACCATGAAATGGACAATGGAGGATATTAGGAATGAGAAAAGAGAATGTATATGTCATCACGACAGAGAGGAGAGAAAAGGAAGGAATAACCAGTAAAGATAAGTTGTTTAAGAGGGCTTTAGGAGTCTGCTGAAAGTATGTTGAGGGAAACAAAAGGCAATTCTTAAACGATTAATTGTTCAAAATGAATAGGAGTCGACCCTAAGGGGGTGATCAGTTGACGGTGGGAGGCTTGAGGATTACAAGGACTTGCAACTATGGATGTAAAAAACTTCATTATATAGGTTAGACAGCTTGCAAAAATAGAGAAATAAATGTGAACGATTATGCCGGATGGAGAAGCCGAAAGGATAAATGACGATATCTATTTTGTTTGGAATACATGGGTCAAATCCTGGTGAAAAGTCCAACAGACTCAAGAGTTAAAACTACTGCAGTACATATGGCCTAGATGTTACGTGACAGCAACACAGAAATTGAAGCCAATGCTTCAAAATAATTTTTAGGCTTGTTTTGAGAAGCTCAAATTTTTAGGCTTGAAACTTGCACCGTCTCTGTACTAAGAGAACACTGAAGATAAAAATTTGGATAACTATTTGGAATGTTTATCTAAGTTTGACAGTTGATAGGATTATACATCGATCTAATATATCTTAATTTTACTTTTATATGGTCTATTCAAGAATTAAAAGCTTCAAGGTGATAAAATCCTATCCTTTGTGTGAGTAGGTGGACGTGCTCTTGCAGAATGGGTGCTCTCTTGCTTGCCTACTTACATTGTGTTGATCTTCCTAATGTTACAATAAGGGATATGAAGATTGGAAAGAAAGCTGAGAAATTTTGTGGGGAGGGAACGCGAAGAAAATTAAGCTAGTTGGTTAATTGAGAAATCACTTCCATACGAAATGATAGTGGAGGTGGGATTGAGAACTTGAAAAGGAGAGAATGGAGACTTGGGCAACCAAATGTCCAGGAGGTTCTTTAATGAAACAATGGAACAAAGTAATTGCACCCAAATTGGAGTGTTTTCTGTTAACTTCCTTGGTGGAGGTTATATTGTTATAGTATGTCTAAATTACTAGCATTTATGCTTGAAGACCAACACGGTAGGAGAGTCCAGGTCTTTTGAGGAGTTCAACAGTTTTGTGCTCTCTTTATTTTACAAATTAATGTGAAAGGGTTCTTTAGAACCGATTTGTTGGTAACAAGGGTCTATGTGGGCAACAAGTTTGAAAAGTAAAATCTCATCAGGGGACAGTCGGAGAGTGCGAAAAATTCTTGAGGTTAAGAAAATGTTGGCATCCTTAGTTGAGGGAGTGGGGAAAAATTGGGCAAAGAAGAAGCTCCAGTGAAGCAAGAGAACTTAGGTGAGTTAATGGAATTGTGGGGGAAAAAGGGTACTTAATTTGGTAAAGATGATGCATGGTTGACATAATAGGAAGATGGATTTAAGCCCATGTTTTCCCCTTTGAAAAGCATGAAGCTCATCCTCTTGGACTCATGAGAGATATCCAATTGGTAGGCAGATCAAAGCTGTTGAGAACGAACCTGGATGGTTATTTTTATCATCACTATTAGCTTGTATGCCTAAGGAGGAACTTGAAGACCCGATTTTTTATATTCGTTCCTTGTCAGCTGCGTTCTTTACTGCAAATATTGAACATGAAATCAAGCAATCTGAGATTCGACTTCTAAGTTACGTGTTTTGTCTACTGCCATCGATACATTGCAGCATTTATTAGATGCTTCATTTCTCTAGATGTATTAAGCGCTGGGACTTTTCTTTAACCAGTAATTCTATTCTCCTTTCAGGGATGCCTATGTGGGGTTTGTATCTTTTGAGCTTTGTTGATATCTTTTCATTTATTTTCATTCCTTCAATGAAATGCTTTGTTTCTTCTTACAAAAATATTGGTAATACGAAAGTTGTGGTAAAGAAAACTCGCTTACTTATTAGGTTGGAGTCCTTTCCTGTAGGTAGTTAAAGACTCCTGTCCTACATTCTTTCATCTTCTTTATTTCGCTTGTTCTCTTACAGAAAAGAGAACTTGAAGCATATTATACTTGTTCCATCATGGAAACCCATTTCTGTCTCTTTACTGTTATGTTTGTTGCAGCGAGAGGAACAGGGAAACGAAAAAGATGGAGGTGGGCAGAGAAGAGTCCGAAATAGGGTACGTGGTAAAGGACGTGGTCGATCACAGTACCACCATAATCACAATAATAACCATGGGAATCACGTGGGAACTCCGCCTTCGAGTAGCTCTAGCAGCATCGAACAGGCAGGTACAGTGAAGCAGCAGCCTCCAGGGCCACGAATGCCAGATGGAACAAGAGGATTCTCCATGGGGCGGGGAAAGCCAGTGAGTGTGAATATGGCTTGAAAACCAAATTTGGAATAGGTGGAGGGGGAGGGGAAGGGGAAGGGCAAAGGGTAAAGGGCGAAGGCAGTGCAATGGTGTTGATGGCAGGGTTTTTAAAGTAGGGCTGTCAAAGAAATCCATTGTAATTACAATTACAATGAATGGGTGGTGGTATGGTTCAACAAGTATAAGAGAGAGTTATTAGTTCAAAATGTATTTGGAAAGGTTCCCTCCCTCCCTATCCCCAATCTCCTCCTATTTCCTTTAGGGATTAATTAATTAATGTGAAGAATATTATTATGATTATTATTTTGAAGTTATCTGTGAAAACCAATGGGGAAGGAAGTTGGCAACACTCTTCTACACCAATTAATACGCATAATGGAAACCTGCTCATTGTGTTTGCTATAGCTCGCTTTGACATTTGTTATTTATTGACCTTTAATCAGCTGTTTTGCTATGCTTCAAAGTTAAGCATACCCTATATATTTTCTTTATTTCTTTTGCAAAGTTCAGTCAATTTCTAGTTTTAAAATTTTGGCAAAGAATTACCCTTTTAAAGGTCATTTGGTTTGGTTCCAAGTTTTGTTAGATGCATGAGAATATGATAACTTTGTTTGGTTGGTATGAAAGCCCTCCGCAACATGGATATTGCCTTCATCAAGGTACTATGGCGAAATCATCATACTAGGAAGCCACATGGGAGCAGGAAGATGAGATAAGAGAAAAATACCTCGAACTAGTGCAGCAGGAGTTTGAGACTTTCGAGGATGGATATTCTATTTAGGGTATATAATGATTTAGGGTATATAATGTAATGGTCGTTAAAAAAAACGTTATGCAATCGTCGGGAGCCCTTATTGTGACACATATGTGCCATAGGGTACCTCGCTTAGGTCATAGGGCTCAAGGGTGGTGGAGAATTGATACCTCTCTCTACAATATATTTTGAGGTATTTCTAATCATTCTTGAGTAGATGTCATGGTAAATAGTCATACGGCCCCATGCAACGTCCATCAAGTATCCTATTGACACCAAATTTGGTGAGCTTTCATCTTTCATACAAACTTACTCTAGAGTCCATGCCAAATTTGGTGAGCTTTTAAACTCATATTTTCTTGATGTGTTGGAGAATGCACTATTCTCCTTGGTCGCATCATGACACTTCTTAATCTTAGCTCTTACGTGGTCGGATGGGCGCCACTTGAAGGTTGCTTCTTGTCTGTCTTGCGTGTAGAGTCACAAATCTACTTTCTCTCGTGAAGTTGTAACAGATAGTAGAGCCTAGAAGGTCACTCTAATTCTCTCATTCCCACACCCATAAATTCTTAAATCCTCCAAATAAATTCTCATTTTCCCTCTCCTCTTTTTTCCAATCTTTTTTTTATTATAATGAATTTCAATTAATTAGTTCATTATCTATCTTTAAATAAAAATAAAAAATAAAAATCATATAATTATAAATTAGATGTAGAGAAAGAATAGTCACAATTGATTATTAGTTTAATCAGTAATTTCATCAATTTGTTAAAAAAAAAAAAAAAAAAAAAAAAAAAAANTTGTGCTACTTTATTATTTTTCTTTAATAAATATCCCTACCAAAAATGGTCAGGTATAGTAAACAACTATTTATAGTAAATTTTTTGATAGAACCATAGATAGTTATATTAATAAATAGTTATACAGTTAAAGTCACATGTATACATACATCCTTAGTCAACTAAACCATATATATATCTTTAGTCTGTGCTTTGAAAATATAGTATTCTCCATATTCTCTTCTACCTCAATTCATCCATATAAATCTTTAACCAATATTCCTCCGTACATTTTCTCTCTCTCATTCTTTGTGTTCATCTAGATCGAGTGTGTCTGTTGTTATGAAATCTTAACAAGTGGTATTAGAGCTAGGTGAGATTCACCACGATCTGTGAAGATGGAAAGTTCAAATATTAGAATTGGGAAGTTTGATGAATCCGATTTTGATTTTTGGAACAGAATTGAAGATTATTTGTATCAGAAAGATCTTCACGAATTCCTAGTAGGGTGAAGCCAAATTGTAATAACCCAAAAGAAATGGGAAACTTTGTCCCACATTGCTAAAGGTGAGAAGTGGGGGGTTGGCCTCCAAAGGGAGGTCCCCGCTTTCATTTTATCATCCCAATTGAACGGTTCGAGCCAGTCGAACAGTACACTTTCTACCCGCTCAAGGCCAGCATTTTGTGCGGGTACACTTTCTAACAGCTCAAGGTCAGCATTTTGTGCAGCTTGGGTCTAACGCTCGAACCATTTCCTTCTAATTTCAATTATTCGGAAGCATTTAAGGTAACGAATATCTTTTAGCTAGTTTAAATTTTTGGAGTTAAGTCTCAAGTATTTATGCATAATTAGGCTTAAATTTGTGGAGTCAAGTTTAAGGTATTTATGCATAATTAGGCTTAGCTAGTTTAAATTATAAGGAGCAAGTTTAAATTATTTTATGCAAAACTAGGTGAGCCAATTTTCAGAGTAGAACTCTAATTTATGATGTTGGACTTCTACGTAGAATTAAATTTTAGAGAGCAGCCTTAAGCTAGCATCAAGGGGCCGTAGTAGCTTTGGCCTATGCCAACCAAGTAAGTGGTACTATCAGCATGGTTAGAAATTGATGATGTATGAGGACACGTGCCCGGTGGTTCTACACGTGTCATATGCTTGATATGTGTGAAATGTTTATTTGATGTGTTGCGTTAGACGATATGTTTGAAATATGATACGTGAATGATATATATATATATATATATATATATATATATATATATATATATATATATATACACACAGTGTGTGTTATGATATGATATATGTTATGGTATGATGCGTTTGACGAAATGATATGACTATGCTATGTTATGTGAATGATATGATATATGTTATGGTACGATGCGTTTGACGAAATGATATGACTATGATATGTTATGTGAATGATATGACATATGTTATGGTATGATACGTTTGACGATATGACACATATTGTGATATGTTTTATGATGGAATACGTGTACGGTATGACATGATATGTTGGGAGACACGATATGCTTATGATATGATATATGTGACACGATAAGAAGTATGATATGCATGACACGCAATAAGATGTTTTGACATGATACACAATCCCGAAGTTACATGAAAAGTTAAGATAATGATATGATAGGAAGGAAAACGCTAGAGGGGTTGTCATACATGATAATGAAAAAGGAAAAAATATATATATATTGGGACCTCATGCATCATTGTGTGTACATGTATTGGTGAATACCTCATTCTTATGATGGTACGGACGTGTACATTACGAGGTAAAGAAACGATTATTATGGTAATCATAATGCTGTGACGGCCAGGCAGGAATCGATCATTATGTTTATCATAATGCTGCGACGGTCATGTAGGAAAATGACCATTGTATTTATCCTAATGCTGCCATGGTCACTATTCCTGAACGGGTGTCCGATATCAACCGCTACCATAGAATGCTCGCCCTACAAGAAAGGTGCCCAAAAGGTGTGTGAACCGACTGGTGGGTCCATACTTGCACATGTGCAGAACAATAAAGGCACATCCAATTAGCCCGTTTAGGATAGACACCTAAGGAATATAGACTGATATGATAGGTCCCACTCATGTTTGTGTATGTTTGCTCTAACCCCAATAGTGGCCCAATAGTGGAGTCACTTACTGAGTGTTGCTTAAAATACTAAAGCCACGTGCTACTTCTATTTCAAGTAAAAAACAGACATCTCTATATGGCTAACAACGACGTCGCAATTCGAGACTATGACACATGCATAGGGTAGATGCATTTATTTTCCTAGGCTAGAATAGAATATTTTAAATTTAAATGTTCATTCATTTTTATTTAGTCCTTCATTGTATCGTTTTAAAGATATTTTCAAACACGCAAGTCCATGGCAGTGTTTTAAGATGAAATTTATGTTTTATGAAGTTTAAATGAAGTATTTTCGCATTCAATGTTGATGATATGTATACAATAGCAACATTAAATTAAGTAGAAAAATTAGGGTCGTTACATGGATACCATGACCACGGACGAGTAGAAGCTCAAGGATCGTCAGGCTCTAGGATTGATCTTGTTGACGCTGTCCAGAAACGTGGCATTCAACATCATCAAGGAGAAGACAATGTCAGATTTGTTGGGTACTATGATCTCTTGAAGACGCTATCGAATATACAAAA
This sequence comes from Cucurbita pepo subsp. pepo, assembly GCF_002806865.2. Lineage (NCBI taxonomy): Eukaryota > Viridiplantae > Streptophyta > Magnoliopsida > Cucurbitales > Cucurbitaceae > Cucurbita > Cucurbita pepo. The sequence goes on along the minus strand of NC_036641.1, from coordinate 1,899,307 downwards.
AACGACTATGAACAAGGTGTATTTGATGCAGAGAGATGGTTCAATCTAACAAATGTCTCAAGGTGGATTTGTTGCTGTTCATAAAAATAAATTCAATATGATTGTAAGTCAACTAAATTCGATGGAAATTGATTTCAAAGATGAAATTAAAGCATTGATTTTGATGTCATCTTTACCCGAGTCGTGAGATACTGTTGGTTTGCGATCAGCAGTTCTCGAGGATCTAAGAAACTGAAAGTTGATGAAAACCTAGGTGTGTTCTCAGCGAAAGTATTTGCGAACGAAAAATTGGGGATTCATCTAGTAGTACTCTAAGTGTTGACTAAAGGGAAAGAAGTAAATCGAAGGGTCCAAACAAAGGTCGATCAAAATCAAAGAACAGTATATTTCAAACGTAACGTATTAGAGTTGTAGAGAAAATGATCACTTTCGGGCAGATTATACAAAACCAAAGAGGAATCGGAATCACAAATTCAGCATAAGACATTGGGGATGCTCTAATCCTCAACGTGGACAGTTCGATTGAATCCTGGATTTTGGATTCAGATGTATCTTTTCATTCGTTTCCAAATAAGGAACTATTTCGGAATTTATAAAGATTTTGAGATTAAAGAAAAGGGGTATGTTTGCATAAAAATTAGGTAGGAAATCAGTGGACGTTAAAAGATGTCATATATATTCTTAGTCTCAAGAAGAACCTAATCTCTATTGATCAGTTGGATAACACAAGTTATGCAACAAAGGTTGGGAAGAGTTCGTGGAAGATTGTGAATGGTGCTATGGTGATAGCACGTGACATAAAATCTAGAACCTTATACACCATTGCAGGGTGTGTAAACATGACTCTTGTTGCTAATAATGCTTCAAATTCAAGTCTATGACACAGTAGACTTAGACATATGAGCGCCAAAGGAATAAAGATGTTGCATGCAACTCATGTACATAAAAAAAGAATATAGTGTTACGCAGTCTTTTACAATAAAATAAAATAAATAAAAAAAAACAACATTATTTTTAACTGGTCTAAGGATGTTGAATGGGACATCTAACCAGTTTGGTTAACCGTTGCAGGTGTTCACAACTTTCTCCTTGTGTGACCTACGGACGCATTGTAGTTGTTGGATGAAAGTATCCCACATTGGTTAATTTAGGGAATGGTCAAGAGTTTATAATCAAACAATACACTCTCGATTGGTACGAGGCCTTTTGGGGAAGCCCAAAGCAAAGCTATGAGAGCGTATGCTCAAAGTGGACAATATCATACCATCGTGGAGAGTCGTGTTTGTCTAATATAGTAGTGTCGGCTAGATCGACAACGCTCCCTAGCAATCAAAGGGGTGAGTCTTGGTAGCCAATCCCTTGGTAGAAGCAATGTACGGTGGCCGGCAATTAGTTATTTAAGTTCTAAATAATAATTTTTTAAAAGTATTTTTTTTTATAAATCTAAATTTACCGTTTTTTTTTTTGGAAAGTATAAGTGAAATAATTAAAATATTCGTTTATGGATAACACCTTCTTAATTAATTTTTGTTTTATTTCTCAAATTTATGGAAATTAGTTTTTTTTTTTTTGGTCTTCCACTCCATATGTTTCTTACTTAAATTTGAAATTTTTTTTTTAAAAAAAGGTAAATAAATTTATAGGTAAATTATAAAAAGGTAAATATTTTTATATTCATTTTTTTTAATCATTTTATAAGAGTAATATTTGAGAAATTATCAACAAAAAAAAAAAAAAAACTTATTAATTTAATTTTGATTCATTCCCCCAAAACTTTTTAATTAATTAATTTATAAGATTTACTGTTCTTTTTAATTAGTTAGAAATAATGCATTTAATAAAGACGATCATATCAATATTACATTTTTTTAGGTTTTGATTGGGTTGAATTTTTGAAAAGTCAATGTTTAGTTCTCGGGTTGACATTTTGTTGGTCGAATCAATATAAGCAACCTGAAAATAAAGAGTTGGACGAATCAATGTTTAGTTATGGGTTTTTTTAAACGTTCTTATTTATTTAATAAAAAATTTATTTTATGTCTAAAAGGTTATAACTTTTGAACGATACGTCCAATGAGTTTATAAATGAAAAAAATAAAATAAAATTAGTCTAGAGTTCATTAAACATATAATTAAAAAATTTATAGACTTGAACTAAAAAAATTTAATAATTTTTTTTAAATATCAATAATATTCCACCATTTAAAAAACAAATTAAAAAATAATCTCACCCCATATAATATATATATATATATATATATATATATATATATAGTTTAAAGGTTTTTTTTTTTTTTTAACTACTATTATTCCCTTTATGGGGTCAGAACTCATAACCTTATGAGTGAGCAGAAAAGGGTCTACCTAACTGTGAGACTGACTGATTAAACAGAGACGAAAGTCAGCCATGGTGATTTGAGAGCTCGGTGTGAAAGGGCTCTCGACTCATCACATCTTGGAGTTGAAGAAGGTCCCAAGAGTTTGATCATTCGTTGATTCGAGTGGTATGTGAGTTGGTATGTGAGTTAGGTTTAGTTTAGAAGATGGTAAGACATCTGAAAGATATTTTTATTAATTTAATAATTTTGTTAAAAATAAATGTGATGTTTTAAAATAAAAAATAAAAAATAAAAAGATTTAACTGAGTCAAAGTGGTGGTTGGTAATTTGTATAATTAAAAAGAAAATTGGAATTTAAAAAAATAATAATAATAAATAAAAAAAATAAATAAATAAAATTGAATTTAAAAATGGGGAAGAAAAGAAAAGGGGGTGATTCTGATGCATTCACATTTCCCCATCAACATTTCCGCCTAAATCCCATTCTTCATCTCCTCTGCTGCTAATCCTTCACCTTCTCCTTCTCCTTCAATGGCGGATTTTGAATCCTCTGCTGCTCCTCCTCCGCCTCCTCCTCAGGCGTATCCTCTCCCCCTCCCCCCTTCCCCATCCTTCGATCCTCCTCCTCCTCCACCTCGCCCCCTTTTCGTTTTCCCCAAGAGGCCCGCCCTTCGCCTCACTTCCGAATTCGACAGCGAATCCTCCATTTTCTTCCACAAGCTCTCATGCAAGCTCCTCGACAACCTCGCCAAGATCAAGCTCTCTTTCCAGAACAACAGCGACGGTCAAATCTCCAATTCTCAGTTGCAGCTCAGTTCTAAGTATCTCTCCATCCAATACGATCCCGAGGAACGCAACGCTCTCCTTCGCTCTTCTCTCGATGTTGGCCCTAGGTTGCAGTTCCGCGCTTCTCATGATGTTAAGGTTAATTTCCTTTGCTTTGCTTTGCTTTCTTTTTCTGTTATCTGCCGATGCCGTTTCTCAATCTATGCTGATACTAGGACCAAATCTGAACTGCAAGCTTAACTATATTGTTTTTAGGCTCGTCAAGGAGAGCTCGGTGTGGTTGCTAAAATTGCTGATCCTGGCTACTCCTTCGAATTGTCTTCACCCATTCCTGCTATTGGACGGGTGAGTTTTAGTGAATTGGGAATCTCAATCCTTAGTGCCACTACCAATTGCATTGTTTATATGCTCAATGTTTTTGGTATTTTCCCACTGGGAATGCGAACTACTTCATACTTATTGAGCTGTTAAAATTGACTATAATTGATGATATACTTTAGCCAAGAGCAACGCTTAAGTTCCCCATGGGTGAAGTTTCATTGGAAGAACGAGAAGAGGAAGAATTGAAGCAGCCGATGTCCATAAATGGTGTTCTTAAAGGCAAAATTCTGAATGGTACCTGCGCTGCTCACTACAAGGATGAGGAATTGGAACTGAGATACTCCTACAAGGTTGGAATATAATTTCTGCTGCCTTGTATCTTGAACTCACTATGCAATTATTAACGAAAAATGTTGCAACTCTGAACCTTGGTTTGTTCTGAATTGCTTGAAACTCGTAATCTTTTACTGTCCACAATGTTTGGTGAGCCTTCGAACTTGTTGCAGGATGAGGCACTTTCATTTATTCCAAAAATTTCTCTGCCTTCAAATGCATTATCATTTGCATTCAAGCGTCGGTTTGGTCCTTCTGATAAGCTGAGGTTAGGTTACAAACTCTCTAAGTGCGTTAGATGCCTAATTCCTATATAGTTGATTGTAGTTCATTTGATTTAGCTCACAGCCCTTGTTCCTAAATCTATAATCTTGCCTTCAAATTCATCAGCTATTGGTACGAATTCGATTCGAACGACTGGAGCGCAGTGTACAAGCACACATATGGAAAAGATTTGAAACTTAAAGCTGGTTATGATACAAAGGAACGACTCGGATGGGCGTCTCTGTGGGTAAGTTGTTTCAGCTGTCAAGGCATTTTTGAAAGAATACTAATGGAAATGTTGTTGAACAAATCTAGTAGAGAGGATAAAACATTCAAATAACAGCACAATAGTTGTGAAAAAAAATGTTATGAAGATTAGGTTATTAGAGTTAATAGCTCGAGGCGATCATAAAACCATGGTTTTCAGGTCGGAGATGAAGGCGGGAAAGCGAAAACGGCTCCAATGAAGATGAAAGTACAATTCATGTTACAAGTTCCTCAAGATGACATTAAGTCTTCTGCTCTAATGTTCAGGGTGAAAAGGAGATGGGATATATGATTGATTTAGAGGCTCACTCACTGCTTCAATTGAATGTTAGCTTTCTTTTAGATTACATTTTCAAGTTTAAAATGTTTTGGTGTAAACTTCTGTGGGATGATAATGTGTTATTAATGAAGTTTCTTTTGTAAGCAGCAGCAGGAAGAAGAACACAACTTAGGGAAGCCAAATTGATTTATTTCTTTAAAAATATTTTATTTTCATAAAATAATATTAGATGCATCCCTTACGTAATGTAATTGTAAATTTAGCCATTGAAAAGTGAGGTTTTTTTTCCATTTTAGGTGGAGAGATTCTAACTTCTACTTTCTTGATTCTTGACCAAATTTTTAATTTCACTTATTCTTGTTAATGCTACAACTTGAATGTTTATGGCATATTGGTTGAATGTAATCTAAACGTCGATAGAGATGTCTATTTTACCTTGCGGGATCGATGACTCATAGTGATTGACTCGAACTGGACAAGGAATTCGGAGGAGGGTCGATGCCTCATAGTGACCTGCCTCGAATGAGAATGATAACTTCTTTTTTAAAAAGAACAATAAACCATAAAAAGCTTCCTCAAGGGAACTTGATCCCTATAAATTTCATATGGGAGCCTTTACCTTGATCCTTTACAATAATAAATAGGAAATTTCATGGAAATAAAAAAATGAAATAGGTGGCGGGGATGGGGACGGGGACGGAGATGGCTTACCCACCTTATGGACATCTCTAGTTGCAAATTTGAATATTTGACTTCTCAAGTAAAGGGAAGGGTACATGAAGGAATCAAAATCACATTCGACGTATAAATCCTTGAGGATAGAATGACTAAGAATGCTTAACAGAATTAAAAGTATAACCTATTCCAATAGGATGCACCTTTTTTTTTCTAGTGACTCAATCATAGAAGCTCTATAGTTGAGCATGTTTTATAAAAAAAAAAAAATTTTAAACACATGTGAGTGATGACAAAGCATGCTAGAAAGACTCATGTTGGTCGGTGGGAATAGAGAAGGCAAGTAACATAATTATATCGCAAGGGAATGGCGAGACCATCAAGTATCAAATCTTAATCTCAATCCTAAACATAATTTTCATTTGACTCTTATGGCTTAGTTAACTAAAGTTTGGTTAGTCTCGAAAATCATCTTTATTTGTGTTTAACCCATAATATAAGTCAATAAACATGGTTACCAAAATAGAAATATGTGGCCTTTGTTTTATCAATATGAGAACGAAAAATAAATCTTGTGAAATTCGATTAAACCATACCAACTAAATCGAAAAAAACCATACCAACTAAATCGAAAATTTAGAATCGGCTAAAGATTATTGAGAGTGAGTTCTTGTTTAATTTAAGGAAACCCAAACCAAAGACAATGCTACAATATCCTACCAGTTATTCCTAACCAAAAACATTAGCACTAAAATGGAACGGAACTAAATCTGAACCACTAAGATCAAAGCCCAACGGTGAACAGATTTTGTGATGAAGATCAGTACACAATAGAGGATTAATTCAGAATGGAAGATCCAGTTGTAATGGATCCTGGCGCTATCTATTCTTCGGTCTCATTACATTAAGCTAATAAATAACACATACAGAATTTCATAAAATAATACTATACTATATTTGAAGAATTTAAAGACCAACGATCTGGCAATAATACAAATCAAAATCTACCAACCAGTCACAGTTACATCCGTTCATCCTCACTAGAGACAACAAAACTGAAGATTTGGGCACATGCCCTTCAAAATTTCTTGAATAATTTACACAAAAGAAAGAAAGAAAGAAAAGAGATGTCCCGATCCCATTCAAATTATAGCATCTAATCCTAGGGGAGAGTCATTCATCCATGCATTCATTCATCCGTCCATCCCATATATATATATAATTCTAATCGGAAAATATTGTGTTGGGGGTTCTTCTACGCAGTTTCAATGTCAGAATTATCTGGTCCATCAATGTAAAGTTCAAACTCACCAGGACTCCACCTGCATACCAAATTCAGGCGAAAAGTTGCCATCCTTATCCCCAACGCACGCTGCAACCAAACAAATATCGACATCGATATCAATAAGTGCTACTTCAAACCTCGTTTACAAGGCATTCATATTCAATATATATATATATATATATATATATATAAAGAAAGAGAAAGTCGTGAAATGATACAAACCAGTATGCCAGCTGACTCTGGTGAAAGAGACTTGCCCTCCTCACATACAGTAAAGTCCGATACAAGCTCCACCACACCTGCAATTCCCTCAACAATTATGATTTACAACCAAATTTTTGTTTATCATAAGTAAGGCTTGCAAGCAAAAAGTGTGTGTTTACGTCAATAAGTAGGGCTTGCAAGCAAAAAGTGTGTTTACTGACCCTTGTTCAAGCGAACTGGCAATCCAAGCTTCCGTAGAGAAGGCTCCATTTCATGGCTGAACTGCTCCAGAGGACCTTCCTTAAGCTCAACCTAATATCATTGAACTTCGATAAGGAAACCAACCACCAAGTTCATGCATGTTATAACACTAACGATATGGAATGATTCTAGACCTTTTTGTTGAATCAGTGCACTCAAAAAGTGACATCAGTATTAGAATGATGAAAAATTAAAATAAGTTGATTTCAAAAGGGGCAGAAACCTTTTCTGTGGCTTCACTTCCAGTCCTTGCATAATCATAATCCACATACTCGTTAAATAATCTGCAGAACAAAACATTGAAAATTAAATCAAGCATTAATGTAAACCAAATCAAATACAGAAATCCCTTATTTTAAAATTGAAATGTAAATAACCCATTAAGAGAATCTTACTACTGACAGAAACAATCTTCTTTTGTTTCTGTTTTGGGTTTCTTTATTCATTTTCCACTAGTAGGGTAGTAGGACTTCCAACCGAATTTAGCACAGAAAAATCATCATAAGCATGTGACAATATGAAGTTGGAAATTTGTTTTGACCTTGAAGACGAACCAGTTTCAATTTTTTAAAACTTCAACTTCAAGGATTTAACATTTTCTTTTTTGTTCTTTCCAACACCAAAATAATTATGTTCACTTTTAACAGTCTTTCCCAAATCAAAACTTCAGAATGTTGTATTCATAGATATGGAAATCAACTGAAACTACAATTTATCAGATACTTCAATTTCTAAAACAAAAAAAGAACACATAATGAATAAATTTTAAATATGCGCATTTAAATTGTAAAACAAAATAGCAACTTAACAATTCATCGCTTTTGGCGGTGCTTGCCAATGTTAAAACTAGAGCATGTCTGGTTTACCTCTCAACCTCTTCTTTCGGTAAGTTTGTGAAACAAAGTCCAGTATTGCCATGCAGAAGCTGAAAAATAGAAGAGTGGATGTTAATTCGTTAAAGTTACAAAGAAAAAGAGCACTTGAATTATATGCAATATGGAAAAAGTGGTTCACCTTAGAAACCTTGTATAGGCCTGGTTGAATCTCTTCGGAAGCAGTTCGACCAAGAGAAACCTGCATGACTTTGTTTGCTCCAAAAAACAATCTATCCATGAGAGAAAAGAAAATCAATTTGGGAATCCATGTAAGGTACAGTCAGGTCAGATAAGGTCAAAATCATTTCATTAGAGAAATAGAGTGAGCGCCACTCAAATGCAGCATCACTTCAAAAATTGCACTAAACAAAGTTCACAAACAAAATATCCCAATTAGTGACCAGAGGCTTAAACATTTCTACACTTCAAAAATGTAGACAAGCATCAGAGGCCAAAGACAATAATGTACGGCTAAAATATAATTCCAAGGTGAGTTAATATATTTTTCATATCATTCATGCTTAAAAAGGGAAAAAGAATAAAGAGAACAAATGTATACAAGCTGCAGCCCCAGGTGAGACCACATCAAGCACAAGGGGAAGAAGGACGATGAAGGTTGTAAACCTTTTTTGATTGACGCTTCTTAAAACAAGGACAGAAGGTTGCTCTGTAATCATATCAACAGATACTACATTTAAGATCATAAAGCAATGCTGTTACCATAACCTGTTACCAAATGGTCTCATCTTTTCTCCTAGAACATGCTATTCATTTTTATTCAAGTTCTAAAACATGCCATTCAATATTTTCATTTTCTCCTTTCTTCCAACAAAACACAAATCAAACAACATATAGGAAGTAACATTCTCATCACTAATTAATATTTGAAGTGATGCAGAAAATATACAATAAAAAAAGTCAGAAAATACAACTTGCCTGCTAGACGACTTTAGTTGCTCCCTGAGTTCCTTGAACTTGAGGTTTCTCATGTTCTCAACAGTGAAAACATAAATTGAGTTGTAATTTTCCACAGCCTGCCTGATTAGATCCACCATTGATTTCTTATGTTCCCTTCCTTTCTTCTTGGTTTTTGATAAAGTAACTGCATTTATCCCATCAAACAGCAAACAATTAGTCAAAACAGTTGACAGTAGACTGAATTGTTGAATTTTTCCTCTATTAACTAAAAACCCACACATATTTGACACTGAATACAACCACCACATGTCATTTAAATTCTTAAATTGCATAGTACTTTTGACAAGAACATAACTCAGACAGACTAGCCCATAGTTTAACAAAAACCTCGAATTAAAATAACAAATTTAAGCATATTTCTAATGTTAAAGCAGTCATTAAGTTCAACCAGATTCACAGTTTGGTTTCTCTTTAACAACATTCATTACCCTACTAAAAATATTCCTTATTCTTATTTAAAAAATTGATCTGTGTTTAACTTTAGCTCCCTGTGTTGTAAGCAACTCTACATTTTGCATATAGACAGAAACCTTTCACCTCAGCCACCCCTTGGAAACACCTTATACTACAATGGTTCTTCCATCACACTATAAAGCTCAAACTAACTTCTGAGGCAAACTACAGCGACTCCTACAATCAGCGAAAACGTGCTTGAGGCTTGTCTACAGCCCTGTCTACCTCAGCCTAACACAATAGATACTCAAGTTATTCCTCAAATTTTAACAAACACAGACCATCAAGTTGTAACCAACCCACTAATAGGATATCCCCACAAATTCCACACTCTTGAAATGTTTGCTCAAGTAACACAGTGCATACTTCTTTAGAACGTGGAAGAACCTTAGAAGAAAAATATGGAGCTAAAATACTAAGCAATCAAAATTCTTTCGTAAATCTGACCTACCAGGAAACGTACTATGAACATGTAGGACTACCGTAAGAACGAAGGTAAAGTGTGAAATCTCTCAATTACTGGTGAAGAGATATCAATATGATCTCAAACCTAAACAATACCTACCCTAACAAATACCAAATTCTTTTATATCCAAAAGAAGAGCGATTTAGGCATGAATATGAGCAAAGCTATGAAAACGGACCTGGTCTATCACGCTTCGACTTGGGCATCTTTGATCGTTGCAAATAACTTCGGTACCTGCTAAGACGGCAGATTCATAAGTTCCGTGAGGGAGAAAGAGAGAAGAAGAACGAGAAGAACGAGAAGAACGAGGGTTACCGGAGAGGGCGAGGGAGGGCTTACCGATAGGGCGTAGAAGGAAACGGCGATAAAAGTGAGTGATGCGGCTGGCTATGATGAGTGAGGGCGGAAAGAAGGTTTTAAGGGTATAAATAGGTGTCTCACCCAAACCAAGGGTTTTAGCAATATAATAAAAATAAATAAATAAAAACTACTTTTATTAAAATAAAAATTTACCTTTTAAATAGTTAAAAAATTATTTATAATAATGATTTAAAATTAAACGATCAAATAAATAAATATTTAATAAAATAAATCTATATATATATATATACAACATTCCAAGACTCCTAAAATCTCTAATTTTTATAAACTGACTCTTGGTAGGATTCTAGGAAAATCATGGACAATTGTAAATTTGGAAAATTGAAATTGAAATTGATGTTATGGTTATAGGTTGACTGGGATACAAAGGACAAAATCGAATTTCTTAAGGATAAATTGGTGACACCCGCCTAAGCTAATCAAGTAAGTGGTCTTACTATGGGCATGGTTATATTTGATGTTGACACGTGCCTTATCGTTCTGCACGTGTCATATATATTGATATGTGTGAATTGTCTGTGGATTGATATGTTTCTTATATGTTATGTATATGTTATAATATGTGAATTGTATGATAATAATTACGGTACGATGTGTTCAATGATATGTTTGAGATAAGATACGAGAAGGATGCACAAAACGAAATGTAACAATAGGAGTAAGATACGTTCATGAAACGTTAAGGTTAGGTTACATACCGGAGTGCTATGGATAGGAGAGATCGATGAAAGAATATGGTTAGGTTATGGGTAGAAAAGGATAGGTTTGTGATAGATTGATAGAACGATAGTGTTAGGATACGTTCCTGTGATGATATGACTAAGGTATGTTCACATAACAATATGACTGTGATAGGTATAAGAACGTTAAGACTATGATGAGTTAGGGAACGATATGACCACGAAGTGTTTACAATATGACATGTTTATGATATGATATATTGTGATGTGATATGTTATGTTTAGATTGTTTTGTGTGACCATTGAGGTAATTGATGAGAAAAGATATGATATGAAAGTAAAAAGATAGCAGGGTTATATTTAATAATGTCGAAAATGGAAAAATATTGGGACCTAATGCATTATGTGTGCTTATGCATTGGGGGATACCCCTATTTCATCACGACGGGCAAGGGTACGATCATTATGTTTTACAAAATGCTACCGGTAGGGGTACAATCATTATGTTTTACATAATGTTGCTGGCAGGGGTACGATCATTTGGTTTTACATAATGCTGCCGTAGCGGTTACTAGTTCTAACGGGTGTCTAGCCTAAGGAGCTCCCAGAGTATGCTCGCCCGACAAGGAAAGTGGCCCAGCGGTGTGCGAACTAACTGGTTAGTCCATACTCGCACGTATGGGCTCTGTGTAGAGTATATGGTACACATCCAAGTTACCCGTTAGGACAATACCGTAGGAAAATAGATTGAAAGAATAGGTCCCGTCATTGCCTTCGCATGTTCTTGCATTTAACCCCAATAGCTGGGTCACTTACTGAATATTTATTTAAATACTCAAGCCATGTGCTACTACATTTTTCAGGTTAAGGCAACGCGTTCATGTATGGCTGACGACGGCATCGCAACTCGGGACCATGGCACATGCATAGAGTACTGGTATTTATTTTCTTAGACTTAGGGTAGAATAGGATGTTTTGGCTGACGACGGCATCGCAACTCGGGACCATGGCACATGCATAGAGTACTGGTATTTATTTTCTTAGACTTAGGGTAGAATAGGATGTTTTTAACCTAACTTATTTATTTTATTTAGTCTTTTGTTATGTAGTTTTAAAGATGTTTTCGAAATACGTAAGTCCATGGCTGTGTGTTTTAAGATAAAGTTTATGTTTTATGGAATTTAAATGAAGTCTTCTGCATTCAATATTTAGGATATGTATACAGTAGCGACTTTAAATTAAGTAGAAAATTTCGAGTAGTTACATTAACCTTATGTTCAAGTCATAGCAAGGAAGATCTTGTGGAATGTTGAAGAACTTTTGTATGGTTGGAATACTTCAAGAAGTGTTGCAAGCTAGGGTTTCTACAAAGTAGAGTTGTTACTCTCAAATTTATTGCTTTTATTTTAATTCTTAATAAAATCAAAACGGTTCCCAATGCTTCCGCTAAATGGATGAAGAGTTCATTCCCTTCACATATATCTTTAGTTACTCGACGAGCTCTAAACACCCACATTGAGGAGGAAGGCCTAGACCAAAGAGAGAACTTATTTCAAACTCGGTGTCTTGTTCAATCTGTTCCTTGTAGTGCAGTCATTGATAGTGGTAGTTGCACTAATGTAGCGAGTTCTATTCTGATCAAAAGACTTAATTTAAAGGCAAAACCACATCCAAGACCCTACCACCTTCAAGGGTTGAGTGATCGTGGGGAAGTATAGGTAACTCTGCAAGCTCTTGTATTTTTTACTATTGGAAAATATGTTGATGATGTTTTATATGATGTTGTATCCATGCATGTTGGAGATTGCCTACTGGGGAGGCCTTGACAATTTGATCGTCGAGTAATGTATGATGGGTATGCAAATCGATACTCTGTTACTCACAATGGTAGAAAAATAACTCTTATTCCATTGTCTCCAAAAGATTATTTATTGATCACTGCAAACTTGAAAAGAAAAGGCAAGAGGGTGATGCAAAAGAAGAGATTGAAAAAGAATCAAGTGAAAAAAAGAGCTTGAGTGAAAAACAAGAGAGTAGCACTCAACTGAGAGGAAAAAAAGAGAGAGAGAAGCCAAATCAGTGAGCTTGTACGTTCGATCAAGTGAGACTATGAACGTTTTGCTCTCTAACCGGACCATTCTTATACTTATGTGCAAGGGGTCTTGCCACTAATTGGAGGGATTGAGCACAAAATTGACTTCATTCTAGGTGCGCCCATTCCAAACCGACCAACATATAGGACTAATCCAAAGGAGACTGAAGATATAAAGGCAAGTAAGTGAGCTCCTTGCTAAAGGGTATGTACGTGAAAGTTTGAGTCCTTATTCTGTTCTAGTTATTCTTGTGCCTAAGAAAGATGGTTCTTGGCTTATGTGTCTTGATTGTAGGGCTATAAACAAGATCACTATAAAGTATAGGCATCCAATTCCTAGACTAGATGATATGCTTGATGAGTTGCATGGATAAAGCCTTTTTACTAAGATTAATTTAAAATCGGGTTATCATCAAACTTACATGCATATTGGGGATGAGTGGAAAACATAGTTTAAAACTAAGTAGGGTCTTTATGAACGGTCGGTTATGCCTTTTGGATTAACTAAGGCACTTAGTACATTCATAAGATAAATGAATTTTGCTCTGGTGCATGCAACTTTTGAAATTGAATCTGATGCTAGTGGAGTAGGGATAGATGTTGTATTAATGCAAAATCAAAGACCTTTAATGTTATTTGGTGAGAAGTTGACTAGTGCCTCAGAGCTTTATGCTTTAGTTCGTGCATCGCAAACCTGGCAACATTATATTTGGTATGAGGAATTCGTTATTCATACAGACCATGAAAGCTTAGAACAACACAAAATAATCTCAATAAACGACATGCCAAGTGGTTGGAATTTATTGTAACATTCCCTTACGTTAAGACATTAAAAAGAACATGTCTTGTTGGGTTTTGGTGCATTTTCGAAAGGAAAGATTTCCTGCTCAAAGAAAATCTAAGCTTCTACCACAAGGACATGGACCTTTCCAAATTCTTGAGCGTATCAACGACAAATGTTTATAAAATTGATTTACTAGGTAAGTATGGTGTTAGTGCAACTTTTAATGTTGTTGATTTGAGCCCTTTTGATATAGATGATGGATGGGATTCGAGGCCGGATCCTTCTCAAGAGGGGAGAATGATATGAACCACGACCAAGGAATTTTCATTGTAATGACCAGAAATTTTCTACTTAATTTAAGGTCGCTACTGTATACATCCTAAACATTGAATGCAGAAGACTTCATTTAAATTCCATCAAAAAATATCCTTTATCTTAAAATAAAGCCATGGACTTGCATGTTTCGAAAACATCTTTAAAACGACACAACAAAAGACATCCTATTCTAGCCTAAGTCTAAGAAAATAAATATCACTATCCTATGCATGTGTCATGGTCTCGAGTTGCGATGCCGTCGTCAGCCGTACAGGAATGTCTTGCCTTAACCTGAAAAAATGTAGTAGCACATGGCTTGAGTATTTAAAGAAATGCTCAGTAAGTGACCCCCTATCGTGGTTATGCAACAATCACATGCAATAAGATGATGGGACTTATCTTTCAGGTTATGCAACAATCACATGCAATGAGATGATGGGACCTATCTTTCAGGTTATGNTTTAATGTTGTTGATTTGAGCCCTTTTGATATAGATGATGGATGGGATTCGAGGCCGGATCCTTCTCAAGAGGGGAGAATGATATGAACCACGACCAAGGAATTTTCATTGTAATGACCAGAAATTTTCTACTTAATTTAAGNCGAAGGGATCTATCTTTCAGGTTATGCAACAATCACATGCAATGAGATGATGAGACCTATCTTTCAATCTATCTTCTTACGGTGCTGTCCTAACGGGTAATTTGGACGTATACCATATACTCTACACACAACTCATACATGCGGGTATGGGCTCACCAGTCAGTTCGCACACCACTGGGTCAACTTACTAGTTGGGCGAGCATACACTGGGACGCTCCCTAGGCCGGACACCCGTTAGAACTAGTAACCGTCATGGCAGCGCTATGCAAAACATAACGATCGTTGTCCTACCATTGGGTGTACGCGTCCGTACCCTCGTATTGGAATAGGAGTATCCCCTCAATGCATGAGGTCCCCAATATTTCTACTTTTATCATTTATGAATATAACCCCACTATCATTTTTCATGCTTAACATGTCATTTCTCCTAGAATAACCCAGACACATCATAGACACATCATAAACGTCATAAACATAACACATCATATCACATTAAACAGCATATATTCACATTTCACAAGCGTACTTAATCGAGTATAACAGGCTAGCATACAATTTAATGACACGTGCAAATCCACGGGCACGTGCCAACATACAACATACAACACGTAACCTACGACGGGTGAGCCACTTACCTGGTTAGCTTAAGTCGTTGTCACGAATATATCCTCAATGAAAGTTCGATTTCGTCCTTTGAAATCCAATTCAACCTAAGCCCATGACATCAGTTTTAAGTTTCAACTCTATCAAATTATTTCTCTAATTTAGATGGGTCAATGTTAAATTATGATATTTACGGTTTTATTTTTAAATTCTGTTAAACAAATCTTTCCTCAATCTTCCCTCTTTAGATAAATCTTCCCTCTTTTTTTTTCTTTTCTTCTTCGGCTAACAGTATTCTTCCCTCCTTAGCTATTCCTCATTGTTAATCTATTCTTAGATCGGCTAACAGTATTCTGGATTTCCATCTCTATTTCATTTTTTCTTATTTCCTTTGCCAGCTTTTAATTTAATCTATTCATTTGGTTATTCTTTTTCTATAAATCATATAAAATTATTGAAACCTAAGTTGCAACAATTCAAGAGATCTACGATGATTTCCTAAAACTCATACAAAATTCTTTTCATTTAATCTCCAATTCAAAACTAAATAATTGTAACCAAATTAATAATATTTAATAAAATAAAAGGAAGATTTAACGTACAATCTATCGACCTCTTCAAATGACATATCTCCTCCCGTGTAACTAAATCTGCTTAAACTGTTTTTTCTATATGTTTTGTAGGAAGAAAGAAATTCTGAGTAAATCTGTAGTTGTTTTTAAATTTCTGATTTGTTGCTTGATTTATTTGTAAGGAATAAGTGGTGAGAGATTGAAGGAAGGAGGAGGGATCCGTTACCAAATGTTTTTTTTTTTAATTTAATTTTTATTATTTATTTATTTATTTATTATTATTATTATTATTATTATTATGACTACTACTCTTTATTTATTTTTCCGGTTGTTACATTATATACCTCTAAAAAAAAATTCGTCCAAAGTACTTTAATCTCGAAATAACTCGAGCTTTCGTTCTGAGAGTTCTTTGTTAAGTCATGAGGCACAACTGAGGAAGAATTCTTAGCAAGTACGCCCTCATTTGTATGGTTCATAAACATTTCTTTACATGCATAAATCCTTCCTAAAGTCTTTCATAAATTCTTAACAAGTATAAGTCTTTCATAACCATCTAGTTGTTAAGAATAAAAATCATGAAAATGGTGGAAAAGTTTTATAGATACTATACAAAGGAAGGTGTGAAGTGAGCAGCACATCGTACCGCTTACCAAGATCCTTCTACATCCTTGGAGATTGTCCTATTTCATTGTAATTAGATGTTCCAAATGATATAAGAGAATGTTGCACAGATAAGTTTACTTCTATTTTGAAAGGGTTTTACAAGGCAACATCTCATAAGTTCTGACAACTTTGCTCGGAGCCAAACTCACACCAAATTTTTTGAATAATCTCTCATAAACCTTTATAGAAAAGAGATATCTCCATGAAACGTGATCCTTGTCTTCTAACCAACGTCCTTGACAAGAAACGTACCGTGAGTTTCAGAAACTAAGGATGAAGATCGCTGGACAAAAACCATTGTATTAATCCTCTTCAAGGAACCAACTTGTAATAATCTTATGCCAAAGTCTTTAGTAAATGAAATATCTTAATTAGCGCCAACATTCATCTCTTCATTTTGTTAACATTTTATTTATTTGAAGTGCATGACAACTCAGGCCTTTCATATATGCTGTATTTCCAATTCCATAATATATAAGTTATTAATGTTCGATTTCACATTAGAATATCAGTAAGAATACTACTGTCCTCAAGGTCTAATTACAAGGACGAGAGCTAAGGATTTACAAGAAGTTTTAGTCACCTATATTTAAGCTATGGCCAGCTGGTCAGAGAAAATTGTGGAAGATGTTGAAGTCTTTTCGTACATGATGTGCTAAGTTGTGCTGGGAGAGATAGAGATGCATTAAATGCAATTTAATTTGCATTTAATGAATCATAGTTGAATGTATGGAACTTAGTCTAAAGATGGTTACTTAACACATTTATTTTATTGCATTATTTTAATTATAATTTCAATATTTGTTTGTCATTTAGCTAGTTTTTAATATAGGAGTTAAAATTATATTGTAACCCACCTATATTACCATATTCCATCATTAACCAACCATTTTAATATGGAGGTTATGAGTATTTCTGGTTGACTAGCCATTTTAATTTTAATAAGAAGGTTACGGGTGTATTTAACTCACATAGGTTAAAGTTGTCAAAAGATGATATAAATTATGTAACGACCCGAAATTTTCTACTTAATTTAAGGTCGCTACTGTAACATACCATAAACATTGAATGCGAAAGACTTCATTTAAATTCCATAAAACATAACCTTTAACTTAAAAACACAGCCATGGACTTACGTGTTTCGAAAACATCTTTAAAACGACACAACAATAGACCCGAAATAAAATAAGTAAGCGTTTAAGTTTAAAACATCCTATTCTATCCTAAGTCTAAGAAAATAAATACCACTATCCTATGCATGTGCCATGATCTCGAGTTGCAATGCCGTCGTTAGTCGTACAGGAATGCCTTGCCTTAACCTGGAAAATGTAGTAGCACATGGCTTGAGTATTTAAAGAAATACTCAGTAAGTGACCCCACTATTGGGGTTAAATGCAACAATCACATGCAATGAAATGATGGGACCTATCTTTCGTTTCGTTTCATTTCGTTTCGTTTCGTTTCGTTT
>NC_036641.1:1808137-1880371 GCF_002806865.2 Cucurbita pepo subsp. pepo | reverse complement strand
ATAACATAACATAACATATAGGAAGCATATCGACCCACAGACAATTCACACATATCAATATATATGACACGTGCAGAACCACAGGGCACGTGTCAACATCAAATATAACCATGCCGATAGTAAGGTCACTTACCTGGCTAGCTTAAGTCGTTGTCACGAATATATTTTTAATGAAAGTTTGATTCCGTCCTTTGAAATCCGGGTCAACCTTATTGATCAGATCTATCTTCACATAAATCTTCAGCGAATCTCAACTGGGTAAAGGTCATTTCATCTTTTTTTTTCCTTAAGTAAATCTGACCATTATTGTTTTTCTTTTTCTGTTTGGAGTAGCTGTTACTTTCTGGCATAATGATGGGTTGAGGAGAGATAATTGTGGGAAAGGATGAGAGGTTAGTGGAGAGAAGTGAGGAAAAGTTTTATTTATTTATTTTATTATTATTATTTTATTTTTATAATTATTTTTATTAGTTTATTTCTTTATTTATTTTTGGGCTATTACAAATTATTTTTTTTTTTGACAGTAGACATCACATTTTGGAATTGAAAAAAAAAAATAGAGTTTCTATTTTAGTTTTGTTAAGAGTTTAGTTTTTACTTTACCAGTTTTGTATGTAGAACTTGCATGCTAGAGTCATTCAAGTGGTATTAATCAAACCTCTTGTAGAGTGATTCGAATCATAAGTTTTCTTTACTCTTGATCTTGATCATCAATGTAATCCGTTCCAAACTTCTTTGGTTGATTCCATAACAAGGTGAACCTCGACATAAGTGAGAGCGAATTCGAGTGACGAAAGCACGTGAACTTGGAGCTAGATAGAACTTCGACTAAAGTCATCCAAGTAAGTGGCCCTACTATCAACTTGTTCAGGAGAATTGTCTTATTTATGATAACACGTGCACAGTGGCCCCCGCACGTGCCATGTGTTTAATATGATGTGTTTATGATGATATGTTATGCTATGATGATATGATATGTTATGATGCTATGATATTTTATGATGATGTGATACGTTATGATGTCATAAGATGTATAACGATATGATATGTTATGCTTTAATGATATATGTATGAGATGTTGTTATGCTTCAATGTATGATATGTTAGCACTATGACATGAATATGCTTGATAATGAAATGTATGATATGCTACGACATGTATGGCAGCGAGGAGTTTTTCTAACGCACAACCCCTAAGTAACGATATGATGATGTAATGTATGAAAACTTATGCATGCATGTTACCTAGGTAATATGTGAGGAATGTATGGGGTTGTGCCATATGAATTTCTTAAAATGAAAATAATAGGGACTTCATGCATATTATGTGTTCACTAACATCGGGATACTTCCCTTTTTATGATGAATAAGGACGCATAGATGATAAGATGACCACCATGCTTGGTATGATGCACGACAGTCGTTGTGCGAGCCTGCCTGGTGGACCCACGTTTGCACATGTGGATCGTGTGTAGGAAAGTATCACACATTTAATTTGTTCGGACTGAAGACCACCTAAGAGACTATGGTTTTAAAAGATAGGTCCTATTCATGTGCATTCCCTTGCATAAGGTAGTTGCATTTAATTTCGTAAAGATAGGTCCTATTCATGTGCATTCCCTTGCATAAGGTAGTTACATTTAATTTCGTAGGTCTTAGGTTAGTACATGACATTGTTTTTTTGAGGTAACTCTGACCATTATAAATGCTTAATTGAAGCCAAATTGCCTTATTAGAGGACAAACCTGAGGGCTTATTTACCTAAAAGAGGAAATGGGAATATTGATGGGGACGGATATTTCAAAGTTATGTGTAACGACCCAGATCCACCGCTAGCAGATATTGTCCTCTTTGGGCTTCCCCTCAAGGCTTTAAAACGCGTCTAGGGGAAGATTTCCACACCCTTATAAATGGTGATTTGTTCTTCTCCCCAACCAATGTGGGACATCACAATCCACTCCCCTTCGGGGTCCAGCGTCCTCGCTGGCACTCTTTCCTTCCTCCAATCGATGTGGGACCACCCCCAAATCCACCCCCTTTGGGGCTGGCACTCTTTCCTTCCTCCAATCGATGTGGGACCACCCCCAAATCCACCCCCCTTTGGGGAATCCACCCCCTTTGGGGCTGGCACTCTTTCCTTCCTCCAATCGATGTGGGACCACCCCCAAATCCACCCCCCTTTGGGGCCAGCGTTCTTGCACTCTTTCCTTCCTCCAATCAATGTGGGACCACCCCCAAATCCACCCCCCTTTGGGGCCAGCGTTCTTACTGGCACACCGCCCCCAAATCCACCCCCCTTTGGGGCTGGCACTCTTTCCTTCCTCCAATCGATGTGGGACCACCCCCCAATCCACCCCCCTTTGGGGCCAGCGTTCTTGCACTCTTTCCTTCCTCCAATCAATGTGGGACCACCCCCAAATCCACCCCCCTTTGGGGCCAGCGTTCTTACTGGCACACCGCCCCCAAATCCACCCCCCTTTGGGGCCCAGCATTCTTACTGGCACACCGTCTCGTGTCTACCCCCCTTCGAGGAACAGCGAGAAGGTTGGCACATCGTATTCCTTGAAGGTTGGCACATCGTCCGGTGTCTGGCTCTGATACCATTCGTAACGATCCAGATCCACCGCTAGTAGATATTGTCCTCTTTGGGCTTTCCCTTTCGGGTTTCCCCTCAAGGCTTTAAAATGCGTCTGCTAGGGAAAGATTTCCACACCCTTATAAATGGTGATTTGTTCTCCTCCCCAACCAATGTGGGACATCACGTTATGAATCTCGAAATAGCGTGTAAGGCTCTGCGTTTTAAGATAAGATGATTATAATTGTTAAGAGTAGGGGTGTACATGGTCCGGGTTGGGTTGAGGGATTTTCTTGGTCCAACCCAAATCGATAAAATATTCGGATACAATCTTAGGATCATCAAATTAAATAAATGATTAGTTTAAAGATGTTGTATATAACAAAAATAAAAATAGGTGTCCTTAGAGAAGTCGAGGTACCACTCTGACAAACTTATTAATACGGAAAAATTCATAATATAATAATTTATATATTTTTATTTGTCTCGGGTCAATCCGAAAGTTTTATCCACGAACCCGAAACCAAACCGATTCAGTTCGGGTTCAGAAAAATGAACCCAATCCTATCCGAAATGCTAATCCAACCCAACCCAACCCAACTCAACCCTTATAGTTCGGGTTGTCGGGTTGAATGTACACCCCTAATTAAGAGATTAAGGGAATATGACCGAGTGAATGGGTGTCATTTCTTGTGATTCAATTTGAGAAAACTATATTTAAGTGAGTTAAATTAAGATCATAAATTTTTTAAAGTTAGTCCTCGTTCCATTAGATTTTAGCAAACTCGAATGAGTCCGACATGCACAATCCACGTGTTTAATGACTCGTTCTTCTCACCAAGGTCGCTTGAACAACAACAACAACGATGGTAATTCCCCCTCATCTCAATGATTGTAAGCAACGACGACAATCTTTTCCAACACATAAGAGACGGTGGTTCCCGCATCCCATCTTCGATTGACCTTATCAAGCTTTTTTTACGAGGCATACGCACGTGATGAATTGCTTCTTCTTTGATTTTTAGACTTGTGCGGTAGCAAGTACGGGCACGTATCAGAAGGACTCTTCTAAGGTACCCAACAACATTAAAGCATTGAATGTGAGATTAGTGTGTATGAAATTGATGCGTACTCGATAAAATCCAAAGATTATGATAAATTAATATGAGCTTGGAGGGTTTTGGATGTCTGAAAGTGTTGGACATCCCGAACATAAGAAAATAACTAGAATTCAAAGACATGATTTTAGATCCCGTTATGAATGAAAGACATGTTTGCATGTATATGCATTTTTCGACCCGAGCAATGGGGTCAGATACTAACTATCACATTTTCTAATATTTTTTCCCTCTCAAATAAGAGTAAGGGCATCCACCAATAGTGATTGCTATCTAAGTTAAAAGGGATATCAACTCAAGTCACAAAGGTTGACTTCTATTATATATATTAAATTGGGTTGAATTTTTGGAAAACCTAAAATTCTGATTGGTTGACATTTTTTTTGGTCTGGTCAACCAACTAACCCAAGAAACAGGGTTACAACTCAATCCAATTCTACATTACTATTAATAATATTATTAAAAATTAAGAATATTTGATATTTATTACCGACGTTAGCGGTGCACTATAACTTGTAAATGTTTGATATTTGAGTTTCACGAGATTTTAGTTATTAATGTAATATTTACCGTGGATAAGTAATTTTTTTTTAAACAATAAAAAAAAAACTCGATAACCTAATTCAATCACATTATGGACATTATATTAATTAATTATGAATATCAAATTAAAAACTAATTGTGAATAATAATTTGTAGATTTCCTAATTATAATATGAAATCAAATTAGTAAGTTAATTATTTATAAAAAAAAATTAGCTTGAAAATATTTAAAATTCTTAATAAACAAATAAAAGTAATTAAATAATTTTGAGGTTATTTCTAAACAAACAAAATTATAATAATATTTTAAAAAATAGGGACAAAATTTAGATATTTTTTATTTATAATTTAACATTTTTTTTATTTAAAGAAAAAATTATAATTTATCCGCTAACCCAATTAAAATAATACAAAAAAAAAAAAAAAAAACCAATATTTTATTATCAAAACAAAATTTATAATTTTAAAAGAAAATTTGTAAAATTAGTTTTTTTTTTTTCGTTTTTTATAAAAGAAAAAAGAAAAAAGAAAAAAGAAAAAAGAAAAAGAAATAAGGAAAGGGCATTTATGTAATTTAGCGCACAAAACCCTAATTGGGTGGAATTGGTGGATCGTATTTGTAGCTCATTCCGCAACCCTATAACCTTCCGTCCAGTCCTCACTCACTCACTCTCAATCCTCTCGTAGTTGCCGTTTCCTTCTCTCCTTTGCAGCCATACTACGGTAAGCCTTTCTCACTGCCTCTATCTCTCTCTAATTCCACGCTTATGTTTGCGAAAATCATACTTTTGATTCTATAAAAAGCTGTTGTTTGTTGCTGTTGCTGTAGCTATTTTCTTTTTGGGTCTTCTAGATCGTTGAAATTCCTCAGAATTGTTGGTAGCTTTCACGTGTCAAGCAGTCGACTTGTTTTTTTTCTTCTTTTGCAAGTAACTGGTGGGTTTTTCGAGTTTTGCTGTTTCTAAGATTTGCAGGAATTGGTTCAAGTATATGTACTTGAAATCCTAAATGTGTTGTAGTTCTATTACTCTTGTTCATGTGTGTTTTACCTAATTAGTTGTTATTCAGAATGTAAGTGGTTTTGTGTTGATTCAATTTGAACTTTGGTGCACTGCTACGAATTTAGGGGGATTTCCCCCTTTTTTTTACATAAAAATACCTTTCATGAATTGGTATGCACATATGATGTCTTTTACTCGCGAATAGCAACCACAAGGATCTGATTTTTTGAAACTAATCTTCTATGTAAAAGTATGAACCTTCAAGGGACAGTTCCTTTCCTCAATCCGGTGTAGATATGTTGTCGGGATTAGTTCACTTTCTTGATATAAGCTAATGAAATATGTGGATAAATTATAAGATAGTAATCCTGTGTAATGTCGTTTGGACGAATATGTTAGCAATGTGTGTTTGTCCGCATCTACTTTCATCCTCTTGAATGTCTCATATTTTGTTACCACAATCCATGTCACCTTACGCTATGTTATCATCCCCAGGCCATCATGATCTTACATGTGATGTGCCCACGTTTGCTAAAAGTTATTTAGTTATAAGCAATCATGGTGAAGATGAGACATGCCAGATAGTTCCAAGTATTTTACGTCATGGTTTCACTATTTTACTTGCATGCATTTGTATCTAATTTATTCCCTGTTTGTAAATACATTTACTGACAACAAGTGTCCTCACTCTTGGATGATAATTTTGCCCATTTTATTTAAGTTAGACCAGATTGCGTTTCCAATTTGAACAAGGGAGAGAATGAATTTTCAGGAGTTCAGACATGCCTTATGTTTGTACTCAACTAGTGCTCACTTTTTCTGTTATTTTATGTTCATTAGGAACCATGGCTGTTGAAGTTGATGTGGTAAACCAGGAACTGACCCAGCCTCATCATGATGTGAAGCTGTTCAACCGGTGGACCTTCGATGACGTCCAAGTGAATGATATGTCTCTGGGTGATTACATTGGTGTTGCTCCTTCCAAGCATGCCACCTATGTTCCCCACACAGCTGGGAGGTACTCTGTCAAGCGGTTCCGAAAAGCTCAGTGCCCAATTGTGGAAAGGCTCACAAATTCTCTTATGATGCACGGTAGAAACAATGGGAAGAAGCTTATGGCTGTCAGGATTATTAAACATGCAATGGAGATCATTCATCTTCTAACTGATCTCAACCCAATTCAAGTCATTGTTGATGCTGTTGTTAACAGTGGACCACGTGAAGACGCCACTCGAATCGGTTCAGCTGGTGTTGTTAGGCGTCAAGCTGTGGATATATCCCCTCTGCGACGCGTTAACCAGGCAATCTATCTTCTCACGACAGGTGCTCGTGAGGCTGCCTTCAGAAATATCAAAACCATTGCAGAATGCTTGGCTGATGAACTTATTAACGCAGCGAAGGGTTCATCTAACAGTTACGCCATCAAGAAAAAGGATGAGGTCGAGAGAGTTGCAAAGGCTAATCGTTGAGGTTATTTCTCAGTGTTCGTTCTACATTGGCACAGCAAGAGTTTTCTCCTTTTCTTGTGTTTACATTCTTCTAATGAAAACACTATAGCCTAACGTGTTCTGTTTTGTTTTTTTTTTTTGTTGTGACAATTCATCTCTATTTGGTTTTAGACTTGAAAGTTTTGATATCAATGCCCCTTTCATTAGAACAGGCAAATGAGCATTGTAACTTTATTTCCATTTACCTACCATTAAGAACTACTCAATTGGATTAGATCACGATCAAAAGTGGTGTAAAGTACCATTTGATAATTAGTTTGTAGTCTTTGATTTTTTATTCTTGTTTTTCTTATCTTTCATTGTATTGTTCTTAGGAAAATGTTTGAATTATTAATCAAATTTTAAAAACAAAAATAAACTGAGAAACTCAAGTGGGTACAAACGTTTTAGGCTTTAAACGTTTTATGAACACCAACTTTCTCATTTACCAAACACAAACTCAAAACGTTCCTCATAAATCTTCATCTGAAATTTTTTTGAGAATTCTAACCTGTAAATGTACTTACCACTGCAGAATTCCTGATTTGAACAGTAAGGTTTGGAAAGGGAAATTGGCCCTCTTTGAGCAGGCAGGAGCAGCAACTTTACAACCAAAATTAGGGAAAATATGTAATAATCTCTGTCAAACAATGTATTTACAGAATTTGGAGAAGTTTCTTCTTATTCTTAGTCGAGATAAAAAAGAGTAACGATTTTTCGGAGATTTTTTGCCTCTTGACAAGTTTCCATGAGCAACCTACTATCATGAAATGCAAAGCAAATGACTTGCTGTACATGCGAAATGATGTCCATATTGCATAACCTGCACAAATTTCAACAAAGGCATTAGATGGAACATTCAAACTTGAAACATTTTGAAAACAATGTAATGATATACATTTACAAGCAAAGATACGCCAAAATTCCGTTATCTCATTTGATTTTAACTTCAGTTGCAACCCGAGGTATGTCGTTGGAAAATAATTTTACGACGACTTTCATGGACGATCATGAATAGAAGAAGGGTTTTTTTTAAACAATGTAATAATACATTTACACGCAAAGCTACCTGCTAGCTTCTATTAAAGGTAGATGATCGTTGTAGGGCTTCTCTATCACATTCTTAACCTACAAATGCCAAGATAATCATGATAGATAAATAATTCAATGAACATAACAGACCAACCCAATTGAACTCATCAACAAACTTACTTTGGACAATAATTCCTGGCTCTCAGGAGGTTGTTTCTTCAAACTTTGTGGCAAAATGACAGTAAGCAGTTCTGGTTTCTCAGCCCTCAATGCACCTCTGATAACTGCTGCATTGGTTCCAGATGCTCCTGAAGTATAGATGTGGTTTTTCTGCATACAGAAGTTATCAAGCAATATGAAGTTTATGTACTCATCAAAAACCAAATAGCCCTTCAGTATAATCATTGACATTAGACCACATATCCTACCGTTATAACCATTGCATAGCTAAGAATCTCGATGAGTTCTTGATGCAAGAAACCCATATTCCGAGTTCCAAAGAAACCAATGGATCTAGGACCTTGTTGTTGAATGGCCAATAACTCCTGTGAAAATAAAAACACATTGGGACTTGAAAAGAGCTTCACGCAAGCATTAAAATGGAGAAATTGTGGGCACTAAGAGCCAAGACTTAAAGCTTTATAAAAGGTCACCCAAAAGAATTACTTCCTCAGGAAATTCTAACATTTGCAAATGCTCAAGTCATGCAGGAAAAAAAACTTCAGATTCAAAATGCATTGGAAGAAAAATATAGCCCATTTTCCTTTTAATCATCTTTTTCCAGAAGATGGCCAACATCCAACATAAGTATTCGAAATGATCGTATCTTATCACTCACCTGTAGATAGTCAACATCAGGAACTGGTTTGAACTCGGTCACCATAACTGATCCTGATCCTTCCACTATGGACTGAGCCTGGGTTGGAATTTGAGTGCCTGTCTTCTCATCATTAAACCCAAATCCAAACATCTGCGTTGTATTCTTCGTCTGATGCACGTAACTATCTCCATCTTTATCTCCTTTTATATGCCCTTGGATGCACTATAACCAGTACATAAAAAAGATCCCCTGATAGTAAATCATTAGTGAAAACCAACTGCCCACAAATGTGGTGAAGTAGAAACTCGCTATTTATCCATGCCAACTCTAAAATAGTATCAATACTGAACAGAAATTCCAATTAGAAGGTTGAAGTGAATCAAGTCAACTGGGAATAAAAATCTGTTCAGATAACCTAACAAGATAAGAGCATCAATGTTCCAAAAGAGAATTAATGATTGACATTGCATATGACAGATGCAAAGATTATGAAGCTGCCTAATCATCATAAGTCATCAAGGACAAATCAGTTACAGAAAATACCAAGTTAATCACAAGTTGTTATCAACTTTGATACCTAAAATACGCCATGCAAACAAATTAATCTACACTAGAAATATTTACATGACATCAGCATTTAGACGGGATAATGGATAAGTTTGATTCCATAAAAGTTGTCCTAGAATTATGTTCTTGCTAGAACTACAAGTATAACCATGGTTGATTGACAAATAAGATTAGGTCTGTGTCAACCATATTCAATCAAAATTCAATATTTTCAGCCTTAGTTTTTGGATCTTGACAATGCATGGGTAAAATCCTCAGCCATCCGCAACAATCAACAAATAATAATAATGAAGAAAAAATTATGTTGATACTTTTTAAGAAAAGAAAGGTGTTTTGGGACCAATTGCTAAAAAGAAACAAATTGCATGTGTAGATTTTGGATAGTTCCATAGAGAATCTGATTTTTTTTTTCCCCTTCTCATGGTGTAAATAGCTCCCCCCTTTTTGTGATTATGCCCTTCATTTCCTCTTAATGATCCAATTGGAAGAATTTGTCGTACTTCAGAAGTCCAGGAGATGAGACTGTCATTCCTTTTCTTTTGTATATTCATTAATGAAAGTTGACTTTGTTACTGTTCAAAATGAATATAAATTTATCTTATGAATGGGTCAACTACTGAACTTTATAGAAAAAAAATATAACATCCGTGATTTATCTTTGATAAAGGGTAAACGTCATTTTCTTGAAAACAAAGCTGATAATTCTCAGGGATCTCTATGCAATCCTCTACCCATCTACCCTCTTCTTGGCTGGAAATAAAAACCTCGGAGAACATATCTTTTTCATCACCTAGCTTTCCCAAATGTTTATTAGAAAACTCAGCCTTGGTATTGGTTGTAGAGCAAAATTTCCCCTTTCTTCTTTTCAGAAATGACTTTTCCAGGATCTGTCTCTAAATCTTCCACGAACTCGACTGATTTTGCCCTTTCCTCCATCTGTCTGCTTTTTGAATTTAGAGGGCAAATCTGGAAAGGCCCACTAATGCAAAGGACTTCTACTACTTTTCTTGGCAGTGGTGTCTACGTCCGTGTGGAGCTTGAGGGAAGACTATGATCAGTCATGGGGGGTGTGCAAGCAGTCTTATTAGGCATGTGATTCCAATTTAGGCTGAAGCCTGAAACCTCTCCCCTTAACCTTAATAGTCATGGGGGGTGTGCAAGCAGTCTTATCCGGGTAAAAAAATAGTGTCTGATGGGTAAAAGAAATCTTCCCTTAACCTCCACAAATCTATCGAGTTAGGACCTGACCTTGTGGCTGCTTCAGACGAAAACCCACCATGAACTTCAACTTTCTTTTTGGCCAACAACCAGCCAAATTGGAGCGTACTCACATGGGTGGAAAACACCTGGTCTCTATTAAGGAGTTTTCACTTCAGCGAGGATGAATCCACAGTAATTCCCTTACACTTTAATAGCAACTACTAAGCACTCAATGAGGGAAGAGTTTTGATCTGCACAGTCCACAAAACCCCAAAGCAATCACCTATTGCCTTGAATGTGGCTCGGCTCCATAAATGCAGGGGAATGTTTCTGAAATTTATCCAATCCCTGTAAAAGGTGACCACTGTAGTTCTCCTGCGCCTCAAAGGGGTCCCATCTTTCTAACTTCACTGTAAAGGCTCCAAAAGTAACCACCCTACATTTGTGGCTCATAGCCTTGCATACTTGTCGTGGGACACAACAAAAGGGCTTTATTAGGGAGGAAGGGATAAATAGTGAAAGACTCCTCCAGCAGTTAAGGGTTTAAGAAATTCATTGGTAAGGGTTTAAAAAATTCTTGCCCAATCGTTGTGGAAGTCTATTCTAGTAATAGAAAACAGTTTACCCACTTAAATAATCTCCTTTGTGCATCATCCTTTTAAGAAGACCAAGAAGTTGCTCTGGTGGTCCATAACTAGGGCTTTTTTGTGGAGTTTGTGGCACCAAATAATCAGGTTTTCATGGGTTGGAGACTAATTTTCATAGTGTTACCGATACCATCCTTTTTCTACTTTTTATTTGTGCAAATGAACATCAAAATTTAAAGATTATTTGATTATGTCTCAAGTCTCTATTTGGCAATATATTGTTTGTTTTTTGAGTTCAACAATAGCGGGGTGTAGGATCGAATCATTGATCTTTGGGCTGATTGGTGATCATTTTTGTAATCCACCATGGGTGGTTGGAAGTTTCCTTCCTCTCTTTATAACTCTGCTTATCCAACAAAAAAAGAAAAAAACTAATAGAAAAAGGGACAAACTGTCAAAATGAATGCATGTGCGGCATGCATTAGGAAAAGGATGAAGGAAATTGACAGTTTTAGGATCTTTTACCCTTAGAAGTTGGAGGTTTTCTCCAGAATCTTGTTGAATCATGAAATTTCCTTGCTTTTGATTTTATGAACTAGCGGTTGTCTTACAATTATGTAGAAGACAAAACAATTGTTTGGACGGCTTAAGTAACTATCAGTTTTGAGAGATTTGTTAGTGAAAGGGATAAAAATTTGCAGGTGAAAAGATAGATATCATCTATCTAATAGAGCACTTGCTCAAGGGATGACAATGTGTTGAGTTTGGATGCAAATTTCCAGATTGCTAGTTATAACGTTAGTGATAGTTTATGAGTTAATCAATCCCAAAGAGTAAATTATTATTAGAAACTATATCCAATAAGTGCATTTTTCCATGTTTTCCCCTCTTTCTTTCACATAAAATTTGACATGTGCGACCCCAAATTTATTGTCGCTGTTAAAACAGAACCCTAAAGGAGATGCCTATTTCATCAACTTAGCAAGTCTACTAACGAAATTAACAGTTCAAGGTTTTGCTATGCTCTAGATAAAAACAAAGTTGACCGCAACAAACATATATTTTGTTGAGTTTGACACTACAGAAAAAATTCAAACATCTGCTCTTTAGAACATATATATATATATATATATATATATATATATATATATATATATATANAATGTCTTAAGTGGTTGAACTATGGCTTGGTTGGCTCTTCCAAATATATTTTAAAAAGATATTTACAACAATGGAAACCATGTGTCTTTGTCTCCTTCATTGTGTTATTTGTGCCTAAATGGTGAAGAAACTAATGATTACCTTTTTCTTAGTTGCCACTTTGCAGGGAGAGGGTGAGATCAGTGCCTTAAAGCTTTTGGTCTTAGTGTGTCGTCCTTAGAAGTTGGAACGAGTGGTTGGTAGAAGCTCTTAATGGCTAGAAGCTTAAAGGCAAGGCAATTGTTTTTTTGTGGAGATGTGTTGTTCGGGAGATTCAGTAGGAAAGAAATAGGAGAATCTTTAAGGATAGGTCCAATTCTTATGTTTTGTTTTGTAATAGTGTACAAATTACATTTTATTTGCAGTGTTCTAGAAACAATAAATTCTTTTGCAACTATAGTACTTGTTACAAAAGAATTGGGAGGCAGTGCTTCATTAGTTTTTGTGGGAGGGAGCTCCTTGCCCCTTCGTCCTTATGTTGTTTCTCTTTTGATAAATATATCTTTGTTTATTTAAAAAAATAGAAACCTTCAACATACGTTTGGAGGAAGATCATTGAGGAAAAAATTGGCTTCCAATTTTGGAAAAAAGGTCAGACACTCTCTCTTCATTCTCCAAAAGGCTCTTGAAAAGATACTCTCAAGCTCAAAAACCTCATTTACTCCAGAATGAAAGTGGCAGTAGGCTTTGGCTCTTCAACATACTTTTGGGAAGATCTTTAGTAGGACATTGTGCCTTTTGCTAAAGCAATTATGAGACTTCATTCTTTACCAAGCCAAAAGTATCATCCATCAAAGGCCCGTAGATTTCTTCAAACAGAAGCTGGAATCTTGGCATAAGAAAAAGTCACAAGGATGATGAGATTCTTGAAGGGCATCCTATCTCATATTTTGGCAGATTTCCAACCTAACAAACTCGTCAATCATTGGACTTGGATGAGATCTGGATGGCAGCTAAGTGAGCTCTTTTCTTATAGACTTGAGGATCAAGGGGAAGAGTGAGAGTTATCTCCTTTACAATATGATTTGGAAATACCCGAAGAAAGTCAAACCGTTTCTTTTGGGATCTCAAGGGTCTAATGCTTCCCTACCCTTTTGGTGTAATTTTTCTGGGGTGATATGCCGTTTGAAGAAAGAGTGAAAGGCACAGGATCATCTTTTCTCAACTGTCATTGCTGTAGTTCCATACATTCCATTTGAAATCGGCACTCAACCAACCCCAGGAGCACCAATGAATATCCTAAACCCACTTAACAAATTGAAGAAAAATCGTTTGTTATTTAATGAAATCAATGAATGTCGTACATGAAGCGAACTCCAGATTATCTACCCGTGGACTTCAACAGTTCATAAACAACTGCTCTCAACAATCAATTTCAATATGTAGCAAATAATCCTCTCTATTTCTCAATAATCACGCATCTTCTTTTCTTTGCTACAATTTTAGGGCATAAAGAACCAACGAACTTCTTGAGCATATAATAAACACAAAAAGACGAGTAGCTCCAAGTCAATAACGCAAAATTGGTAAAGAAACCTACATAATTCTGGCAAGTACGGAGAGTCATTCATTTGAACAAGAAATTTGGCAAGACAAAGCAATCAAAATCCCGTCAACCACAAAAGAAGAGCAGGAAAATGGAAAAACAGAAAGAAAGAGATAGAAGAAAACAAGAAAAGCGTATGCGGAAATAGAGAGGGAGAAGTTACCAGAGGCGTATGGAGAGAAGTAGGAGGAGGGCGGCGGCGGCGGCGTCCATTAGGGCTTGGGAAGAGGAAGGGATTGGAAAGGTTAATGAATCTAAGAGAAGGGGAAGAAGAGGGGAAAGGGAAGAAGACGCAGCAGAGGGATAAAGATGATGAAGAACAACTCATCCTCTGGACCTCTCTCTCTCTCTCTGTCTCTCTCTCTCTCTCTCTCTCTCTCTCTCTCTCTCTCTCTCAACAAAAGTTATTTCGCTTTGCTTTGCTCTCTTCCAGATTTTCTCTCTCTTCTCTCTTTGCTTTGCTCTCTTCCATAAAAATGTGAATATTTATATTATTATTATTATTATTATTTTCATTTTTTTATGAATAAATACCCTTCTACTTTATCATTTTATATATATATATATATATAATAAAAATATTAAAATTTGTTGTTTGAAGTGTTCGTATGACTCGACCAACTACCCGACCCGACAGGATTATCCAACACAAACAAAAAGATTGAGTTGGGTTTAATTTTTTTTTTTTCGGTTTAGGGTTTAGGGTGTATTCGGGTTAGTTTGTGAATTGACATTTTTTTTGTCGGGTCAATTTGACTAACTCGAAAATAAGATTACAATTTAAGGCCCGACTTTTAAGATTATTATGAAGATTGAGAATATTTGACGTTTGTAATCGATGTTAGTCATGCGTTATGACTTGTGATTGCTTAATATTTGAATTTTATGCGATTTTAGTTAGTACTGTGACGTGTATTGTACATTAATAATTTTTTTTACAAAATAATTAAAAGAAGAATAATTCAACAACGAGAACGAAAAAAAAAATAGAGGGTTGAGTTGGGTTGGGTTGGAAACTCTGCTCGAGTAGATCTGATCTGCAAGGGATTTCTCTAATCTAACCTAATAAACTCTTAAATTGGGTCCGGGTTTTATTTTCTTCGATGTGTTGGTGCAAGTTGAAATTGAACCATCTATTAAATTGAGTTGAATCCAATCAATTTGGTGGTTCGGGTATTTGCAGATTAATTCAATTTTTTCTCTCATGGAGAATTGATAAATAGTTGGTTCGGTCTCGGCATAATACATATTTATCATCACCTAAACTTCTCCAAAAACATACCTAAAATGTTTCTCAATCTTAATTTTAAAAATTATTGACGCCAATGTCTTCGATTTATCTCCTTTTTTAAGTTAGGTGTCGGCGAAAATCTTTTAGAACTCTTGGAAGATGAATGTGAATTGCGGATGCTGAAGCTCGACTCATTGTGACACCACAAGCAAAACCCACGAGTAAATGAACTTGAAGCCACTAATAATTTTACGATTTCGTTCTGGATTCTGTCATTTTTTTTTTTTGTGGGGTTTTAGTTTCTATTTTTGTTCAAATTCGTTAGATTCGAGTGACGTTAATGTATAATTGATAGGGAAAAATGATGCATGTTACTAGCCAGTCACATTCATGCTAGAACACCATTGTAAAACACTGTATATCATCGAGAACAGGTTGCCAGAGAAACCTCGGTAGCTAATGATTTGTGTAAAGAAGAAGAATTTTTAACAAGATCCACAACTCAGTAACTTCAACCCAACCCAACCCAACACATGCTAGGACACAGTTAACTCATTTTAGCCTTCATCTAGCATTGCGTAGCTCGACTTCACCCATTCGTGTGAATCAGCACCAACAATCATAGTGGGATAAAAGCAAGATGAACCCACGCCATCAACCATCAACACGCCAATCACAACAGGCAGACAAGTACCACAGGGACCTAGGGCACAGTCAGCAGTTAGGGCGATAGGGGTCAGAGGAGACGATAGACCCCTCTGCAAGGAGTGTGGTAGGAAACATTGGGGACAATGCTTCAGGTGTGACCCGGAGGGCCACATTGCTATGAATTGCCTACGAAAGTGTATGAAGAACCTAGTTAATCAACCAAGAGGTCTAGGTAGTGCAAAAAGGTCTATGCAGACCCGCTCCCAAGCCGGAGCGTACACTTCCACCAACAGAGACGCAAAAAATGCAAGCATAGTAGCTACAGGTACCTTGTCTATTTTGGGACATCTTGCCCTAACTTTGTTTGATTCAGGGTATATGCATTCCTTTATATACGTTGCATTCACTAGTGTGACAGGATTTTAGTTAGGGGATTTATTTCATGCTCGGTTCGTTAGGACTCGAACAGAAGTAGACTTGATTGTTAGGAATAAAATGAAGGGTAGTCAGATATCAGTATTATGATTGATTTTGACGTAATAATTGGAATAGATTGGTTGGTTGAGAACCATGTCAGTACCAATTGCCATAGAAGTGTTTTGGCCGCCATTAAGTATCAACTTTAAATTCAAGGGTCTTGCATTAATGTTATCCCCAAAGTAATTTTCACGATGAAAGCAAAAAGATTAATCCAGTAAGGAGCCTGAAGTATACTAGCCAATGTCGCAATGACAGTGGTAAACGAATTCTCTAACGTATTTTTGGAGGATTTACCAGGGGTACCTCCTTCCGGAGCTGTAGATTTCAGCATAGAGCTTAAACTGGGTACCAGCCCTATCTCCAAGGTACAATTTTTGTAGAGTCAACACTTCATCGAACCCTTGGACACCTTAGATTAGATCGGACTAGTGGCGTACTAGCTAGCATTACATCTTACTTCTCAGTGGTGCACAATGTATTCCACGTGTCTCTGTAAATACTTGATTGACCTAACATACGTGATAGACTATGAACCTCTACAGGTAAATGCAGACTTAAGTTACAAGGAAATGTTAGTAAGAATCCTAGCCCATGAAGTAAATGTTTTACGTACTACAGACATTGCTTTTGTCAAGGTACCATAGTAAAACTACCGGGTGGAAGAAGCTACATGGGAATGGGAAGATGAGATGAGGAAAAAAAATATCGTGTTATTTCAAGATTATGGCACACGAAAGTTCTTTTTGCCAGTGTATGATGTTGTGGCTGAAAAAATGTACAAAGTTTTTTGTGAGTCGCTGAAACCAGTGAGGATCTCAACCAACCACGTGCCTTCCTTGACACCCATACCGTCCTCACGTTTAGACAACTGCCCCTCCCATTTCAAGTGATAAGGAATCGCTACAAGGAAAGTAAGATTCGAATTACCTTGTTGATCAAATATCTAAAGGTAAGAACATTTGTTTGAGATTTGAATGACTCCACAAGCAAGATCGATCATGTCGAGCTTAAATGATTCTAAACATACAACCTAAACTACATAGAATTGCAAAGAAACTTAGTCCTAATGATAAGGAATCACTTCAAGGGAAAGTAAATTTCGGATTAATGTGTTTATTACATAATTAGCCACTGTGTAAATGTAACTTTAATGTGACATGAATTGTAACATCTTGTGATAATTTAAACAACGTTTTTTTTTCCACATCTTTCTAGAAGTTTATATTGCATGATTGATGTCTTGGTTCATATCATTTGGGTCTACATAGGTTGAATTAGATGCTGAAGAACAAATTTGGGCCAGCTCTAGGAATATCCCGTGGCTCCAGCCTAGGCCTACCTAGTAAGTTGTTATACTATTTTCTTGGTTGGATGAATTGTATGGTGTATGATGACATTTGTTCATGGTCTCTACACGCGTCATAATTATGATTGTTATGCGATACTATGTTACGCTATGTTTATGTTGTGTTATTCCAAGTTTATAAGCTATGTTATAATGTGATTATGTCATGTTGTAGAATCATGTTTATGATATTAATAACTCTAATGCATAAGCCTTCATACACTACGTCATTTAAGCTATGTTGATACAAAAATTTGACAGGATTTATGTATGCATGATTCAAACTTGCTATATTATTAATGAATGAAGGTTTGATTTGCATCATAACTTATGTGCTATGAGAACCTTATGCATTTTTGTATGTCATATGCATCGAGATACTTCCTTGCTATGATTAGTATGAATACGTACCTTACGATATTTATGTTTGTCATGATGTTATGTTGCAGGTCCTTTTCCTTCGTGATGTCCAATAGCGTGAGCATGCGCTAGCCCGACGAGCTAGGCCCAAGGGTACATATACGAGTCTTTCTGATAAGTCCATGTGCATGTGCGTGAACTGTGTGTAGTGAAGTACTATACATCTAACTCGACCCAGACTAGAAAGCAGCCTAAGGCCATACCATAATGGTGTTTTAATGAGAGGATAGGTCCCTCCATGTAACTCTCGCTCACCAAGACGCGTGATTTATGGTTGTTACTATTAATGTAGAGTATATTTAATATATGAGCAAAAACGTAATTTACATAAATTTGCATATAGTTGAGAACAACTAATAAATATAAATGTCCTTCGTGAGTTCTAAACGGACAAAAGTCAATCCAACCAAAAAGGGACATGGGTCTAGATAGGATCTCGAAGTCTCCAGCTAAGCTACACCGTCGTCTCAATTACACTACGGCACGTCCATCTGGAAAGAAAAATGTAAATAATTTTGATGAGTAAAACGTAGTCTCGTCTATTAGGGCCTCTCTATTGATACTAAGGTGCTTTAGCTAACCTTATATTTTAGATACGTGTGTATGACTCGCTCCGGTCAAATACAACCCATCTCCTAAATTCTCTAGCGGCCTCCCTACCCGATAGTTATATGATGTAAGTCGTTGTTGTTGCCTTTTTGCTTACATCACATATAACACCAATTTCAATCTCTCAAGTCTTGCTTTCAAAACTCTCTTTCGAAATCTCTCTGCCCCCGTTTTCTAAAATTTTCTTCTTAAATCGGGGCCAGAGGCTCGAGCATACGTCGCTTGGCCGTAGGCGACGCAAGAATGAATTGACTTAACTCACTTCTTGGTGGGAAGTGAGTGCCGCAGAATCGCAAGTCCGCTGCCATCAAAAGTGCAATTGTGACAAGTAACACATAGTTCTACGGTCAAGAATCCTCATTGTCCTAACTTAGCACACAGTGCATCGATCAAAGGTTCCGCGGGAATTAGTAGACTAAATATACTCATACACATCTCATATCATAACCAGCTCATAAGCATAAACTAGAGTCATACACCCATATATACTGATCATGAACTCATAATATGTTCACATCTTATGCATGCATTCACGTTTAGTATATTTTAAATTATGACATTCACATATGTTTATCAGTCTAGCTCCTAATCACATTATAACGACCCAGAAAAAAGAAAAAAGAAAAAAAAAAATACTCAGTCGCCAGAAAACTCGCGAGTTTTCCAGTAACCGCCGAGTTTCACAGATCCCACGTGAAACGACAGCCATACCTCTTTCAGCCTTCAGCCCACGACTCCCAGAATCGATCAGAATACCTGCAAACAGAGAAAAGAATGAAAATACGAGAGAGAAGAGAGAGAAAGAGAGAGATTTCGGATAACCTCCGCAGTTTTCAATTCCTCCAACGAGCCCCAAACCACCCTAAAATCGACGCCAAACGCTCAGTTACCACCACGAGAAGGATCCCTAACGAAAGCACAATAACTCAGAGTACGTTTTGTGCCTTTTTGTAAGCACCATTGACGGTAACTGAGGTCGGAAAATTGAGTTTTCCTAAACGTTCTTAGATCTGTGGTTTTAGAAACTTTTGGGCCACTAAACTTCGAGGAAGGAAAGAAGGACGACAAATAGAGAGGAAAAAGAAGAAAGAGGACCGAAATCGGCAACAGACACGTCGCGGGAAGGAGAGAGAAAATGCACCGAAAAACCGACCGAAGTTGGGTAAGGAAGACGAGATCAACGGATCCAGGTCAACCTAAACCCAAACCCCGATAGAGCAGGCCGACTTCTTTCCCCTCGGCCTCTGCCTTCAGCCTAACCCAACTATAGCGGCCCAAACCTCAATCCAGCCCAGAAGCCACGGTTCAGCTAAATCGACCCGAGACCAGACCCACGGTCCAATCGAACCGGCTTGCAACCCAAACACTTGTGGCCTAATCTAGTAAACCGAGGCCCAACAACCAGCTTGGCCCAGTAGCCTTCTGCAGCAGTCGACCCGAACCGGAGTGCGACCCGCACCTTGACCCAATGCTCACCACACGACGTGGCGCGCTTTGCTTCTGCCACGTGGCACACAGCGGCGCGGGCGGTCCCTCGGCTCGACGGCTCCCAGCGGCTATTCGGCTCGGCTACCCTATTTTCAGCCTGGTTTCCATTTCTTCGACCCTCCCGAACCTGTTTTCGGCCCCAATTAAGGTATCCGAGGCCGTTTTAGAGTCGTATTTCACATTTATTGAATTATTTGTAAATTAATTGTGAAATACTAACGGAAGGTGGCGAACGGTGTGATAGGAAACAAACCCCGGCAACGTAGGAGACAGCTCTCATGGAATGAGAGCTTATGTTTAGCTAATTAGGGAGTACTTCGGCCAAGGCCAACCAAGTAAGTGGCCTTACTATAGGATAGGCTAAAGATTGTTTGAAGTATGATGATGTGTGAGTGGGACGTTGTTGTGATGTCTGTTAAATGTACGTTATTTATGTTTCGATGCATGATGTACATGTTATATTTGATGCACTTAATGGCTTCTATGATGAGTATGATGTATGCATGACGATGTTATTAACATGATGATGTTTTCCATGTTGAGCATGTCTTGTGATGTTGTTTGTCATATTGCATCATGTCGTTAGATCGACATAGGACACAACCCTAAGAGTATGAAATGATATTAATGTAAATATCCACGAGCACATGTTATATAGTGTAACCAAGAGATGAGACTAGAGGATTGTGTCAGAAGAGATGTATAATTGAACTTAGAGGGACTTCATGCATATTGTATGTTCATAAGCATAGGGCTACTCCCCCTAGAGATGATGAGTGCGGACGCGCACCGTATGATGAGTGCGAATGCGCACAGGTGCGAATGCACACAGATGAGGGTGTTCATGAGACGCAGGACACTATGGGGTTCGGCTGACCTCCGGACGTCGCTACAGATTAGCTTGACTAGAGGGTCCAGGGGGAGTGCGAGCGCCTTGAGAATTCACACTCGCACGTGTGAGTCATGTGTAGGAAAATACTACACATCCAATTTGTCCAAGACTGGAGGCCACCAACCATTAAGATGATTAGAGATAGATCCCTAGATCATAATTGCATGTGTTTGCATCGAATTTGTCCAAGACTAGAGGCCACCAACCATTAAGATGATTAGAGATAGGTTCCTAGTTCATAATTGCATGTGTTTGCATGACCTAGTGGGGTCACTTACTGAGTATTTCTCGAAATACTCAGGCCGTGTGCCATATTGTTTTTCAGGCAAAGGCAA
The DNA here is from genome assembly GCF_002806865.2 of Cucurbita pepo subsp. pepo. Classification (NCBI taxonomy): domain Eukaryota; kingdom Viridiplantae; phylum Streptophyta; class Magnoliopsida; order Cucurbitales; family Cucurbitaceae; genus Cucurbita; species Cucurbita pepo. The sequence continues at coordinate 1,859,247 of NC_036641.1, read as the reverse complement.
GGCGCCCATGTACAGTTGACGACGTCATCGTGATCAGAGTGTGGCGCGTGCCTAGAATAGTAGCATATTTGAAATTCCTAGTCTTGGTTAGGATAGGGTGTAGCATTTTATTTATGTTCGACGGTGTTTTCTAATGTTTTAATGTATTTTGAAGTTTTAAATTTTTGCGCTAATAAAGATAGCATTCTCAGAGTTATATTCTACATTAGAGATGAGCATGAGAGGTTAGTGACTATGTGGATATTTAGGTTCGTTACACAAATTTAGAATCGTTACACACATGGTCAATATGCACTAGTATACTTTGTGTTGGTCAATATGCACTAGTATACTTTGTGTTTGATTGTAAACTTAATTTAGAATCGTTTTTTAATAATACTTTTTTAATAATACCGAGTTGGGTTCTTTTCCTACCCGTATCGAATAGAACATGAGCCAAATCTTCTTCATGTAAAATCTGCTTTATTTAGATCGGGAAAATTGTACGGTTTTATGAAACCGTGCTTTATTTAGATCGGGAAAATTGTACGGTTTTATGTAACCGTGCTTTATTTAGATCGGGAAAATTGTACGGTTTTATGTAACCCGTGCTTTATTTAGATCGGAAAAATTGTACGGTTTTATGTAACCGTGATTTATTTAGATCGGGAAAATTGTACGGTTTTAGGAGCAGTTGACAATTGAATCCAATTTTCCAAGTTGGTTGGTCAAAAAAAAATTCCCTTATACTAAAAAGTTATAAAATTTTTATTTTGAAAAATGGATTAAAGTTTACTCATTTATACCAACTTATCAATTAAAAAAAAAAACGATTCTATGGAGGAGGATTAGTTTATTCGTATTATAAATGTATTTAAGAATAATATAAGGTATATGAATAGTTATTGGTATTATAAAGATGATTATTTATTAGTTTATTCATATTTTAAAATGTATTTAAAAAATAGTATAAAGTATATAAATAAATATTATTATTTATTAGTTTATTCCTATTAAAAAAATTGTATTTAAAAATAGTTTAATGTATAGGATCTTAGTTTCAACAATTCACTAGAGTTCAAAAAAATTAATCTAATCGGTTGAAAAATTAACCAACTCAAGCCGATCGCTAACAGAACTCAAGTCCATTTGTAACAAGCTCACCACTGGTAGCTTTGGTACACCATCGAGTGGATTTGATACCATTTGTAACACCATGGGTGAGCATAGTCATTTAAAATTATAAAAAAGAATAAATGAAAAGAAAATAAGAGAATTCAATTATTAAAATATGCAATAACCACGGTTACAGAAAGGATTCTTCCTATTCCATCAATAAACTTACTCCAAATCAATCTCACAAAAAAAAATAGGGCAAAAAAAAAAAAAAAACAGAAACAAAAAAATGGCCTAATGGTTGATTGTATTGAACGCATCGCACCTTCTCCTCACATCTCCTTTCTCGCCAGTTTTCACCTCGAGAACGCTCATCTTCTCCATCGCCTCTCCAAAATCCTTGAAGAATAATGCCTGGTTCCCTGCGTACATCTCCACGAATTTCCTCGTCCTTGGATCCTTCGCCAGCGCGTGATCCGCCGCCGACAGTCCCATTCCTCTCAGCAGATTCTGGTAGTATACGTTGTCGAACTTCCCTGGCGTTACGGGGTCGCTGTACGCCGAACTTCCTGGATTCTTCTCGTAGTCCGCACAGGACTTCTTCAACGCCTCCGCGTATTTCGAATTCATCTCAGGATCTGTTAGTGTGTTTTTGCTGAAATTGAAGAGCCGATCGCTGAATTCCCTGCAATTCGAGAATCCGATTGTGCGTCCGCCGTATAGCGCTACCATTTCTTGAATCGTGAATCCTTTCGCTTCGAATAGCTTAATCAATTCGTCAATTGATTGATTCGGTTTCGGAATGTTACCTTCCACATCTGAAATCTTCGAGACGAGGCTATCTTTTCGCCCTAATTCAACTTTATACGACGGTCCACCTGAGGCCGCGATGAGATCTCTAGTCGCCTGCGCTAACACATCAGAGCAAGAGACGATGCCAGGGCAAGAGAGCTCTAGGGTTATCTTAGCACGAGTGACAACGTCGAAGGCATCACCAGGAAGAGCGTGGTTGATTTCAGCATCGCGCTCGGCGTGGTTGAAGACATTGGATGAAATAAGAACAGAGGCATCGCAGCCTCCAACCAAACAATCGCTGAAGAAGAGGCGCATAGATGCAGCGGCGGTGACGGGGCTAGTAGCGTGCTTGCGAGAGACAGTGTCTTGAACGATTTGTGCGAAGTCAGGGCAAGTTTTGTGGTAATAATCGAGAGAAAGGTGAGAGTGAACTGAGAATGGAAGAGATAGGAAAAGTAGAAGAAGAAGAGCGGTAGGTTGAAAGACGGCCATGGCGGGGTAGAGGAAGGAGGTGGGGGACAACCTGCTTCCTCTGGATGTGTAGTGTTTTGAGGAGGAAGAAGGAAGCAATTGCGGTGTGTGGAAAGTGTCGGGATGAATGGGGGATTAAGAAGGAGATGGAGCATTGGATGGGAGAGATTTTGGGAGATTTGTTAGAGATGGAGCATTGTCAAACATTTAATGCTATTTTTGGTACTTTTATTACTAAAAACATCCTTATATGCTATCAAATTCATCCACCATTGGAGCTACGGGTGTATATTCAACCGAACAATCCGATAGTTCACACCAACCCAAGAACTATAAGGGTTGGGTTGAGTTGAGTTGGATTAGCATTTACCGTAGGGTTGAGTTCATTTTTCTTAATCTGAACTGAATCCGTTTGATTTCAAGTTCGTGGTATTAATGGGTTTAAGTCAAGGACACTAATCTTCGAGTTTGACGCCAGCTAAATACTTAGAGTGTTCGAATGTTTATAATATATATATTGAACTATGTTAATATATATATTGAACTATGTTAATATGTTACAATTTTCGCTCCTAATTTATAGATTGATTTGTGTTTGTTTGTCAACTTTTAATATATTTTATCTATGATTGTATGGGAATAATTGTGGATAAATAAAACTTAAAAAAAAATTGACAACCCAACNTGATTGTATTGAACGCATCGCACCTTCTCCTCACATCTCCTTTCTCGCCAGTTTTCACCTCGAGAACGCTCATCTTCTCCATCGCCTCTCCAAAATCCTTGAAGAANGATCCAACTTGAACCCAACCTGACTCAACTCGAACCCAACCCGAAAATAGAAGGTTGTGTTGTGAAAAGTTTCGGGTTGTGTTGGGTTGGGTTACCCATCCAACCAACCCAAACTTTTGGGTTGGGTCAAAAAAAAATCTCTCAACCCAACCCAACCCGGACCATGGGTACACCCCTGATGGGAGCATGTATAATTACCGGAAGGATGTTCAATACCGAATCTTGATAAGTTAATTCCTGTCGATGTATATTTGTCGGGTTGTCCACCTAAACTCGAGACTATTATAGATGCAATAACAAAACTTATGAAAATAGAATCAAGTCTCAAGAGGAGAATCGGTGTTTTACTACCAACCACAAATTTCATATTGGCCCAAGTACTCATACTGAAAATTACAATAAAAGATTACTCTATCAACCATCATCTATACCATTTCTTGGCTCAAGTCCACCACTAGTAGCTTTGGCACATCGCCTAGTGTGACTCTATACCATTTATAACAACTCAAGCTCATTGCTAGTAGCTTTGGCACACCGCTCAGTGTTAACTCTATATCATTTGTAACAATTCAAACTCACTGCTAATAGTTCTGGCATTAAAGGTATACATTCAACCCGACAACCCGGACCAACCCATCTCAAATTATAGGGATTGAATTGGGTTAATTTTTCTATACTCGAATTGGCTTAGTTCGGTTTTGAGATTGTGGGACAGAACCCTTGAGACACGAGCCGAAAAGAACTTATAAAATAAATTAAGCAATTTAGCATATTTATGGTTATGTGAGTGGCGATGAAGTCTTATTGAAACTACTCACACGCTGGTTTGACTCTATACATCTATTTCTTTATCTAATTATTTTTATTGTTTTTTAATTTTAGGATCACCAATTATAAGTACTCGTATTTAGTTATCTCTAGTTCTACTTGATTTATGTTTGTTTGTGAACTTTTAATATATTTTCTGTGAGATTGTATGAAATAATGATGAATCGTGGATAAATAAAAGTTTTTAAAAGTTTTTTTTTAACGACCTAAAACCAAAATAGAAGGATGGGTCGGGTTGGGTTGGGTTGGGTTGAGTTGGATTATCGACCTAACAAACTCGAACTTTTGAATTGGTCCAAAAAAAATTTACTCAATCCAACCCAATTCTGACTCAAGTTAAAAAAAAAAAAAAAAAACCAACCCAGATCCAACTTGAACCCAACCTGACTCAACTCGAACCCAACCCGAAAATAGAAGGTTGTGTTGTGAAAAGTTTCGGGTTGTGTTGGGTTGGGTTACCCATCCAACCAACCCAAACTTTTGGGTTGGGTCAAAAAAAAATCTCTCAACCCAACCCAACCCGGACCATGGGTACACCCCTGATGGGAGCATGTATAATTACCGGAAGGATGTTCAATACCGAATCTTGATAAGTTAATTCCTGTCGATGTATATTTGTCGGGTTGTCCACCTAAACTCGAGACTATTATAGATGCAATAACAAAACTTATGAAAATAGAATCAAGTCTCAAGAGGAGAATCGGTGTTTTACTACCAACCACAAATTTCATATTGGCCCAAGTACTCATACTGAAAATTACAATAAAAGATTACTCTATCAACCATCATCTATACCATTTCTTGGCTCAAGTCCACCACTAGTAGCTTTGGCACATCGCCTAGTGTGACTCTATACCATTTATAACAACTCAAGCTCATTGCTAGTAGCTTTGGCACACCGCTCAGTGTTAACTCTATATCATTTGTAACAATTCAAACTCACTGCTAATAGTTCTGGCATTAAAGGTATACATTCAACCCGACAACCCGGACCAACCCATCTCAAATTATAGGGATTGAATTGGGTTAATTTTTCTATACTCGAATTGGCTTAGTTCGGTTTTGAGATTGTGGGACAGAACCCTTGAGACACGAGCCGAAAAGAACTTATAAAATAAATTAAGCAATTTAGCATATTTATGGTTATGTGAGTGGCGATGAAGTCTTATTGAAACTACTCACACGCTGGTTTGACTCTATACATCTATTTCTTTATCTAATTATTTTTATTGTTTTTTAATTTTAGGATCACCAATTATAAGTACTCGTATTTAGTTATCTCTAGTTCTACTTGATTTATGTTTGTTTGTGAACTTTTAATATATTTTCTGTGAGATTGTATGAAATAATGATGAATCGTGGATAAATAAAAGTTTTTAAAAGTTTTTTTTTAACGACCTAAAACCAAAATAGAAGGATGGGTCGGGTTGGGTTGGGTTGGGTTGAGTTGGATTATCGACCTAACAAACTCGAACTTTTGAATTGGTCCAAAAAAAATTTACTCAATCCAACCCAATTCTGACTCAAGTTAAAAAAAAAAAAAAAAAATGGTATGCTCAGCGGCCCAAGAGAATGATACTAACTTACGTGTAATATTCAATATTCATATATAAAGAACAGGACGAGCCCCTATGCTCATCCAAAGTGAACGAGACATGGCAACAATCTATGAGGTTTATATCCTAACTTGAATGAACATACGTGTCAACGACAATGAAAGTTTAGCTAGCCGACTTACTCAAGAACAAGAGTATATGTCGCATAATTTCATTACAAGTTCCACTCGAGTAATTTGGTATGACCATCAAAATAGATCAAATTACATCGTTTTATGAACAAATTTGAAAGTATCTCAAACAAACACAAATAAATCACTCTCTTCCTTCATTCACTCAATCTTAAATCACTAAGAAAAGAGCAACAAAAAGCAGAAGCGCATTCATAATCCAACAGGTGGGGTTTGACAAAGACGCGCCACTTATGGGAGTGGCAGACGGCGGAGCAGCCGGGGCTACGGCCGTCGGGCACACTAAGACAGCAAGTTTCATTCCTTCAAAGCAGTAGCCGCCGCCGGCAATGAAGAAATAGGGCCGCAACTCCGTCAGCTGAAACACGTCTCGTCCACCTCTTGTAATGTTATTTATAAACTCCTTCTCGTTGCAACTCTCGTAGCTCGTTTTGTTCACTTCCAACACGTTGTAGTATCGCTTGTCGAACACGAAATCTTTTCAAATAAAATATTAATATACAATTTTAAAAATTAATTATTTCATCCGTACATATTTTTAAAAAATACCCTTAAAACTTTAAAATGTTTCAAAAATATCTTTAAATTTTAAAAATTTCACTCCTACTTTCTTACCAAATTAATGAAACTCAAAAATATTTTTAAAATATTTTTAAAAGTCAAACAGATAAAAAAAACAATATTTTTTATTAATTCAGTCATCCATATGTCACAACAAAACTTTATTTTCTAAATAATAATAATAATAATAAATAAATAAATAAATTCATCCATTTCTAATCTTTAATTTCGGGCGATATTTTTTTATTATTTTAAAAAAATAAAAGAAAAAACATTGGATATTCATGAAAAAAAAATGATTTTTTTTTTTGGAAGTACATGCATGAAAATAATGGTATACAAGAATCAGGACCCTTAAATTATTATAAATATGAAAAATTTAGGGACTAAATTGGCAGTACTATACAATGGAGCTGAAGGACCAAAACTAACCGAAACTGCTTGAAAAAGCTCACAAATTTGCAGGACCCGACTCGACTTGACCTGATTTTCAAAAAAAGAAAGAAATCGAGAAAACGAAAGAGATAAGAAACTTACAAAGCCAATCACCGAGATAGAAACGATGCGAGGAGGACCAAAGGGTATAATTGAGATTAGGGTTCCATCCTTTAGAATTGCCCACCTTATGAAGCTTCTCTCCCATTGCAACTCTTGCCCAAGCTATTGCCACTATTACCATTATCACCCTCACTCTCATTTCCTCCATTTCTTCCTCTTTCTTTTCTTTTTTGCTTTGCTGCTCTTTAACAACTTCCATGTCCACAATTAAAAATAAAGCTCTCAAAATCTTTTATTTTTGCTTTTTTCTTTTTTTTTTTTTTAAAAAAAAAAATTATAAATTTTTATAATTTCACTTGAATTTTGATATTATTTTTAAATAATAAAAAAAATTTAAATTAATGTTTATTAGCTTAATTTTTTTTAAATATTAAATAAGACATGGGTTTTAAATTTTTTTTTTTTTAATTTAGTTTAGAAAATTTATTTCAATATTTTGAAATTAAATAAAAAAATTTAAAATTTAAAAGATTTATAATTTTGGTTTTCTGACAAAAGAGCAGTCAACGTGAAGCATGACTTGGCTTTATTTAAAGCTATTTGTTGGCAGACAAATCCTGTGGGGCCCACGTCTTGTGTTCGTTACTACTTCTGACAAATAACTTACTAAATCTTTTTTATTTTTATTTTTTATTTTAAATTTGAATGTGTTAAAGTTTCAAATTTTAATTTCAGATTTAACCATGGGTTCGTGTGTTGCACGCGCATTCTATTAGGACTCGTAGTAATATGATTGTGCGAGGAGCGACGTATGCTTTTAAGCCCCTGGCCTCGTTCTTCAGAAAATGCTTTAGAAAACGGGGTGTGAAAACCTCTCCACAACAAACATGTTTTAAAATGTAATATCTTCCCGTGGTACTGTAGTGGTGGACTTGGCCTGTTACAAATGTAATATCTTCAAGTGGTACTGTAATATCTAGGTAGGGAGCCTGCTGCTTATTTATAGCTTGGCCGGTTATAATATTGGGTAAAGATGATTAAATCTGGTAAAGCTATATATATAGTAAATAGCTATATATATATATATATATATATATATATATATATATATTAGATGGTTAAATCTGTAAAACTATATATATCACGGGTAGAGCTTTGAAGATGTACTTTCTGTATTCTCTATACTCTCCCTTACTGTACGTACTTGTAGTCATCAATATAAATTCTTTAGCTAGTTCTCCTTACATTTTCTCTATCATGTTCTTTGTGTTCATCTAGATCGAGTGTGTGCGTTGTTGTGCGATCTTAACATCTACTAGTGGTATGTTTGGGCTATTACAAATGTTATCCGAGCTAAACACTGAGTAGTGTGCTAGCGAGGATATTAGGCCCTCAAGGAAGATGGATGGATGGTGAGATCTCACATTGGTTGGAAAGGGGAACGAAACATTCAGAAAATCTCTTGCTAGTAGATTTCTAAAACTGTGAGGTTGACGGCGATACGTAACGGACAAAAGTGGACAATATCTGCTAGCGGTGGGCTTGAGCTGTTACAATAATTATCGAACATGAAACTAAGTTAAAAAAAAAAGAAACAGACATATAGTCTTATGATCGTGACATCCGACGTGTTATAGTTTATTTTTGATAATTTAATTAATTTTGAAATAAAAGAAATATATTCAATTTTTATAGAAAAAAATGGTTGGCATGCAAATTTGGTATTAAAAAAAACAAAAAAAGACAATAATTTATTGTCTTTATATTTTCGTATAAATGCCACGTGGAAAAGCTTTCGAATGGTCGTCTGAGACACACAACTTTATTTATTTATTATTATTATTATTTTAAAAAAATAATTACATTATTTAAATATATTTTTTTCACGTGCGGCTTGCTTATAATACACTTTTCATTTAATTTCTTGTCTTTATATTTTCAAAACGTAAATTGTTTTTATTTTACTCTTATTTTCCAACTAATTTCCAGTTCATTCCATTCAATAAAAAAAAATTATATTTATCCGTAATAAATAAATAAATATATATATATATAAATCTTCTCCTACCAGACCCGTTTCAAAGCTTTGAGGGAAAGCCCAAAGAAGACAATATCGGCTAGCGGTGGATCTAGGTCGTTACAATGGTATCAGAGCCAGACACCGGACGATGTGCTAGCTTTCTCGCTGTTCCCCGAATGGGGGTAGACACGAGTGCCAGGGTGTGCTAGTAAGGATGCTGGCCTCAAAGGGGGAGTGGATTTGGGGGCGCGGTCCCACATCGATTGGAGGAAGAAAAGAGTGTCAGCGATGACGCTAGGTCCTGAAGGGAGGTGGATTGTGATGTACCACATTGGTTGGGGAAGAGAACAAACCATCATTTATAAGGGTGTGAAAACCTTCCCCTAACAGACGCGTTTTAAAGCCCAGAGAGGACAATATTTGTTAGAGGTGGATCTAGGTCGTTACATATATATATATATATATTACATTAATAACTAAAATCTCATAAAATATTTATCGGTCATAATACATCATTAACATCAATTACACAAATCATCTGGGTTAGATTGAATTGTAACCCTATTTTCAAATTCGTCGAGTTAATCCAACCAAAAAACTATCACCCACAAACCGAACCAAATTTTCAATTTTCTAAAATTCGAACCCAATTCAAAAAAAAAAAAAAAAAATCGAACCCAAACCATAGTGATTGGATTATCGGGTCGTATGAACACCTTAACCTAGATTTAGATTTTAAAAATTAAAAAAAAAAATCAAATTCTAAGCACAAACCAAACCCGCTGCGAAAATCAAATCAAATTAAACCGAACCGAACGAGACCGCACCCGAGTAGGTATGGCAAAGGGAAGGGTTAATGGGCTGGATTGTGGATCCAGTCAACAAACATTGCTTTCTTTTCCAAATTAGCAATCTATTCATTCAATGAATGTTAAAAGAGAGAGACGAATCTATACTCACATGGTTGGTGGTGGTGGCTTGCCCCTTGCTGCAACCAAACCCATTTTCAATGGCCAAAATAAATTATGAGTATTATCAAATCTCAACCCCTATGAGTTTAATACCCACCACCCATCAACAACACCAAGAACATCATCATCAACAACAACAACAACAACAAATTTTTAAATCAACAACACAACACAAAGAAACTTGATTCAATAACTAACTAGATCTTCCTTGCACAAATTGGTGAAGCAAGATCTCCTCTGTTTCAATGTCAATCAACAACACCGGTGGTTTACCATATCAGGGCCCGAGCAGCTGCAAAAACAGCGGTTAAAACGAACGGGGTGTACCTGATGTGGGTTGATCTTGAAGCACTGCTCTTCTCATTCAAGGGCGAGCTTGAGGGCGGGGGCGGTAGGTGCTCGACATTGATAGCGAGCTTCATGCCTCCATAGCAAAACCCTTTGCCACTTATGAAGTAATAAGGCCTGGTTACATTCAAATGAACAACATCTCTTCCAGCTCCTGTGGTGAAGTTTTTTAGTGGATTCTCAGAATTGCAAGCCTCGTAGTTTGTCTTGTTCACCTCCAACACATCCATTTGGTTCCTGTCGTACACAAAAACTAACAACAAAGACCAAATTAGCTATAATCCCGACATCCTCGTCGAACTAGTTCGAGTAACTAACCATATTTCGACCCAATACATTCAATCTTCGAGAGTTTTTCTCATATAATACTCGATAGATCGTTACGATGTAATGTACATACGTGCACGTGCAAAGGGATACATGGATGAACCGACATTACATCAAAACAAGAGCGACTGAGAGATTATGCGAGTTGGAACTTTCTTTTCAGCTCATTTGCTAGTAACGAACTAAATCTTAGCAGATTTCTGTAAACGATTCGATAACCGAGAACAAAACATGTTGAAAGAACCCGCGTTGGTTTGCATCAAATCCAGATTCTAAAACCTAGTCCAAATCTCAAGCTAAGGGACAAGAACAATCAAACACAGAAATTCGCAGAACCAAGAACATCAAGAACCAATTTCATTTTCCTACTTCGTACACCAATTTTCTCAGCAGCCAAACAGAATCAAGAACATCAAAATCCGACAAAAACCCACAAAATCTCTCCTCAAAACTAACCAAAATCCAAATTATCAGCTACAAATCCAAACACCATTAACAGATCTAAAGATAAAAGTGCTTACAGAGCCAGTCGTCATAGTAGAAGTGCTTCCCTTCAGCCCAGACAGTGTAGTTCACATTGGACGTCCACCCCATGTTGTCACCAACAGTCCACCGTTTAGCTGAAACTTCCGACACCGCCGCCGCCAGCAGCAGCAGCACCACCGCCGCCAACAGCCCACCGCCGCTGCCCCTTCTTAGAACCTCCATAGCTCTGTATTTTTAGCGTAGTCTAGAAGGGTCTGGTTTGAGGTTTTATTTAAATGGGTGAGGAGGGGATTAGTGATTATGAAGATTAATTAAGCGTTTGCTTAATGGATCTACNTGGATTATCGGGTCGTATGAACACCTTAACCTAGATTTAGATTTTAAAAATTAAAAAAAAAAATCAAATTCTAAGCACAAACCAAACCCGCTGCGAAAATCAAATCAAATTAAACCGAACCGAACGAGACCGCACCCGAGTAGGTATGGCAAAGGGAAGGGTTAATGGGCTGGATTGTGGATCCAGTCAACAAACATTGCTTTCTTTTCCAAATTAGCAATCTATTCATTCAATGAATGTTAAAAGAGAGAGACGAATCTATACTCACATGGTTGGTGGTGGTGGCTTGCCCCTTGCTGCAACCAAACCCATTTTCAATGGCCAAAATAAATTATGAGTATTATCAAATCTCAACCCCTATGAGTTTAATACCCACCACCCATCAACAACACCAAGAACATCATCATCAACAACAACAACAACAACAAATTTTTAAATCAACAACACAACACAAAGAAACTTGATTCAATAACTAACTAGATCTTCCTTGCACAAATTGGTGAAGCAAGATCTCCTCTGTTTCAATGTCAATCAACAACACCGGTGGTTTACCATATCAGGGCCCGAGCAGCTGCAAAAACAGCGGTTAAAACGAACGGGGTGTACCTGATGTGGGTTGATCTTGAAGCACTGCTCTTCTCATTCAAGGGCGAGCTTGAGGGCGGGGGCGGTAGGTGCTCGACATTGATAGCGAGCTTCATGCCTCCATAGCAAAACCCTTTGCCACTTATGAAGTAATAAGGCCTGGTTACATTCAAATGAACAACATCTCTTCCAGCTCCTGTGGTGAAGTTTTTTAGTGGATTCTCAGAATTGCAAGCCTCGTAGTTTGTCTTGTTCACCTCCAACACATCCATTTGGTTCCTGTCGTACACAAAAACTAACAACAAAGACCAAATTAGCTATAATCCCGACATCCTCGTCGAACTAGTTCGAGTAACTAACCATATTTCGACCCAATACATTCAATCTTCGAGAGTTTTTCTCATATAATACTCGATAGATCGTTACGATGTAATGTACATACGTGCACGTGCAAAGGGATACATGGATGAACCGACATTACATCAAAACAAGAGCGACTGAGAGATTATGCGAGTTGGAACTTTCTTTTCAGCTCATTTGCTAGTAACGAACTAAATCTTAGCAGATTTCTGTAAACGATTCGATAACCGAGAACAAAACATGTTGAAAGAACCCGCGTTGGTTTGCATCAAATCCAGATTCTAAAACCTAGTCCAAATCTCAAGCTAAGGGACAAGAACAATCAAACACAGAAATTCGCAGAACCAAGAACATCAAGAACCAATTTCATTTTCCTACTTCGTACACCAATTTTCTCAGCAGCCAAACAGAATCAAGAACATCAAAATCCGACAAAAACCCACAAAATCTCTCCTCAAAACTAACCAAAATCCAAATTATCAGCTACAAATCCAAACACCATTAACAGATCTAAAGATAAAAGTGCTTACAGAGCCAGTCGTCATAGTAGAAGTGCTTCCCTTCAGCCCAGACAGTGTAGTTCACATTGGACGTCCACCCCATGTTGTCACCAACAGTCCACCGTTTAGCTGAAACTTCCGACACCGCCGCCGCCAGCAGCAGCAGCACCACCGCCGCCAACAGCCCACCGCCGCTGCCCCTTCTTAGAACCTCCATAGCTCTGTATTTTTAGCGTAGTCTAGAAGGGTCTGGTTTGAGGTTTTATTTAAATGGGTGAGGAGGGGATTAGTGATTATGAAGATTAATTAAGCGTTTGCTTAATGGATCTACTGACCGCCATTATTTTTTTCAATTCGATACAAATTATTACACCTCAGCTTTTACTTTATTTTTTTTTGGGGGAAATCAAAGTTTAACAATTTGGGTCCAAAAGTTGAGATTTTATCACACGACAGCCAGCTCAAGTTTGGTATTATTCTTAGAATTCATATGAATAATTTAAGGGTAAGTTCATGTAAAGTTCTACTAATTAAATCATTAATTTTTAAAACTGTCTTGAACTTATATGTTTTTGTTAATATATGAACAGATAATGATACTAAATGATTTTGAGTCCATAATTTAAGGCTGAAATGGCTCTTATTTGTTGTATTTTGGGGAGTTGTGGGGCATCAAATGAAGTGGAAGACTACTCATTTCACACATAATCTAGCTGTCAATTTATGTGCTAAGAGAGACAATGGTCCTAGCTTGCAAAAAGAAAATTCAATCAAATTTAGGGTATTTTATTTGTGACTCCAACGCTAATCCAAATTTACACTCTAACGGCTATTTCGTTCATTTGGAGCTATTGTAATTTAGTCTCATTATGCTATATTAAAAGACGAGTAATTTATGAACTCATCACGCTATACCCATGAAAAGGGGAAAATGTTTAGTTTTCAGGCTTATAGTGTTATACTCGGTGGGAAAGAAAAAACGAATAGTTTACGCTTTAGTAACTATTGTTTTATTGACTCTAATATTCACAAACTTTTAAGGAAGAATGAAATATTATCAAGCACCCTTCATTGTTGGAGAGGATAACGAAGCATTTTAAATTTTTAAGGAATAACGAAATATTATCAAACACCCTTAACTGTTGGAGAGGATAACGAAGCATTATAAACTTTTAAGGAAGAATGGAATATTATCGAGCACCCTTCACTGTTGGAGAGGATAACGAAGCATTCTAAAATTTTAAGGAATAATGGAATATTATCAAGCACACTTCACTGTTGGAGAGGATAACGAGCATTTTTTTATAAAGGTGTGGAAACATTCACTCTGACAGACACGTTTTAAAAATCTTTAAGAAAACCCAAAAAGAAAGACTGTTTCACTCTGATAGACACGTTTTAAAAATCTTAAAGAAAACTCAAAAAGAAAAACTCAAAAGGAAAATATATGCGAGCGAGTTGTTACAATTTCATATTGTATTAATGGTCCTACATTTTTCTTTGATTTTTTCGATCCATGTATAAGACATTTATTATTTTTTTTAAAGTTGAATGTTCGATCACTTTATATTTTTTGAATAAAAAAAGTTATAATATAACTCAATGAGGTAGTTCATTGTTCATCGGTAGCTTCTTTTAATAGGTCGAAAGTTCACTAATCCTCTATTCTAGTTCGAGTTAAAAAATGAATAAAGTTTGATCGTGGTAAAATCTACAAAAGGGCGTTATTTTTGTATCCGACGTTGAAAAGATAAAATAACTTAGAAAATCTGGTGCTAAACCATATGACACAAATTAAGTTAGCTGCAAAAACAAGTCAGCAGTTCCATAGACCAAACACAGCTTCAACTTGGCTTCTGAGATTTAAGTAAGATCATCAATCCAATCTTCTTAATAAATATTGAACTTGAACTTCCTTAGTCAATGGCATGATCCAATCCCCATATAGATCAGCAACCAAGCTGGGTTTGATCTTATAAGATGCTCGGGATTCAGCTTTCGGTGCATCGGTCGTTACCTCTTGTCCATAAACCGTTGCTTTCATCTCCACTCGCCTCTTCACAACCTCCTCCACCATCGGGTATGTCAAGATATCCATCAGTTTTTGCTTATCCTTTGAAAAATTTACACAAGGAAAAAGTTATTGAATGAAAATCCAGAAAAGAGTCAGCTGGAGGGTTCCATCTGGTTTGAGTTTGTTTACCTGTGCTCTAATAGCTGCTTCGTACGCCTCCGGTGAGGCTCGAAACTTAGCTTCTGCTACGAATTTTCCATAATGGATTCTCTTTGATAAAGCCTGCCAAAGTAAGGAATTCATTCATACAATTATTGGAGATTGCCATGTTAATCAACGTGAAGTTTATGCATAAACGGTGAATTTCTTGTGTACTTAATTCTGCGACATTTTCTAAATGGTTATCTAACGGGGCCTAAGTATCGATATATTTGGCTCTTATTAATGTGCTTGTCCCAATAATCGACTTAAGACTTCCCATTTTTAAGTCAGTAAAGTAAACTAATACAACGAGAGAGGATTAGGTGATTTCGATTTTCTAGTAACCAATAAAAGAATCCAGACCACGTTAAACTAGTAGCAGCAAGACCAGCAAGCTAAAGAAAGTGGAATAAAAAGGAAATGCTTCTTGAAAACAACTAACCTGATGGTTTTTAATAACATAACCCAGATGAAATCTAAAATCGCCTAAAATTGGCTCGACTCAAACACTGCAAACGAAGTCTAGAGGATGAAGTAGAGACCGTAAGTCCCTTCGATGGCATCCCATAAAATTGAAATGCTGATTTATGTACCATAGGCCACATTTATACAGTTAAAAATCAAATGTTGAAATTTTGAGTAAAGTTAGTGAAATGAGATATAACTTCAACAGCTGAGCAGCACATAACATATATGAAGACAAGAAACATGGCTCAATATTGTAAAGTCTGGAATATACAAGATTATTGCCGCATAGAGGACAACAAATTTGTTATTATGCTAGCTATCTAATTCTTTTGTTGTCTGTCCTCTTTTTTCTTTTTATCTTAATATTTATTTTAGGCTAAATTAATTGAAAAATACTCATATTTATTTTAGGCTAAATTAATTGAAAAATACTCATAAATCTTCCACTTTGTCTCAAAAAATGCTCCTAAACTCTCAAAAGTTTTAATAATACCCTAGACTTTCAAAAAAATCTAAAAAATACTCTTGCCGTAATTTTGGATAGAAACCGTTAGTACTTTATTTCAAAAATACCCTTGAACTTTAAAAAGTTTCATTAATATCCTTCGACTTTTTAAACAAGTTAAAAAATAGTTAAAAAATACTCTTGTCGTTAGTAATTTGTTTAAAAAACACTCATAAAATTTTAAAAATAACATTAATACCACCTTTATATATAAAAAAAACAGAAATTTTTTTTATTGTCAATATATGGGTGGAAACCGCTTATCAACACCTCATAAATTGTCTCCAAACTTTTAATGTTACTTTTGAAAGTTTATGAGCATTCTGAAGTATGGTATTTATGATGAGTATTTTTTAACTTTTAAAAAAAGTTTAAAGGTATTTTTAAAGTTTTTAAAAAAGGGAGTATTTTGAAGCATGATATTTATGATGAGTATTTTTTAACTTTTAAAAAAAGTTTAAAGGTATTTTTAAAGTTTTTAAAAAAGTTTAAGGGTATTAATGAAACTTTTGAAAACTCAAGGGTATTTTTTAAACACTTTTTATAAAAAGGTATTTTTGAAACACTTTTAAAAGTTCAAGAGTATTTTTGAAACAAAGTATTAACGGTTTCCATCCAAAACCAACGGTAAGGGTATTTTTTAAGTTTGTTTTAAAGTTTAAAGTTATTTTTTAGACTTTTTGAAAGTTTAAGGGTATTATTGAAACTTTTGAAAGTTAAAAGACAAAATGAAATGTTAAGAGGTATTTTTATTAATTTAGCCTTCACTTTAACAAGAACATGATTCATGAAATGGATTGGTTGAAAGGCACACCTGCAAACACAATGTGTCGCAAACAGCACTTGATCCACAATTCCCATCATCTCCTTCCTTCACTAATCTAGGAATGAGATCCCTAAAGTACATGTCCCATACTTTTGGATTGATGTTAATCAAATCTGCGGCTGGATGTAGTACCTGTTTGCCACATAAGTAGTTGACATATAAGAAAACAGAGCAACAGAACCATTTACAATATCGAGCCCGATTTCAAGAGCATTGCTCAGATGTCATGTTATCAGTTACATACTAAGATTTCTTTTTTATTTTTAAGCTCAATCATAGTGAAATATAACTGTAGAACGTATTATGGAGACCAACTCAAGATGAGCATAACTCCAAGCATCCTTAAAAGATATTTACCAGAGAGGATTCTAGGCTTTGATTGATCAAAAGAAGGAAAAAAGAAAATCCACCTCGACCAATATGCCCTGAGGCATGGCCATATATAACATACATGGTTAGGCAATTAGCCTGGTTTTGTAGGGAAATGATTGCAGAAGAGTTCAAATATTTCAATTTGAGAAGTTAGAATTGTTGAAATAGGATGGACCATTGAAACTATTAACGAAACACAGCTATTTATGATAGTAAAATTGACAACATAGCCAATGTGAGCATCATTAAACCAGCAATAGTATATGTTACCAATTTTCGAATTTCTCTTAAGGGTCTGGCTTGCCCTTCTTTGATTATTAAGGTTAGGGAGCTTTTCCTCTAGGATGTATTAAGATTCTTGAACTATAGTATATCAAGTCAATAGAATGTTGCATTCTTTTGTTTCACAACTTTGAGTTCTAGATTTCGATAGGGACAACCACATAATTTCGAAAGAGAAGGGTACCGTGGAGGGAAGTTGTTAAAAATAGGAAAGAAGAATGAGATCATGATCGTAAGCGAATGTGGTCCCCATTTTTTGAATAGTGTCTGCTACTAAATTGAATAGACTAACGAAACATGTAGATTAGTTCGGAAATGTTCTAAGGACAAACAATTTTAATGGCATGCGAGCTTAAGTTTACCTGAGGATACTGCATTGGAGGCAATAGCGGTTCCGGCAAGTCATTTGGGAAGAAAGGATGTTCATCAGGGCTTTTGTATCTACCCACCTAACATGAAACAGATTGTTGTTAAGCAGAAAATCCGATGAAAATGAAACCTTCCTCTCATTATTTTACATCTTAATTTTTACTAAAGTTTCTGTCTTCTCGCATACCTGAGCATGAAGCTTTTCAGTTTCTTTGACCATATACTCTACCAAAGAACCATGAAACCCATCCATAACAAAAGCATCCCGGTCATAAGTATTGGCATTGTAACAATACTGTGTTCTCTCCATAAGATTGAATATTATGCTGTCCTCCTGAATGATTAATGAAAATCTTATACCCTCGAGGGTCAAGGTCTCACTCATGTCCACCCGTTTCTTCCTTGCTAGTGGTCTACAGCAATCCAATTTCAATTAATTGAGGAGGAAAAGAACGAAAAGCAAAGGGATTTTAGATCCTTCAACCTACAAGAATTACTCTTTAGCTTGTAAAAAAATGCAGCAAGGGTCTCTAAGTCGAGGAAATCATAGAGACACCTGAAATGGACCAGATAGACTTACTTTGAAAAACATTTTCTTTTACAAGTATTGTCAAGCACCTTTCGGAACCTTTCTAGACAAGTGGCATACAAAATAGATATGATGATGTAATTTTAATGGACTTTGGCCATGCCTAAAATCATAAGATTGTGTAAACAAATGTCATGCAAAGGGCAACAAAGTTCTTAACACAGGACATTGTTTAGATCATGAACTTTCATTACTATGCTTCTGAGTCTTAAAAACTCTAAAAGGTTTCAAATATGCTCTCAAACTTTGAACTGTAATTCAACGTAGTCCTATTATCTTATATCCAAATTCTGCATTGTCCTATTACCGATTGTCATTAACTTAAAAATAACATAAAATGTTTATAACAAAAACAACTAATTTTCACGGCATTAGAAGAAGAAAGTGGATAGTTGAACAAAATAAAATGGCACATACAACATACCTCCTTTTGAAACAACTTTTTGAAACTCTTTTATTGGTTGTGCCACTCTATTTTGTCCAGTTTTCCACTTACTTTTGTTTGATGTTAAAACACACTACATAGAATCAAAATTCAAAGTGGAGCAACTTGATTAACTTGATTGAAACCTTTTAAAAATTTAAGAACTATACAGACACGACCATCAAAATTGAGAGGATACATTTGGTAATTTAATCTAGAATATACATGCTCAGAACCTAAAAGAACCACAAAGAGTTGACTGAATGTGTTATAATTGTGTACATAAACAGCAGGCACCTAAAACTACCGCCTCCCTTTCCTAATTACCATGTCGCCAAATCCAAAAATCTAACATTCAACGACAATGGAAAGTTCGACTTGAGCATTTGCATCTAACGAAAAGAAGCAAATTAAAGACAACACCACAAGTATTTGGCGAGCATAACAAATCAGACAGCAAATTAAGTAGCAGGCATAGAAAGAAGAAGCAAACAACAAGATTCGTCAAAGGATTGTGGTGTATATACCCGGTGGAAGCGGAAGAAGCTTGAACAGGGCGAAGGCCGCATCTCAGCACACTCGAGCAATACTTCGAACTGGTTGCGGGCATCCGATGTACGAACAAAGAACATCTTGGTCGAGAACGGAATCGAAGCGGGTGAATATATGGGGCCGTTCTCAAAATTTTTGCCTCCATCTCCATTGAAACAGTATCGAAGAAGTTAAGCTATGGAGCGATGAAAAAGAGGAGAAAAAGAGCAGAAATGGGAAGGAATCTGTGACGGTGTTGGCGAGTCGAGGAAACGCCATTTCTGAACTTCTTAGCTAATAATAATAATAATAATAATAATAATAATAATAATAATTAATAACTTACGTGTAAAATACTTCCAAGCTTAAATAAGAAAGAAAGAAAGAAAGAAAGAAATAAATAATCAAAATGATTTATAACTCCGCTCCCGGTTCTTCCTAGAGAATGTCGAGATAATCACAAGAAGAAAGTTAAGAGAGTCGAGACTACATTAAGCAGTTTTTTGGGCCTATGTTAGATATTTGTGATATATCCGAGACAACAAGGTCTTCAGTTTTATTGAGGGGCTGAAGTCGTGGGTGAAAATCAAGCTCTACGAACAAAGAGTTCAAAACATTTCCATGGCCTATGCTACCGCAAAACGATTGTTTGATCTTAGTATCGATGAACTCCAAGAGATAGGGCAAAACAAGGCGTCTACAAGTGGTGAAAATGAGAATTACTAATCAAAATCTCCCAGAAATTGGGAAGTGACGGAGACCTCACAGCCAGAATAGTCAAAGTCAAAGTGAATACCCCGTCTTGTTTCGATGAACTCCAAGAGATAGGGCAAAACAAGGTGTCTGCAAGTGGTGAAATGAGAATTACTAATCAAAATCTCCCAGAAATTGGGAAGTGACTGAGACCTCACAGCCAGAATAGTCAAAGTCAAAGTGAAGACCCCGTCTTGTTTCGATGAACTCCAAGAGATAGAGCAAAAAAATGCGTCTACAAGTGGTGAAAATGAGAATTAGTGATCAAAATCTCCCAGAAATTGGGAAGTGACGGAGACCTCACAGCCAGAATAGTCAAAGTCAAAGTGAAGACCCCGTCTTGTTTCGATGAACTCCAAGAGATAGAGCAAAAAAATGCGTCTACAAGTGGTGAAAATGAGAATTAGTGATCAAAATCTCCCAGAAATTGGGAAGTGACGGAGACCTCACAGCCAGAATAGTCAAAGTCAAAGTGAAGACCCCGTCTTGTTTCGATGAACTCGAAGAGATAGGGTAAAACGAGGCGTCTGCAAGTGGTGAAAATGAGAATTACTGATCAAAATCTCCCAGAAATTGGGAAGTGATGGAGACCTCACAGCCAGAATAGTCAAAGTCAAAGTGAAGACCCCGTCTTGTTTCATATGCAATGGAGCCCATCAAGTATCTGAATGTCCATAGAAGGCAACACTATACACCTTCCAAGCAAAACTTGAAGTAAATTTAGAAGTTGAGTATGAGATGGTAGAAACAAAAATATCGTTAGCTGAGAATGTTGGACACCCCCGTGTGGGGGCAGTAAAGTACTTGTCTACTCTCTAGAAGAGAGTGGAACGTGGTCTTATGTATGCCGAGTCCTAGGTTAATCATAGAGTGGCCAAAAATACTATTGTCGACTCTGGAGCCACCCACAACTTCATGACAAAGACCGAAGCAAAACGCTTGAATATCCATTGGCATCGAGATGCAGGAAAGATGAAGGTCATCAATTTGGCAGCTTTACCGATCTTAGAGTTGCGAAGAGAACTCCAATCAAGCTAGGGACTTGGACTGGACGAACTAACTTTGTGGTAGTCAAGATGGACGACTTCATCATCGTGTTTTACTACTAGAACAAAAAGTCATTACTATGAAAAAAAAA
This sequence comes from Cucurbita pepo subsp. pepo, assembly GCF_002806865.2. Classification (NCBI taxonomy): domain Eukaryota; kingdom Viridiplantae; phylum Streptophyta; class Magnoliopsida; order Cucurbitales; family Cucurbitaceae; genus Cucurbita; species Cucurbita pepo. The sequence goes on along the minus strand of NC_036641.1, from coordinate 1,838,054 downwards.
AAAAAAAAAAAAAAAAAAAAAAAAAAAAAAAAAAAAAAAAAAAAAAAAAAAANATATATAGGTAAAAATAATAATAATAATTCATAAATAAATAATTAAAAAAGATTACTTAAAAATAAAAAATAAAAAATAAAATAACTCTCCTCAACTCATCCTTATGAAAAAAAAAAAAAATTGAGTACGATAAATGTCTGTTTAGAGAATGAAAATCTATTTATACAATAGAAGTGAGGAGAGAAGATTGAAGAAAGATTTGGTGAACAAAATTTAAAAATAAAATTAAAAATATAGGATAAGAAACTCCATTAAATTTTGTCATTGTCCAGTAACAATAAATTCTCTACCATAGTAATAATAGAAAATAAGATATTTAGTGAAAATAGCATTAGATATATATATAACATTTCACTTTTAACCATAGACCAAGGTAGATTAGAGATAATTTTATAGGGTTCAAACTTGAAACTGATGTCATGGGCTCACATAGGTTGACTTGGGTTTCAAAGGACGGAATCGAACTTTCATTAAAGATATATTCGTGACAACGACTTAAACTAACCAGGTAAGTGGCCTTACTATCGGCATGGTTATATTTGATGTTGACACGTGCCCCGTGGTTCTGCACGTGTCATATATACTGATATGTATGAATTATCTGTGAATCGGTATGCTTATATTATGTTTATGTTATGTTATAATAGGTGAATTGTATGATAATAATTATGGTACGATGTGTTCAAGGATATGTTTGAGATAGGATACGAGAAGGATGCACAAAACGAAATCTAACTATAGGAGTAAGATACATTCATAAAACGTTAAGGTTAGATTACATACCGGAGTGCTATGGATAGAAGAGATTGATGAAAGAATATGGTTAGGATATGGGTAGAAAGGGATAGATTTGTGATAGATTGATAGAACGATAGTGTTAGGATACGTTCCTATGATGATATGATTAAGGCGTTCATGTAACGATATGACTATGATAGGTATAAGAACGTTAAGGCTATGATAAGTTAGGGAACGACATGATCACAAAGTGTTTACGATATGACATGTTTATGATACGATATATTGTGATGTGATATGTTATTTTTAGATTGTTTTGTGTGATCATTGAGGTAATTNTCACAAAGTGTTTACGTTATGACTTAGTTATGATATGATACATTGTNACGATATATTGTGATGTGATATGTTATTTTTAGATTGTTTTGTGTGATCATTGAGGTAATTGTTGTATGAATTGCACGTTATGAAACGTCATGTTAAAAGCAAGGAGCATTATGCTATGTTTTCTAAATTGTATGTATACAACATGTTATGAATGACATGATATCACGATAAATGAAATGAAATGTAACCCCGTTAGATTATGTATGATACGTAGACTGAAAAATGAGAAATGACATGTTAAGCGTGAAAGATGATAGCGGGGTTATATTCATTAATGATTGGGGATCTCATGCATTATGTGTGTTCATGCATTGGGGGGATACCCCTACTCCATCACGAGGATACGGACGCGTACATCCAATGGTAGGACAACGTTTGTTATGTTTTGCATAGCGCTGCCGTGATGGTTACTAGTTCTAACGGGTGTTTGGCCTAGGGAGCGTCCCAGTGTATGCTCGCCTGACAAGTAAGGTGGTGAGCCCATACTCGCACGTATGGACTATGTGTAGAGTATATGGTACACGTCCAAATTACCCGTTAGAATAGCACCGTAGGAAGACAGATTGAAAGATAGGTCCCATCATCTCGTTTGCATGTGATTGTTGCATTTAACCCCAATAGTGGAGTCACTTACTGAATATTTCTTTAAGTACTCGTCATGTGCTACTACATTTCTTTAAGTACTCGTCTTTAAGTACTCGGCATTCCTATACGGATGACGACGACATCGCAACTCAAGACCATGACACATGCATAGGATAGTGGTATTTATTTTCTTAGACTTAGGCTAGAATGAGATGTTTTTAACTTAAACTCTTGTTTATTTTATTTAGTTTTTTGTTGTGTCGTTTTAAAGATGTTTTCGAAACATATAAGTCCATGGCTGTGNAATACACATACACGCACGCAACACACATACATGTCACACAGAATACCCATACATGTCGCACATCGTTACCATACATGCCGCACAANAAATTTAAATGGAGTTTTTCGCATTCAATGTTTATGGTACGTATACAGTAGCGACCTTAAATTAAGTAGATAATTTCGGGTTGTTACACTAGTATTAATGGGGGCCAATCTGACAATTATCCAGACAAACACTCGTCAGCCAGGAGGGGTGAAAATGATGTCAGCACTACAGTTGAGAAAGGATCTTAGCCTCGTGATCGATTTAGAAACACCGCGACGTGAAGCAAGGAAGTTAGACAAAGTATTTATCTCCACCTGGGCAGATAAATAATGAGATTGATGTTATATCGGAGGCAAGATCGCTTGCCTCAAATGCATGTCATACGACTCAACTTGAGCTACCTGAATTTTACAAGCAGCTAAATGTCTTGCAAATAGTTGGGTTCATTAGACACACAAGTACCATTGTTAGTGATCACCCAAAGGCGGGAGAGAAACACCAAGCCAACGCTGCTCGTCGAAAGAGAGGGACAGAGACAAACCTCTAAAACAATACATGTTCACGTAGAAATACCATCTAGACGAATGAAGAGAAGGGTCAGTTAGAAGCGTCGACCACGAAAAATTCAAGGCGGAGAGAGTTTTTGTAACGCCCCTAATTTTCTCCACCCTAATTAGCGACGTTACCTTATACTCGTCAAATCAACAGGACAAGAGTTCACATGGAACAGTCTCAATAACGAAAATGCATTCATCAATTTAAGTAGTTCATACCTAGGAAAACAATTGCGACAACCTAGCCTAGAAGTAATCAACAGAGACTAGAGAAAACAATTCGCAAAACTAAGAACCCAAGAGAATCCAACAGGCGCTACGACACAACAAACCCTCCTCAAGATTTCCATGGCCCTTCGCCTCATCCACCGTCACCCGTACATGGGAGCCTTGCCCTTTCCTGAAAAATATTGGTAGCACGTGGCTTGAGTATTATATAAAATACCCAGTAAGTCGCCCCACTGTTGGGGTTAAGCATATATTCATACATTCAGATACAAGCAGTCGCACACAATACATGCAAGCAGTCGCACACAATACATGCAAGCAGTCGCACACAATACACGTACATGACGCACGCAACACACATACATGTCACAGAGAATACCCATACATGTCGCACATCATTACCATACATGCCGCACAATGTTAGAAGAACGCAGCTGAGAGAGAGGTTTGTCTTCCATTCCTTCCCATGGCCTTAGGCCCTTGCCTTGTCCGGGCGGGGGTGGATGCATGGTAATTTCCCACACATGGCCCACGTGTGTGATCGTGGGCCCACCAGGCGAGCTCGCAAGCGAACTCCCTGGGCCTGGCTTGGTCGGGTATGTATGACATACAATACCGGACGCCACGGACAAAGGAGGGCCTGCATGATATCGTGGCGAACACAATATCGAATATACGCATCCATACCATCCGTAGCATAACGGGGGAGTGCCCCAACCATAGCGTGCATGAGGTTCTTAAGGTTTACCTCCATGGCATTACACATACGACGCTCCATCCCCTCGCCGCATTACATAGCATAACCGGGTCCACATTAGGCAAGCATAACATAGCATAACCGGGTCCACATTGAGCAAGCATATCCTAGCATACTAGTCATCTTATTCATGGCATGTGGGGTTCTCATTACAATCATGACATGTCAATCAAGCTCATCATACATACAGGGCGACAAAACGCGTCACAACATCATATTCATAAACATGGCATACATAGCAATTCACTGCAAGAATCACATACATAAACAAAGCATGCATAGCATTTCACGGCAAGAAACATCTAACCTAGCATACAGCAACAACATATGGTGCATGCAAGGGCCACAGGGCACGCACCAACATACATACATAACTAACGCCAACAGTAAGGTTACTTACCTCCTTGGCCTTGACCGAAGTCGCCCACAACGCTAACTCTAGCGCCTAACTACCTCCTATAAGACAGACAACATGATACACTTAGAGCGCCTTCACAACTATCCCTCGTGTCTAGCTACCAAGTACGTCCCTATCGCAAGCTATTTGTCAAACATGGAGTTATACTGACCTCAAATGGTTGAAACGAGGGCGGAAATGGCTTCAGAAGGGTCGAAAACCTAGGAATCGGTATACTATTCGGATGTCGAGCCGCCAAGCCGCACTTAGCCGAGTCGGAGGTTCGCGAAGCCGCCGGTGAGCAGAAACCGATGGCTGCGACGAACAACGCCGGCGCAGGGTTTCTGGTGCGCCTCCGGTTTGGGCCACAAAGGGGACGAGGCTCCAGGGTGGTGTCCGAACGCGGGCTGCACGCTGGCTGAGACGTCTCGCCGAATGCCGGGGGTCGACCCACGCCTGCGCTGCGTCTTCCTCGTCCAAAAGTCCCGACGGTCCAACTCGCAGGGCTTGGCTATTGTCGCCGGTGGATGCGTCGTCGCTCGTCCGTTCTCCGGTGGCGCGTCGGCTTCCTCCTGCTTCAAACCACACTAGCGCTCCCTTCTCCCTAAAGGAGGTGGCCACTCCTAGGGTTTACGGGAGCCTGAGTGGATCCCGCCGAAATCTCGTGATTTTCGGCGGGGGCCCCCTTTTTTTTTTTTTTTTTTCTCTCTCCTCTCTCCTCAGAAGGTGTACCGTTACAGTTTTGATCAAATTGAGGTCATATCAACTTCGAGGTTAAAACAACTAGAATCAAATATTGGGGCGAAAAATTCTACGGACCAGTCGAAGTTATCCACAAAGTTGAGAATGCATAATATATGATCCAATTGCTCCCATGGATGCAAATTAGCCCTTTTGTCCATGTCAGTAATATGAAACATTACTCTCCCGATCAAAAAGACGTCAAGCACATAGAGGCAACATAACCTCACGCAAAGAAGAAAAATTTCCAAGTGAAGAAAGTAGGAGAAACTCCCACAGAGAAGAGGCCAAGATGTGGTTTTCAACAGTTCTTTGCATATTGGAAGAGACTCCTCATTGCTGAAGTCAACTGGAAGCGCGTCGAAAGACCTAAAGTTAGCCTCGACCTACATCACTAAGTTTGCGAAGAGTCGATTGATAGAGACGTCAACCAATTGAGTGGGGGAGGATGTCACAGTCATGCGTGTCCAAGGTGGTTGTAACGACCCGGGAAAAAGAAAAAGAAAAAGTAAAAAAAAAAAAAAACTCGGTCATCGGAAAACTCGCGAGTTTTCCAGCGACCGCTGAGTTTCGCGGACCCCACGCGAAACAATAGCCACATCTCGCTCAACCTTCAGCCCATGACTCCCAGAATTGATTAGAGTACTTGCAAACAGAGAAAAGAATGAAAATACGAGAGAGAGAGAGAGAGAGAGAGAGAGAGAGAGAGNAGTTTGGGCCACAAAGGGGACGAGGTCCGGGGTGGTGTCCGAACGCGGGCTGCACTCTGGCTGAGAGGTCTCGCCGAATGCCGGGGGTCGACCCACGCCTGCGCTGCGTCTTCCTCGTCCAAAAGTCCCGACGGTCCAACTCGCAGGGCTTGGCTATTGTCGCCGGTGGATGCGTCGTCGCTCGTCCGTTCTCCGGTGGCGCGTCGGCTTCCTCCTGCTTCAAACCACACTAGCGCTCCCTTCTCCCTAAAGGAGGTGGCCACTCCTAGGGTTTATGGGAGCCTGAGTGGATCCCGCCGAAATCTCGTGATTTTCGGCGGGGGCCCCCTTTTTTTTTTTTTTTTTTTTCTCTCCTCTCTCCTCAGAAGGTGTACCGTTACAGTTTTGATCAAATTGAGGTCATATCAACTTCGAGGTTAAAACAACTAGAATCAAATATTGGGGCGAAAAATTCTACGGACCAGTCGAAGTTATCCACAAAGTTGAGAATGCATAATATATGATCCAATTGCTCCCATGGATGCAAATTAGCCCTTTTGTCCATGTCAGTAATATGAAACATTACTCTCCCGATCAAAAAGACGTCAAGCACATAGAGGCAACATAACCTCACGCAAAGAAGAAAAATTTCCAAGTGAAGAAAGTAGGAGAAACTCCCACAGAGAAGAGGCCAAGATGTGGTTTTCAACAGTTCTTTGCATATTGGAAGAGACTCCTCATTGCTGAAGTCAACTGGAAGCGCGTCGAAAGACCTAAAGTTAGCCTCGACCTACATCACTAAGTTTGCGAAGAGTCGATTGATAGAGACGTCAACCAATTGAGTGGGGGAGGATGTCACAGTCATGCGTGTCCAAGGTGGTTGTAACGACCCGGGAAAAAGAAAAAGAAAAAGTAAAAAAAAAAAAAAACTCGGTCATCGGAAAACTCGCGAGTTTTCCAGCGACCGCTGAGTTTCGCGGACCCCACGCGAAACAATAGCCACATCTCGCTCAACCTTCAGCCCATGACTCCCAGAATTGATTAGAGTACTTGCAAACAGAGAAAAGAATGAAAATACGAGAGAGAGAGAGAGAGAGAGAGAGAGAGAGAGAGAGAGAGAGAGAGAGATTTCGGATAACGTCGGCGAGTTTTCAATTCCTCTGACGAGCCCCAAACTACTCTAAAACCACACCAAATGCTCAGTTACCACCCCGAGAAGGATCCTTAACGAAAGCACAATAACTCAGAGTATGTTTTGTGCCTTTTCGTAAGCGCTGTCGTCGGTAACCGAGGTCGAAAAATTGAATTTTCCTAAACGTTCTTAGATATGTGGTTTTAGGAATTTTTGGGCCACTAAACTTCGAGTAAGGAAAGAATGACGACAAACAGAGAGAAAAAGGAAGAAAGAGAACCGAAATTGGCAACGGAAATGCCGCGGGAAGGAGAGAGAAAACGCGCTGGAAAATCGGCCAAAGTCGAGTAAGGAAGACGAGATCTATGAATCCGGGTCAACCCCAACCCAAAACCCGATAGAGCAGCCCGACTTCTTTCCCCTCGGCCTCTGCCTTCGGTCCAGTCCAACTATAGTGGCCCAAACCTCAATCAAGCCTAGAAGCCACGGATCAGCTGAACCGACCCGAGACCAGACCCACGGTCCAATCGAACCGGCCTACAACCCAAATGCTTGCGGCCCAATCCAGTAAACCGAGGCCCAACAACCAGCCCCGCCTAGTAGCCTTCTGTAGCAGCCGACCCGAACTGGAGTGCGACCCGCGCCTCGACCCGACGCTCACCATACGATGTGACATGCTCTGCTTTTGCCATGTGGCACGCAACGGCACAAGCGATCCCTCGACTCGGCTCAATGCAAATGGCTCGGCAGCTCCTAGTGGCTGTTCGGCTCGGCTCCCTTGTTTTCAGCCCGGTTTCAGCCTCGATTAAGGTATCTGAGGTCGTTTTAGAGCCATATTTCATATTTATTGAAATATTGGTAAATTAATTGTGAAATATTAACTGAAGGTGGTTAACGGTGTGATAGGAAACAAACCCCGGCAATGTACGAAGCAGCTCTCACAAAACGGGAGTTTACGTTTAGCTAATTAGGGAGTACTTCGGCCAAGGCGAACCAAGTAAGGGGTCTTACTATAGAATAGGCTAAAGATTGCTTGAATTATGATGATATATGAGTATGACGTTGTGTTGTGATGTATGTTAAATGAACGTTATTTATGTTTCGATGCATGATGTACATGTTATATCTGATGCACTTAATGGCTTCTGTGATAAGTATGATGTATGCATGACGATGTTATTAACATGATGATGTTTTCCATGTTGAACATGCCTTATGATGGTGTTTGCCATATTGCATCATGTTGTTAGATCGACATAGGACACAACCCTGAGAGTATGAAAATGATATTAATGTAAATATCCACGAGCACATGTTACATAGTTAACCAAGAGATGAGACTAGAGGGTTGTGTCAGAAGAGATGTATAATTGGATTTAGAGGGACCTCATGCATATTGTATGTTCATAAACATAAGGCTACTTCCCCTAGAGATGATGAGTGCGGACGCACACCATATGATGAGTGCAAATGCGCACAGGTGCGAACGCACACAGATGAGGATGTTCATGAGGCGCATGACACTATGGGGTTCCGCTGACCTCCGAACGTTGCTACAAATTAGCTTGATCAGAGGGTCCAGAGGGTGTGCGAGCGCGTTGGGGATTCACACTCGCATGTGTGAGTCGTGTGTAGGGAAGTACTACACATCCAATTTATCCGAGACTGGAGGGCACCCCTAAGATGATTAGAGATAGGTCCCTAAATCATGATTGCATGTGTTTGCATTTGCATGGCCCTCTATAGTGGGGCCACTTATTGAGTATTCTTTGAAATACTCCGGCCTGTACCACATCATTTTTCAAGTAAAGGCAAGGCACACTTGTACGGAGGATGGCGACATCGCAAGTAGAGAAGAGACTATGACACGTGCATAGGGTAGACTCATATTTAAATTCCTAGTGTTAATTAGAATAAGTTGTTTTGCATTTTATTATTTTAAACTATTTTGTATTTGGTTTTATTTTGTATTTCGTATGTAAACACGTAAGACCATGACCGTGTTTTTCAAGGGAAGAATTTGTTTTAAGTTTTTTTTTGAAGTTTACGTTATAAATGATGTTCATGTAAGAGTTATATTTCTGCATTATAGATGGGCATGAAAAGTTAGTAACGACTCTGAGTATGTAGAAATTTAGGGTCGTTACAACATGAGTTAGGTTGGGACGAATTAGAAAAAATATTTGGACTAACCTAAAATTTTGCATTAGTTAGGTTGGTAGCCCGAATGACAAAATTCACAACCTAACCGAATCGAACCGAACCAAACCAAACCCAACTCTTTATTTTAAAAAAGTGTGACTATAGTTTGCAAGTTTAAGACATTAATGAAATTGATTAATTCATATACTTGTAGTTGCAATTAATACGTTGATGAGTGAACTTTAAGATACTTTCAATATCATTTCTTGAATCAATATTAGAGGCTATAAATTTTGACAATAATTATGAAATCATGCCTCATTAGTGCAACCTAAAAATGACTTCAATTAAAAATTCTTTTAAAGGGGATTGTTCATTTACCCAAATATATTTAAAAAATAAAGTTCATAAAATTTAGAGATTTAATCCGACTTAATCAATTGATTAGTTGATTAAGAACAGCAAGAACTAAAATGATGGATTTGGAGGAATTTATTAAAACCAATAATAATTGGGTGAGGGTTAGAGCTGGACTATTTTTCAATCGGAATTCGTCGAATTGGAAGCTTCAACAATGGAGGCTCCCCTTTATGATTTCATAATCCTAGGCGCCTCTGGTTTCACCGGCAAGTACGTGGTTCGAGAAGCCCTCAAATTCCTCAACCCTTCCCCTTCTTCCCCACTCAAATCCTTCGCTCTTGCCGGTCGGAATCCCACAAAACTGACGGAAACCCTCAAATGGGCAGCGCATCCCAACTCACCGCCGCCGATTCCGCTTCTAACCGCGGATGTTTCCGATCCACAATCCATCCACCACATCTGCACCCAAACCAAGCTCATTCTCAACTGCGTCGGACCCTTCCGCCGCTACGGCGAGCCTGTGGTGGCGGCGTGTGTGGAGACAGGGTGCGATTATTTGGACATCTGTGGGGAGCCGGAGTTCATGGAGAAAATGGAAGCTAATTATCATGAGAGGGCGGTGGAGAATGGTTGTTTGGTGATTTCGGCTTGTGGGTTCGATTCGGTTCCTGCTGAATTGGGTTTGATGTTCAATTCCAAGCAGTGGGTTGGGGAATCGGCGCCGAATCGGATCGAGGCGTATTTGAGCTTGGAATCGAAGAGGAAAATTGTTGGGAACTTTGGGACTTTTGAATCGGCTGTTCTTGGTGTTGCTAATGCCGGCCGGTTAGTGCAATTGAGGCGTTCAAGGCCCAGAAGACCTCGCCCTACGGTCAGCAAATTTCTTCAAATTTACATTAATCAAAGCTTTAGTTTCTGGGAATGTTTGAACCATTTGATATGATTATGATGTGCTGATAACAATCTGTTTAGCTTACTTTTATGCATAAACTTGCAATATGTTGTGAATTTTGTTGTCTCAGATTCCTGGTCCTCCTCCTCCTAAAGGACCTACTGTAGAACACAACAAAGAGACAGGCCTTTGGGCTGTAAGATTACCTTCAGCTGATGCCACTGTTGTTCGTAGAACACTCTCTTCTCTAGCTCAAAACCCTCATGGTCTTCCTGGTGTTAACGAGCGTGTCGAAGAGATCGAACAGAGGACGACGTTTTGGTCATCGGTGAAACCAGCTCATTTTGGAGTAAAAATTGGTTCCAAGTCCTTGATTGGCACTCTGCGGATCATTGCAGTTGGAATGTTCATAGGGCTGTTTGGTAAAACGTCATTCGGGAGGTGGCTTCTCTTGACGTTCCCTTCGGTTTTCAGTCTCGGTTGGTTCAAGAAGAAGGGTCCTTCGGAAGACGAGGTCGATAGTGCGTCGTTCAAGATGTGGTTTGTTGGTCATGGTTTTAGCAACAAGAGTGGTGAAGGGAATGGAGAAGCAGATATGAAAATTGTAACGAGAGTGATGGGGCCTGAGATCGGATATATAACCACGCCGATAATCCTTGTTCAATGTGCATTGATTGTTCTAAGCAAACGCGAGGTTCTGCCAAAAGGAGGAGCTCTCACTCCAGGTATCGTGTTCGGACCTACTGATCTTCAAAAAAAACTCGAAGAGAATGGGATATGTTTTGATGTGATTTCAAAGAATGCTTAGTTAGTGAATAATGTGTCGTTACTTTTGCTGGATTTGTGTCTTTTGCATCTGAAACTGATCTCTGTGATATACTTTAGGTATGTAAGATTACTCTGTTGGTTTCCTTTCGAGAATTGAAGTTGGGCCCATGAGAACTTTAGACTTAGAACTGAAGTTATTCCATAGCCTCTATGTTTTGATACGCCCTCGTTACATGCCCGGTACGTTTAGATACCATAGTAGTACGAACAAGTATAAACTACTCATTAAGTAGCTCATATATAGGGAAATAGTCATTCATAAACATATATTGAAATCGTTTATGCAAGATCCTATATCGGTTGGTGAGGAGAATGAAACATTTTTTTATAAGGGCGTGGAAACCTCTTCCTAACAGACACGTTTTAAAAACCTTGAAGGGAAGTCTGAAAAGGAAAACTCAAAGAGCATAATATCTGCTAGCGGAGGGTTTTGACTGTTACAAATGGTATTAGAGCTAGACATCGGGCGGTGTGCCAGCGAGGATGCTGGCCCCGAAAGGGGTGGATTGTGAGATCCCACGTCAATTAGAGAGAGGAACGAGTACTAGCGAGGACGCTAGGCCTTGAAGGGGNTTGTGAGATCCCACATTGGTTGGGGAGGAGAATGAAACATTTTTTATAAGGGTGTGGGAGATCCAATATTGATTGGAGAGAGGAACGAGTGCCAGCGATGACGCTGGATCCCAAAGGGGGAGGGGTGGATTGTGAGATCCCACATTGGTTGGGGAGGAGAATGAAACATTTTTTATAAGGGTGTGGGAGATCCAATATTGATTGGAGAGAGGAACGAGTGCCAGCGATGACGCTGGATCCCAAAGGGGGAGGGGTGGATTGTGAGATCCCACATTGGTTGGGGAGGAGAATGAAACATTTTTTATAAGGGTGTGGGAGATCCAATATTGATTGGAGAGAGGAACGAGTGCCAGCGATGACGCTGGATCCCAAAGGGGGGAGGGGTGGATTGTGAGATCCCACAGGGGGGAGGGTAGGAGAATTTTATTACAAGGGTGTGGAAGATCCCACATCGATTGGAGAGAGAAACAAGTGCCAGCAATGAGGCTGGATCCCAAAGGGGGTGGATTGTGAGACGCATTCTAAAAACCTTGAAGGGAAGTTCGGAAGGCAAAGCCCCAAAGACAAAGCCCATAGGACATTGTAGGTTAGCCGAAAGACAAAGAAACTTTAGTCTATAACCTACAAATGTCCTATGGGCTAAAACTCATAATAAACTGTAACAGCCTAAATCCACCGCTAACATCATTGTGGTCAAGACTCGGTTAGCTCATCTATATTATGAGAGTCTTACTTTTGGGTTTGTCGGCTCGTATTAGTCATATTTCTAGCTTAGATAGTCTAGTTCATTTTTGCTTATCTTTATTATAAGGTAAGAGGTAGTCTATGTATAATCTTTACTATTTCTTGTTATCGTATAAAATCATACCCGTATATAAATGCGGCGTGACCTCATAATCGTTCCAACTCTAGTCCGTATACATATCCTATCAATCTAGATAGTAAACCACTAGAGATTAGTTTGTAACTTTTTATATCTCTGTATAGTACAATAATCATAATTATGAGGGAGCGATTCTCGTCTCTACCTACTACTACGATACTCATGTGGATCGTTGTCAATCAAGACAAGTTCGCTATTAGAAGATACTTGAGGTTGCAGTGCCTAAACATGCTCCTGTAGCTTAAATTTTTTTCATATTCCTTTATAACCTTAGAAATAGTTCTCATATAAAATTTTAAGTTATTTGGAGCCGATTTAAACTATGAAACATCATCCGGACATAATATAGGCATTTTGGTCATTTTACCCTTATCACTAATTTAGGCCCTAAACATGGGTCTATATATATAGAACTAAGCATACATACATCTTTATTATACGATATTAGACCATCCATTAAAATTTTATACAAAGCGGATACCATTTAGTTGGTTAATTTTATTACCTGTGATTCTAGAGTAAAACTGTAACGACCGCTCTCCGACACATCGAATCATAAATCGCTATGTGCACTCTAGGATTAAAGCCTTGCAATATTTCCATTTTATAAAATAGGCAACACAAGAAAATTAAAGTTACCGGATAAGCATTTAAAATTCAAAATAGTTTCAAAACGTAACGGGATGTGTGGAGTCACATCAAAAGAAATCAATTACAAAATAGCATAAGTTTTCTCAAAATAAACATCAAAATGCCATTAAAAACGACATGGACAACGAGGACTCGATCTAAGGGTCTCCACTACAGCCGCACGGCTCCACACGTTTCCACCACCGACATCGGTTTACTTAACACCTAAAAAAAAATAGCAATAATATGGGATGAGTATAAAAATACTTAGTAAGCAACCTACTTGAAGCTCTTATCGGACTTTTTTGGCTATGTGCTCGAATCTATTTCTAGCAAAGTCTACTGTGGTCTCAAAAGAAACCCTATGGATTCCCATTGATATGGATTTTATTCCATACCTCACTATGTACTGAGCTTAAATTAGTGGATTTCGCCTAGTGGTGCCTGGTGTCACGGTCCTACATTCTTGACCGTGCGGCGTCGTGATCTATACACGCTCACGACCAGCCTTAAGGGGGAATCAAGCCCCATATATATTTTTCGCCCCGGCTTTGTGGCTTCGTCGGACCTTAGGCGAGGTTTGTCTTCGTCAATCGAACATCGCTTGTGCGGAATCCAAGCTTGTCCAACCACACACGCCGCCTGTGCGTGTATGTTCAATCGTCTGCGACACATCCGACTTGCCTCTACGCTAGGCCAACTCATTCGGCTCGACCTTGCCTCTACTCGGGCCAAGGTCTCTCAATACAACGTCGCATCTCATCTTGCCATCTCGATCCCCATCGACGGGGTCCATATGTCTTGACGCCATCCCGAGTCTCGGGATGTCGTCGGCCATCATAACTCGTTCAGTCGTGCCATCGAGAATGGGCCCGCGTGTCGTTCATCTCATCGGGGCTTCCCGAACATCCATCCATCCGGGTTCTATCGAGGCATAGGCCCTCCCGTGCCCATGCCGAGTCATTTACGGATACCGTACCGGATAGCGGGTGTATGTAGCAACCTCCAACACGCGGGCTAGGGCGCAATACCGGCACACCCGTGCCGTCCGGTACTGTCCTTCAAAAACCCATTTCAAAGGAAGTCGCCCGAGACACTCGTCTCGGCACGCTCGCCCACACTGTGACACACGTATGTGCCACAGGGTAGCTCACTTAGGCCACAGGGCCCAGGGGTGGTGGAGAGCTAACACCATGGTACCCCCTATAGTACATTTTGAGCCATTTTCATTCTACCAGGAGTAGACATGATTTTCGTGAGGTGTCATACGGTGTCGTGCATTGTCCGTCCAATGTCCGATCGACACCAAACTTGGCGAGCATTCATATTTCATATGGACGGACTTAACTCCCGAACCGCATGACCAAATTCCTTCCGGAACCTCGACTTTTGAGGTTAAGGCCCGGGGCCCTACCCGGCCCTTCAACAAGCCTATCTTGTCCTTCATGTCTATGCTGATGTCTCTGTTATGCTTGTGTCTCAACATGTCTTCAATACCCACTTTGCGTGGTGGTGTGTTGGATGATGCATCGTCCTCCTCGATCGCATCATGACATTCTTCTACGTTGGCCCGCATATGGCCGGATGGGCGTCTCTTGAGGGACGCCCCTTTTGCTTGTCATGGCATGAGGGTCACAACCTACTCTCTTCATAGTAAGGTTGTGACACCTGGCATCAACTACCTGTGCTTGAGAATCAGTAACTACCTACCACTACACCCCCCGAGCTGGGTCAATAAACTATCTGTCTTACATTCTTGTCGGGTTTAGATCAGTAAAAGGCCATGTCTCTCCCCCACTAGGCACCTCTGACGTAGTACTACAATAGTATACTCACTATGGCCAGCCATATCCACTCTAGGTGACAACTAAAAGAAGGCAACTCATAATCTATGAAATTCATAATTCACTCTATATAGCACATAGCAAATGGTCCAATTCACAAATGGGCAATAATGGGCTATCCAAACCCTAAATCAAAGCAGAACAAAATATCAAGGCTTACATCATACTCATCATGCAAATCAAGAACTAACAATCTACCTCGACATCCTAGGAAACACATAAACTCAAACGCCAATAAGAGAATTTCACCTTATGCATGCGAAAGATATATAACCTGTAACGATCCTGAAAAAAAGAAAAAGAAGAAGAAAAAAAAAACTTAGTGGCCGAGTTTCGCGGACCCCACGCAAAACGACAGCCACACCTTGCACAACCTTAAATGAGTGAGAGAGAGAGAGAGAGAGAGAGAGAGAGAGAGAGAGAGAGAGAGAGAGAGAGAGAGAGAGATTTTGGATAAGGTCGGCCAGTTTCCAATTCCTCCAACAAGTCCCAAACCACCCTAAAACCGACGCCAAACGCTCAGTTACCACCACAAGAAGGATCCCTAAAAACCGATGCCAAACGCTCAGTTACCGCCACAAGAAGGATCCCTAAAAACCGATGCCAAACGCTCAGTTACCACCACGAGAAGGATCCCTAACGAAAGAACAATAACTCAGGGTACGTTTTGTGCCTTTTCATAAGCGTCGACGTCGGTAACCGAGGTCGGAAAATTAGATTTTCCTAAACGTTCTTAGATCTGTGGTTTTAGGAACTTTTGGGCCACTAAACTTCGAGGAAGGAAAGAAGGATGACAAACAGAGAGGAAAAGAAAGAAAGATGACCGAAATCGGCAACGAAAACGCCGTGGGAAGGAGAGAGAAAATGCTCCAAAAAATTGGCCAAAGTCGGGTAAAGAAGACGAGATCCACGAATTCGGGTCAACCCAAACCTAAAACCTGGTAGAGCAGCCCGACTTCTTTCCCCTCGGCCTCTGCCATCGGTCCAGCCAACTATAGTGGCCCAAACCTCAATCTAGCCTATAAGTCACGGTTTAGCTCAACCGACCCGAGACCAGACCCACGGTCCAATCGAACCAGCCTGCAACCCAAACGCTTGCGGCTCAATCCAATAAATCGAGGCCCAACAACCAGCCCGACCCAGTAGTCTTTTGCAGCAGCCGACCCAAACTGGAGTGCGACCCGCGCCTCGACTCGACGCTCACCGCACGACGTGGCACGCTCTGCGTTTGCCATGTGGCCACAGGGTGCAGGCAGTCCCTTGGCTCGGTTCGGCGACTTCTCCGGCAGCTCCCAGCGGCTGTTCGGCTTGGCTCCCCTGTTTTAAGCTCGATTTTCATTGTTTTGACTCTCTCGGACCTGTTTTCGGCCCCGATTAAGGTATCCAAGGCTGTTTTAGAGCCGTATTTCACATTTTTTGAATTATTGGTAAATTAATTTTGAAATCCTAACGGAAGGTGGCAAATGATGTGATAGGAAACAAACTCCAGCAACGTACGAAGCAACTCTCAAGGAACGGGAGCTTACGTTTAGCTAACTAGGGAGTACTTCGGCCAAGGCCAACCAAGTAAGTGACCGTACTATAGGATAGGTTAAAGATTGTTTGAATTGTGATGAGGCGCATGACACTATGGGGTTTCGCTTACCTCCGAACGTCACTACAGATTAGCTTGACTAGAGGGTCCAAGGGGTGTGCGAGTGCCCTAGGGATTCACACTCGCACCTGTGAGTTGTGTGTAGGGAAGTATTACACATTCAATTTGTCTGAAACTGGAGGTCACCCTTAAGATGATTAGAGATAGGTCCCTAATTCATGATTGCATGTGTTTGCATTAGCATGACCCTTATAGTGGGGTCACTTACTCAGTATTTCTGCCATGTGCCATATTGTTTTTCAGGTAAGGCAAGTGTCCATGTACGGTTGACGGCAGCATCGTGATCAGAGACTGTGACGCGTGCATAGGATAGTTGCATATTTAAAATTCGTCTTTGTTAGGATAGGGTGTTTGCATTTCATATATTTAAATTATTTAATTTGTAATTGTTTTATCCTATTTTGAACTCCAGCACGATGTTTGAAACACGTAAGTCCGGTAGTGTTTTCTAGTGTTTTAACGTATTCTGAAGTTTGAAATTTTTCCGCTAATAAAGATGAGTATTTTTAGAGTTATATTCTGCCTTAGAGATGAGCATGAGACCTTACTAGCGACTCTGAGTATGTGGAAACTTAGGGTCGTTATATAACCCTAACTATAATCAATGTAACGACCCAAAATTTTCTACTTAATTTAAGGTCGCTACTGTATACGTACCATAAACATTGAATGCGGAAGACTTCATTAAAATTTCATAAAACATAACCTTTATCTTAAAACACAGTCATGGACTTACGTGTTTCGAAAACATCTCTAAAATGACAAAACANTTCCTACGGTGTTGTCCTAACAGGTAATCGTGGACGTGTACCATATACTCTACACACAGCCCATACGTGCAAGTATGGGCTCACCAGATAGTTCGCACACCGCTGGGCCACTGTCCTTATCCGGTGGGCATACTCTAGGAGCCCCTTANGTTTTATCCTATTTTGAACTCCAGCACGATGTTTGAAACACGTAAGTCCGGTAGTGTTTTCTAGTGTTTTAACGTATTCTGAAGTTTGAAATTTTTCCGCTAATAAAGATGAGTATTTTTAGAGTTATATTCTGCCTTAGAGATGAGCATGAGACCTTACTAGCGACTCTGAGTATGTGGAAACTTAGGGTCGTTATATAACCCTAACTATAATCAATGTAACGACCCAAAATTTTCTACTTAATTTAAGGTCGCTACTGTATACGTACCATAAACATTGAATGCGGAAGACTTCATTAAAATTTCATAAAACATAACCTTTATCTTAAAACACAGTCATGGACTTACGTGTTTCGAAAACATCTCTAAAATGACAAAACAAAAGACTAAATAAAATGAATAAGAGTTTAAGTTAAAAACATCCTATTCTAGCCAAAGTCTAAGAAAATAAATACCACTACCCTATGCATGTGCCATGGTCTCGAGTTGCGATGCCGTCATCAGCCGTACAGGAATGTCTTGCCTTAACCTGAAAAATGTAGTAGCACATGGCTTGAGTATTTAAAGAAATACTCAGTAAGTGACCCCACTATTGGGGTTAAATGCAACAATCACATGCAATGAAATGATGGGAACTATCTTTCGTTTCGTTTCGTTTCGTTTCGTTTTTCCTACGGTGTTGTCCTAACAGGTAATCGTGGACGTGTACCATATACTCTACACACAGCCCATACGTGCAAGTATGGGCTCACCAGATAGTTCGCACACCGCTGGGCCACTGTCCTTATCCGGTGGGCATACTCTAGGAGCCCCTTATGCCGAGACCCGTTAAAACTAGAACCGTCAAGGCAGCGCTATGCAATGCATAACGATCGTTGTCCTGCCATTGGATGTACGCGTCCGTACCCTCGTGATGGGATGAGGGTATCCCCCCAGATGCATGAACACACATAATGCATGAGGTCCCCCTATTTCTACATTTATCTTTAATGACCATAACCTCCTGTCACGTTCTAGGCTTCATGTCATTCTCATTTTCATTTCACATTTCATACACATTTCTATCGGGGTTATGGTTCCAGACAGTTTACCGTGTCTCATGTCATACAATTCATGTTGTTCACATTCACATATTTCATACAAACATGCCATAATCATTCAAGGACCTCATATTGCTACATGCATTACACATCACATCAGACTAAAAGCATACATTCATGTTCACATAACTATGTACTTAAGCACAATAATCTAGCATACAATGTATCATATCATAAACAAGTCATAACGTAAACACTTCATAGTCATATCGTTCTCTAACTTACCATAGCCTTAACGTTCTTATACCTATCACAGACATATCATTACGTAACGTACCTTAGTCATATCGTCACAAGAACGTATCCTAACGCTATCGTTCTATCAATCTATCACAAACCTATCCCTTTCTACCCATAACCTAACCGTATTCTTTCATCAATCTCTCCTATCCATAGCACTCCGGTATGTAACCTAACCTTAACGTTTCATGAACGTATCTTACTCCTATCGTTACATTTCGTTTTGTGCATCCTTCTCGTATCCTATCTCAAACATATCCTTGAGCACATCGTACCATAATTATTATCATACAAACCACATATTATAACATAACATAACATATAGGAAGCATATCGATCTACAGACAATTCACACATATCAATATATATGACACGTGCAGAACCATAGGGCACGTGTCAACATCAAATATAACCATGCCGATAGTAAGGTCACTTACCTGGCTAGCTTAAGTCGTTGTCACAAATATATTTTTAATGAAAGTTCGATTTCGTCCTTTGAAATCCGAGTCAACCTATATGAGCTCATGACATCAGTTTCAAGTTTGAACTCTATAAAATTATTTCTCTAAAATTCTGATATTTAGTGTTTGACAAAATTTAAACCAGCTCACTGCCCTATGATATTTCTTGTTTTATTGTTAAATCTGGTTGAACAAATCTTTCCTCAATCTCCCTCTCTCTCTCATTATTTTTGNACACACAGAAACTAATGTTAACCAACCTAAGTATAATACTAGATCGTTTGCCCATACTCCAAACTGACTCCTACAAGCATTTCTTAGAAACTTGCTCCATGTAGTTACTTAGTTGTTGTAGGCTTCCCGAGCTTGTTCTGAGTCTTCAACAAATTTTTAATTTCTTCAAAGATCTTCAATTAGGTCCTACATTAAGAAAATNTGTAAATAGTTTTTTCAATTCTGTAAACTGATATTACTGGCCAATTGTAAATCCAATTGTAAGTTGATTGTTTGGCTAAGAATCTCTAGTTTATAGATCTGCCAACTAATTTTTTTTTATTTTTTTTTAATCTAACAACCTTATTTGGTATANAAAAACTATAGAAGTTGGGAACAATTCGAGTGAAACTATGCAAATTTGCGAGAATTGGGTTTTTGAACCTTGGGTCTTGTTTACCTTTGGGTCTCGTTTGGGTAGTGGGTCATAGTCAGCTAGACGGGTTGGGTCGTGCCGGTGTTGACTTTCGGGTCACTAGGCGGGTAGGGTCGATCGATGGGTCGGTGCTGTTTTGGTAGGGTAGTTTGGTACAGTGGGTCGATTTGGTCAAACGGTCAGTTAAAATCCAGCGATCAGCTCCTTCCTCCACTCGATTTTCCTTCACTTCTTCAGCTTGTTCGACACTTGTCAACGTTCCTTTTTCCCTTTGATTTCAAATATCTTGGTTCAACCCCTTCCATCTCATTTATTGGTCTCTTGCCCAGAGTTAAGAAGTTTTGGGGGAGGTGGCCGACCTACTTTATGCTTTTTATTTATTTATTTATTATTATTATTATTATTATTATTANGAAATCTGAGACCGGATTTTACCGTAATAAATGACAAAAATCTCTAAATTCACAATAGGTTGAAAGCCCTTTTACTTCTCCTCAAATCTTACGATTTTGTTTTTTTAGTTGGTGTAAGGATGTGTTGAGGAGAGATAATTGTGGGAAGAGATGAGAGGTTAGTAGGGAGGAGTATCTGAGGATTGTTTGTTTTTTTTTTATTTTTNTAGGTCCTACATTAAGAAAATATATAAAAACTATAGAAGTTGGGAACAATTCGAGTGAAACTATGCAAATTTGCGAGAATTGGGTTTTTGAACCTTGGGTCTTGTTTACCTTTGGGTCTCGTTTGGGTAGTGGGTCATAGTCAGCTAGACGGGTTGGGTCGTGCCGGTGTTGACTTTCGGGTCACTAGGCGGGTAGGGTCGATCGATGGGTCGGTGCTGTTTTGGTAGGGTAGTTTGGTACAGTGGGTCGATTTGGTCAAACGGTCAGTTAAAATCCAGCGATCAGCTCCTTCCTCCACTCGATTTTCCTTCACTTCTTCAGCTTGTTCGACACTTGTCAACGTTCCTTTTTCCCTTTGATTTCAAATATCTTGGTTCAACCCCTTCCATCTCATTTATTGGTCTCTTGCCCAGAGTTAAGAAGTTTTGGGGGAGGTGGCCGACCTACTTTATGCTTTTTATTTATTTATTTATTATTATTATTATTATTATTATTATTATTATTATTATTATTATTTTACCCAGAATGTGGGTCCAGTTGGTTTTTCCTCATTTAGTGCCAGCTATACGAGTTATTACAATTTTCTCCCCTTAAGAACTTTCATCTCCGAAAGTTTCTAATCCCAGAACAAAATAGGGTACTTGGCCCTCATCTCGCTCTCTAACTCCCAGGTTGCTTCTTCGACGCGATGTTTTTCCACACCACTTTGACGAGTAAAATCTCCTTGTTTCTAAGCTTCTATTTCTAAGTAAAATCCCGATGGGCTCCTCCTTGTAACTTAAGTCCCTTTGCAAGGGAAGGTTTGCATACTCTATCACATAGGAAGGATCTCGGGTGTACTTACGCAACATAGACACGTGGAACAAGTTGTGTATGGCGGCTAGAGGAGGTGGCAAGGCTAGTTTATACGCTACACGCCCGACTCTCTCCAGGACGTCGAAAGGACCGATAAATCTTGGACTCAACTTGCCTTTCTTCCCAAACCTCATCACCCTTGTCATGGGAGCAACTTTTAGGAAGACATGATCTCCAACGGCAAACTCTAAGCTCTTATGTGTCTGCATAACTCTTTTGTCGGCTCTGAACAATCTGAATTCATACTTTGATTTTTTGCACTGCTGAATTCGTTAGTTGCACTAACTCTTGCCCTAACAATTGTCGCTTCCCCACTTCCTCCCAGAAAATTGGGGACCGACATCTTCGCCCGTACAAGGCCTCAAAAGGTGTCATCTGTATGGTCGCCTGGTAACTGTTATTGTATGCAAATTCCATAAGGTGGAGGTATTCGTCCCAACTGCAGGCGAAATCAACCACGCATGCTCACAGCATGTCTTCTAGGACCTAATTCAGCCTCTCTGTTTAGCCGTCAGTTTAGGGGTGGAACACTGTACTGAATCTGAGTTGGGTCCCCATTGCTTTTTGCAAACTTTTCCAAAAGTGAGAGGTAAAACGTGCATCCGTGTCTGACACAATGGAGATTAGAATCCCATGCAGTCTGACAATTTGTTCCAAATACAACTTTGCCCACTTATCTACCGTATAGGTAGCCTTCCCGGAATGAAGTGGGGGGATTTCGTCAACCTATCTATAATCACCCAGATAACTGTGTATCCCTTCGAGGTTTGGGAAACCCTGATATAAAGTCCATAACTATATCCTCCCACTGTTGGGTTTTATGTCCTAAAACTCATAGTTTGTAAACAAAGATATATTCTATTTTCAATAAAGTTATTATTGATGTTTATTCAGTAAAAAATTGTTATTGAATAAAGTGAACTTTACGATCGTTAATCTAAATCCAATAAACTAAGAACACTCTGGCTATAGTATGATTACTTGAACTATATGTAGAGACATAAGAGTGGATCAAGTTCAAGTATATAGTCAAAATGATCTATAGTATAAGGATAAGGCTGAGTACCTTATTCTGGGGACACTATGGATGCGGCCCACTTTTGTATATGATATAAACAATGCGATCACTAAATTGTGCATGTGGAGACATGTGAGTGGGGGCGTCCTATGCAATGAGTATTGCATAAGATCGGACCATGAAGAAAACCACTCTCACTTTATAAAGTCGTTTACTGTTGAGACTGATTTTCTTTTCATTCGATAACCTAGGTAACTCGGTTTTAATCCTGAGCTAACCATGAACTCCTGTTTATTCGGAATTATCCTTAGATTTGCATGGGTGAGAGTGGCTCTAGTTCGCCGACTCAACAGGCCTCCCATTTCAGGGGTAAGACTGGGTGAATGGCTGGGGACGTGGGGTGCAAGACGGAATTCACTCCTACCCACTTTTAGGGATAGAAGAAAGGTAGTTCCCTTAAGCACTGACTCCAGGTCTTGAACAAGGGGCCCCACCCTCTCATTGGCCTGAGAGGGATTCGGTTTACTGGTTGGACCACAAACCAATTGTTTATTAGAGGATCAGTGAGACATAAGGAACAAGAAGTAACTTCAGGGGTAAAACGGTAAATTGACCCAGCTCTAGTTACGAACAACCTGTGAAGGATCGACTTACTAATCATGGTTATATCAGATGGACAGAAATATATCTATAGTGAGGGGAGTGCAACTACTAGGCTATAGTGGAGTGTCCTAGTAGTTAACGAATGTTGGTTAACCAGGTTAATGAGTTTAATCGGTTAATCTTGAATCGTTGGAGCCCATGATCTATAGGTCCATTAGGTCCCTCTGCTAGCTCATATCGGACTAAACCATAGAACAGTGTGACGAGTGAGTTCGAAGTGTTCGAATTCAAATTAGGGAATATGCGTTACATATATACGATATATTTAACCGCAATTTTATTTTATTTACGAATTAAACGAAAAGAGAGAATCTGAGATATTTAAATAAGATTTAAATATCTTAATCAATTATGTGTCGGAATTGACTGGGATTGGCATTTGAATTAATATTAAATATTAATTAAATAGTTTAATTAATTATTTAATGTTACTTTAATTTGAAATTCATTATTCAAATTAATTGTTGAATTAAAATGAAGAAAGTCAAAATGTTGACTTTCATCTAATTAAAATGAAGAAAGTCAAAATGTTGACTTTCATCTAATGGAAAAATCATGTTAGTGGAATTTTGAGGTGTCAAAATTTGGTTTAACCAAACTTGCATGTTTGCCAAATAAACCCCACAAGTTTGAGTGGAATTTTGAGTGTCAAAATTTGGTTAACTCAAACATGCATGCTTGCCACATAATCTCAAACATTTGAGTGGAATTTTAAGTGTCAAGATTTGGTGATCTCAAGTTTGCATGAACATGCAAACTTGACTCTTTAAATAGAGTGATCATGATACTTGGAAGGGATTCTTCATCTTGATGAAAAACCTCTCACAAGCACTCTCTTTCACGTATACAAAATCCCTCCCAAGTTTAGTCACTCACCGGATTCCACAATCCCGTTCTAAGGCCGGAGAATAGTGGAGAAGACACTAGTGGTGGTTCGAAATCGGTTCGTGAGGCAAAAGGAGTTTGAACTACAAAAGGTTAGTATTTAAACTCATTAAGTTTTAATACTTAGGAACATGCTAGTCATAGGAGTTTGAACTACAAAAGGTTAGTATTTAAACTCATTAAGTTTTAATACTTATGAACATGCTAGTCATTTACAATAATTGATGTTCTAAAAGTGCCTAAGATCCAAATTGCTTCCGCATGTGTTATAGTAACACCATCACCCACTTCCACTGTGGGATGTCGGTTGTAATAGGCCTGAGGATTTTTGTCTAGGGGCCTTCACCTGTTGGCACGTTAGATACTTATTAACTCTAAGGGCAACATCTCGCTTCATCCCTGGCCACCAATAGCACCTCTTCAAGTCGTGATACATCTTGGTGCTACCCGGGTGTACTGAATATAGAGATTCATGGGCTTCAGTCAAGAGGTCCTCCTTGATCTATCTATCTGCGGGAACACATAACCGTCCTTGCCACAGTAGCTCTCCATCAGAAGGTAGGGTGAATCCGACTTCCCTCACTGCCTCATCCTGTTGACAAATTGAGTATAAGTGAGGGTCGTGGCTCTGAGCATTTATGATTCGCTATCTTAAATTCGGTTGGACTCTAAGCTGACTCAATCTTCCCACTACAGCTCTTGACACCACTTCTATTTCAGCTGATGCCATATCCTTTTGCAACCTACACTTTCTTGTGACTAATGTCGAAGAGTGAGCTGTTTTCCTGCTTAGAGCGCTAGCTACGACATTAGCGTTTCCTAAGTGATACATTATTTCAATGTTGAGTTCCTTTTGAGTGAATAAGTATTTCAAGCTCTTGTGATCGGTGAAAAATTTTATACGCTCGCCATACAAATAGTGTCACCATATCTTCAGAGCAAATACTATGACAGCTAACTCTAGGTCATGCGTTGGGTAGTTTCTCTCGTAGTTCTTTAACTGTCTCGAAGCGTAGGCTATGACCTTGCCATTTTGCATCAGGACACAACCTAGGCCCTTCCCTGATGCGTCACTATAGACCAAAAAGTTGCCTGAGTATCTAGTACTCTAAGTACCGGCGCTGTAACCAGTCGGTGCTTGAGTTCACCGAAAGTTTGCTCACATGCACTATCCCACAAGAACACATTCCCTTTCCTTGTTAGTTGTATGAGGCTGGCGGCTATTTTGGAGAAATCCTAGATAAATCTTCTATAGTATCCAGCTAAGCCTAAGAAGCTCCTCACTTCAGTTGCCGAGGTAGGTCGGGGCCAATCTATAATTGCCTCGATTTTGGTTGGATCTACTTATATACCCTTTCCTGACACAACATGCCCCAAGAAGGTCACTTCCTGCAACCAGAATTCAGAAAACTTGGCATAAAGTCGATGTGCCCTTAACCTTGCCAGCACTTGATGCAAGTGCGCTCCGTGCTCGTCCTCGGTCTTGAAGTATATTAATATGTCGTCAATGAATACTATGAAAAATGTATCCAAGAAATCCTTAAACACCCTATTCATCATATCCAATGCTGCTGGGGCCTTCGTCAATCCAAACGACATCACGGTAAACTCATAATGACCATATCAACTCTTGAAAGCCGTCTTGGGGATATCGATCTCCTTTATCCTCAACTAATAGTATCCCGATCGCAATTCAATTTTTGAAAATACTGAAGCACCTTGCAATTGATCGAAAATATCATCAATGCGAGGCAACGGGTATTTGTTTTTTATTGTTACTTTATTCAATTCCCTGTAGTTAATGCACAATCTCAAGGTCCCATCTTTCTTCTTGACAAAAAGCATTGTGGCTCCCCATGGCGATACACTTGGTATGATAAAAGCTCGATCTAAGAGATCGTGCAACTACTTCTTTAGTTCCTTCAACTCAGCAGAAGCCATCCTATAAGATGCCTTGGAGATTGGAGCTATATCAGGTTCCAGTTTGATTGCAAAGTCCATGTCCCTGACTGGTGGTAACCCAGGCAGTTTATATGGAAACACATCCTTAAACTCTTGTACTAGAGGTACATTCATCATACCACTAGTACCTTTCCTCGTGTCCATTACGCTGGCCAATAGGGCCCAAGCTCCGTGGCCAATTATTTTTCTTGCCTTTAGAGTAGAGATAATCCTTGGGGTGCTTCGAGAATCCACCCCCCCTAAATTTAAAGCTCTGTTCATTAGGTGGCCTATAGATCACCCTTTAGCCCTGCAATCGATAATTGCATGGTTATCGGCTAGCCAGTCCATGCCAAGGATCACGTCGAAATCACTCATGTTAAGAACGATTAACACCACCTTTAGAGGTCGTCGTGCTATTACTATTTGATTTGATTGCACCCTCTCATTAGCTACCAAAATCTCTCCTGACGGCATAGACACTGATAGTTTGTATCCTAAAGGCTCTAGTCCTAACCGTGCATATCTAACAAAGGTAGTAGATATGAAAGCGTGAAAGCCAAGTACTGGTAAGGTACCTGTGACTACGGTGTCCATGTCATCCGCCCTCCTCGGCCTCCTTGCCCTGACCCTAACGCCCTGTTCTCCTCTTGACGCCTTCAGTGAGGGCAATCAGCCTTTTTATGACTGCTCTTACCACAATGGAAACATGCGTCCGAACTTGCCCTGCACTCCCCTGTATGTCTGGTGCCATAAGTGGGGCAAGTAGGCCTCTCAAGTCTGAGGGCCTCACTTCTAACACCCTGCTGCCTTTCTGTTGGAGGTGGCTTATGTGATCTTCCTCTGTTCACGTGTCGTGCAAATCTCCTGAGCATCTTTTGGAGTTGGGCGTCCATCATGGTAGCATTACTTGTGATTCTAGCAAAGCATTCAATTTAGGTCTCCAAATCACGTTTCTTGGTCACATCTTCTTTTTATTATTATTATTATTATTATTCCCGAGTTATCTTAAGGTTTTAGGTAGTACCAAGTGATTTTTAAAGTATTTCTTAAGGAAAGACCAAATTAGCTACTTACTTGCTCGGCTGTGTTTGGAACCTCAATTCTCGCACCCATAGACTCAAATTTCTCCAATTTTCTTGTATATGACATCTATTATGTCAACATTAAAGAACTAAAAAATATTTGGGTGAAACTAGTTTGAAAAAGGGTAAAATAGGCCAAAGAAACGATGGAGGTCATTTTTAAGTGACGTGACTGATTCAATTGAACTAGTCACATCATCATTTTCAACCTTTGTTTAAAGGGAAGACGAGCATGGGTAGTGCTCGATAACTCTAAAATTATCTTAACCTGCCTTGCACACTAGTTTTCTCCCTCTAGTCTCGTAGATTTTGGGCACTTTTTACTTCTAAATCGTCTTGAGATTCATTGTAGGTTAGGTCGACCATACATTTTTAAACAACTCAATTGTTTAGGATGTAACCCAAACAACCCTTATTTATTTTTTGGACCAAATTCAATTGTTTGAGTCATTTATTCAAATTTTTCTTTTTAATAAAAGTAAAATATTAATTCGTAAAACATCTAAGCTTCAATCTAACATTGAACCTCTAGAAATGCCTTGAATTTTCAAGGTCTACCACTGAATTTTCTTACTCCATTCAGTCATCCACCGACTTCATCTTGCATTTATAGGCAACGGATGTATTTGTTAGGGGTGTACATGAGTTGGGTTGAATTGGGTTGAGGGAATTTTTTGGACCAACTAAAAAATTTTGTTAGTTTGATTGGTAACCCAATCCAAACCGAAAATTTTTCACAATCCAACCCTCTATTTTCGGGATGTCTCGGGTTGTTAAAATAAAAATTGATGTTAATCCAAACCGAATATTTTATAAAATTTTATTCGTTTTGGGTCAATTCAAGGTTTTTATGTAGTGAACCTGAAACCAAATCGAATCGATTCGAGTTTAAAAAAATCAACCTACCCTAACTCGAAATGTTAATCCAATCCAACTCAACCCTTATAAACTGGGTTGAATCGATTCAGGTTATCGGGTTCAATGTACACCCCTAACATTTGTGGCAGAGCATAATAGGTCATACTAAAATTTGGAGTGACGTAGAGGGCAAATCTGCGTGAGAGCTAGTTTTCCAATTTTCAATTCTGTAGGGCTATTTTTGGGATAAACCTTCTAGACTAATTTTTCAATTTTGACCTTTCAGGCAAACTCCTCTTTTCTTTTTTTTTTTTTCTTTTTTTTTTCTTTTTTTTTTTAATTTTAATTTTTAATTTTTTATAAAAATTTTCTCCTTATTTTGGTCAAACCCGAGACAAACCCGAGAGTTGAATACCCATAGTTTAAGTCTCAAAATCGAACTACTCACTTGCCATAGGAAGGTGTGAATTTCATTTGATAAAGTTATGTTATAGGGAATATTTAGTCAAAGTCAACCTTTAATGAAGAACTACCAAAGTCAAAGTCTTCGAAGTTTACAACTCACTCAAGATTAAGATCTAGTCGCATATAATCATCTGGTAAAATATCAATTTTCTTAATTAATAAATTTATAAAAAAGATATTAAATATTTCGAAATTTAATTTTATACAAACTCGTTGAATAGAATACTCTCACTCACATGTATCCATACTAATGATTTAGATCAAATCATTAGTAACAATTATAAAGTTTGTTGGGTTGTATACATTGTTACCGGGATAAAACACTAAATCTTATCTATATACTACAAATTTTTTAAGCTATTTTTTTAAACATGATTCTCAAGTATGTCAATATATACATTTCAAGATTACGCTAATAACCTTAAATTTCTCATACATTATATTGTAAATAAAATAATTCAAGATTACGCTAATAACCTTAAATTTCTCATACATTATATTGTAAATAAAATAATAAAAATTATTATCAATTATTAACAAATAAATGTGAAATTTAATTAAAATAATAAATGAATAAATGTACGTATAAACATGTATAAACATATATAAATATTTCAAGGCTCTAATCATGCAAAACTCTAATGTTCGCATGAAGTCTAGCACATGGACCACTGTAAATTGGAGAAATAGTTTGCAGACGTTCGAACTTGAAACTGAGCGTTGTAGGCTTATATAGTTGACTTGAATTTCAAAAGGCAAAATCGAACTTTCATTAAAAATAAATAGTGACACCAACTTTAAGTTAATAAAATAAGTGACATTACTATCGAAATGGTCAGAAGTTTGTATTATGTATGATGACACGCACCCAGTGACTCTATACGTGTCATATGTTTGATATGTGTGATGTGTTTATAATATGATATGACTATGAAATAACGTGTTTGATGATACGATACATAATATGATATGATATGTTTTGTGATATGATATGTAATAGCCCTATATCTATATATATATAAACAAATAAAAAAATATACGTCAAAATAATAGTTATAATAATAATTCATAAATAAATAACTAATAACGGATTACTTAAAAATAAAAAATAAATAAAACTTACTCACCTCTCTTCACTAACCTCTTATCTCAATCCCATTCTCTCTCATCAACCCGACACAATATTACAATCCCTACAAAAATAAACAGAAAAATGTCAGATGAGAGAAAAGAGTAAAATGACTTTCAACAAACACAAATGGCAAATTTAGAGATTTTGGTCTGTATTATCCTATTTCAGATTTTCTTTTCATTTATAGCTATAGTTATAAGAAATTAATTTTGGATCAATCTTTTCTTCTTTATCCAATATTTTATGAGATCATGTAATAATCAAATCTCATTTTCACTTATCCAATTGGCAATTCTATAGATATGTAAGATTAGGCAAACCATCTATTAAAATTTGCCAATAATATCTATTTAGAAAATAAATAGAGGAATGTTTGTTTAGAGAATAAAAATCTATTTATACAAGCAGGGAAGATTGAGGAAAGATTTGTTAACCGAATCTAAAAATAAAATCGGAAATATCATAGGACGACGAGAAACTCCATTAAATTTTGTCATATCCACTTAAGGACATATTCCCTATGTTAATAATAGAAAATAAGATATTTAGTGAAAATAACATTATATATATATATATATATATATATATATATATATATATATATATATATATATATATATATATATA
>NC_036641.1:1791548-1808036 GCF_002806865.2 Cucurbita pepo subsp. pepo | reverse complement strand
AGATATATATATATATATATATATATATATATATATATATATATATATATATATATATATATAACATTTCAAGATTTTTAATAATGGATCAAGGTAGATTAGAGATACTGTTATAGAGTTCAAACTCGAAACTGATGTCATGAGTTCACATAGGTTGACTCGGATTTCAAAGGACGGAATCAAATTTTCATTAAAGATATATTCATGACAACAACTTAAGCTAGCCAGGTAAGTGGCCTCACTATCGACATGGTTATATTTTATATTCACACGTGCCTGTGGTTCTGCACGTGTCATATAAACTGATATGTGTGAATTATCTGTGAATCAGTATGCTTATATTATGTTTATGTTATGTTATAATATGTGGATTGTATGATAATAATTATAGTACGATATGTTCAAGGATATATTTGAGATAGGATATGAGAATGATGCACAAAACGAAATCTAACGATTGGAGTAAGATATGTTCATGAAACGTTAAGGTTAGATTACATACTGAAGTGCTATGGATAGGGAAGATTGACAAAAGAATATGGTTAGGATATGGGTAGAAATTGATAGGTTTGTGATAGATTGATAGAACGATAGTGTTAGAATACGTTCCTGTGATGATATGACTAATGAACGTTCACGTAACGATATGACTGTGATAGGTATAAAAACATTAAGGCTATGATAAGTTAGGGAATGATATGACCACAAAGTGTTTACGATATGACATATTTATGATACGATATATTGTGATATGATATCTTATTTTTAGATTGTTTTGTGTGATCATTGAGGTAATTGTTGTATGAATTGCACGTTATGACACGATATGTTAAAAGTATGGAGCATTATGTTATGTTTTCTAAATTGTATGTATACAGCATGTTATGAATGACATGATATCACGATAAATGAAAATGAAATGTAACCCCGTTAGGATTATGTATGATATGTAGACTGAAAATGAGAAATGACTTGTTAAGCATGAAAGATGATAGCGGGTTATATTCATTAATGATAAAAGTAGAAATGTTGGGGACCTCATGCATTATGTGTGCTCATGCATTTAGGGGATTCCCCTCTTCCATCATGAGGGTACGGACGCGTACATCCAATGACAGGACAACGATCATTATGTTTTGCATAGCGCTGCCGTGACGGTTACTAGTTCTAACAGGTGTCCGGCCTAGGGAGCGTCCCAGTGTATGCTCGCCCAACAAGTAAGGTGGCCCAGCGATGTGCGAACTGACTGGTGAGCCCATACCCGCACATATGGGCTGTGTATAAAGTATATGGTACACGTCCAAATTACCCGTTAGGACAGTACCATAGGAAAATAGACTGAAAGGATAGGTTCCGTCATTGCATTTGCATGTTCTTGCATTTAACCGCAATAGTGGGGTCACTTACTGAGTATTTCTTTAGATACTCAAGCCATGCACTACTACATTTTTCAGGTTAAGGCAAGCATTCCTGTACGGCTGACGACGACATCGCAACTCGAGACCATGGCACATGCATAAGATAGTGGTATTTATTTTCTTAGACTTAGGCTAGAATAGGATGTTTTTCTCTTAAATGCTTATTTATTTTATTTCGGGTCTTTTGTTGTGTCGTTTTAAAGATGTTTTTGAAACACGTAAGTTTACTGCTATGTTTTAAGGTAAAGGTTATATTTTATGGAATTGAAATGAAGTCTTTCGCATTCAATGTTTATGGTACGTATACAGTAGCAACGTTAAATTAAGTCGAAAATTTCGAGTTGTTATATGATACGTGTAATGATATGGTATGTTGAAGGATATAATATGTGCATGACATGATATAACACGTGTATGATAGGCCACCTAAGGGAATACAACTTTAATATAATAAGTCTCATTTATGTCGCATGTTTTTGCATTTTCTAATCCGAATAGTTGGGTCAGTATTTTTTAAAAACTCAAAGCACCCTACACAGCTGACGACAACATCACAAGTAAATATCTATATTTTAAGTAAAGGCAAGGCACCCCTACACAGTTGACGACAACATCACAAGTAAATATCATGGCACATGCATTATATTTTAAGTAAAGGCAAGGCACCCCTACACAGTTGACGACAACATCACAAGTAAATATCATGGCACATGCATTAGGTAAATCGATTTAAATTTCTTAGACTTTATGTTAGTATATAACGTGATTATATTTAATATTTACTTTAACTTATTTAATATTTCTTTAATATTGTAAGTCTATATATTTAAGGCACATGCATTAAGTAAATCTATTTAAATTTCTTAGACTTTATGTTAGTATATAACAGTGATTATACTTTTAACTTATTTAATATTTCTTTAATATTGTTTTAAAAACCTTTTAAGTCCATAACGTTGTTTTAAGAATTTCTTTTAATTGATTATTTCTGCATAAGAAGCTACGTTATGTATATAGGGTAGAAATATAGGGTCGTTACAGTTTTGTTGATTAAGATACTTCAATTATCTTTTCTTGAAACTCAAATTAAATTCCAATCGAGGAGCCTACAAATTTTGACAATAACTATGAAACCAATAACAATATTACTGTTAGACGAACACAAGTCTTCACTATGGTATGATAATATCCACTTTGAGCATGAGCTCTTATGACTTTGCTTTGAGGTTCTCCAAAAGGTCTTGTAACAATGTAGATAGTATTTCTGGATTATAAACACGTGATCATTCCCTAAATTAACCGATGTGGAACCTTCCTCCAACAATTACAACCCGACTCAACCAACCTTGAAATCCCAAACTTTTTAAAATACAAAATCGAACTTTCATTAAAGATAAATAGTGACGCCAAGTTAATGAGATAAGTGGTCTTACTATCGACATGATCAGAAGTTTGTATTATGTATGATGACACACACCCAGTAACTCTATATGTATCATAAGTTAATATGTTAGATATGTTTGTATTAGTAGACACCCCTACACAGTAGATCTATTTAAATTTCTTAGACTTTAGGTTAGTATACCGCATGATTATACCACAATAGTATGATATTAAGCATAAGCTCTCATGACTTTGCTCTAAGCTTCCCAAAAGACCTCACACCAACTTAGATAGTATTCATGGATTATAAACCCATAATTATTGGGCGGATGTGTGACTTTCCTCCAATAATTACAACCCGACTCAACCAACCTTGAAATCCCCAACTTTTTAAGGTACGGAATTAAAATGAACTAGCTAGTAAAGTAGATTAGTAAATAGCATTTAAAGCTTAAGAGTAATGGTTCCTAACGTACACTTTCCTCCACATTCCCACCGGAATTTAAGAACTCACCGGAATCTGTCAAATTAGAAGCTTCAACAATGGAGGCTCCCCTTTACGATTTCATAATCCTAGGCGCCTCTGGTTTCACCGGCAAGTACGTGGTCCGAGAAGCCCTCAAATTCCTCAACCCTTCTTCTTCTTCTTCCCCTCTCAAATCCTTCGCTCTTGCCGGTCGGAATCCCACAAAACTGATGGAAACCCTCAAATGGGCAGCGCATCCCAACTCCCCGCCGTCAATTCCGCTTCTAACCGCCGATATTTCCGACCCACAATCCATCCACCGCCTCTGCACCCAAACCAAGCTCATCCTCAACTGCGCCGGACCCTTCCGCCGCTACGGCGAGCCTGTGGTGGCGGCGTGTGTGGAGACAGGGTGCGATTATTTGGACATTTGTGGGGAGCCGGAGTTCATGGAGAAAATGGAAGCTAATTATCATGAGAGAGCGGTTGATAATGGTTGTTTGGTGATTTCGGCTTGTGGGTTCGATTCGGTTCCGGCTGAATTGGGTTTTATTTTCAATTCCAAGCAATGGGTTGGGGAATCGGCGCCGAACCGGGTCGAGGCGTATTTGAGCTTGGAATCCAAGAACAAAATTGTTGCGAATTTTGGGACATTTGAGTCGGCTGTTTTGGGTGTCGCTAATGCCGACCGGTTAGTGCAATTGCGGCGGTCGAGGCCTAGAAGACCTCGGCCAACGGTGAGGAAAATTCCACAATTTTAAAAAATATTTGAAATTTATGGAACATTATTAAAATTTATTATGAATTTTGTTGTGTCAGATTCCGGGTTGTCCTCCTCCTAAAGGACCAACTGTGGAACACAACAAAGAGACAAGCCTTTGGGCTGTAAGATTACCTTCAGCTGATTCCACTGTTGTTCGTAGAACACTCTCTTCTCTAGCTGAAAACCCTCATGGCCTTCCTAGTGTTAACGAGCGCGTCGAAGAGATCGAACAGAGGACGGCGTTTTGGTCGTCTATGAAGCCAGCTCATTTCAGCGTAAAAATTGGCCATAAGTCATTGATTTGCATTCTCCAAATGATTGCGGTTGGAATGATCATAGGTTTGTTGAGTAGAAGTTCATTCGGGACATGGCTTCTTTTGACGTTCCCTTCGATTTTTAGTCTCGGTTGGTTTAGGAAGAACGGTCCTTCTGAAGACGAGGTCGATAGTGCGTCGTTTAAGATGTGGTTTGTTGGTCATGGTTTTAGTAATAATAATGGCAGAGAGAATCGAGAACTGGATATGAAAATTGTAACGAGAGTGATGGGACCTGAATCTGGATATGTAGCTACTCCGATAATCCTTCTTCAATGTGCTTTGATTGTTTTAAGAAAACGCGAGATTCTTCCGAAAGGAGGAGTTCTTACTCCTGGTATTGTGTTTGGACCTACTGATCTTCAAAAAAGACTCGAAGAGAATGGGATATGTTTTGATGTTATTTCAAAGCATGCTCCATTGCAGAAGTGGTAATCATGTTCTTTCAGAGATCATTTACAATATGCTTTAGGTACTCCCAGTAGAATAAACTCGATAGATGAGAATAAAATTGTTCTTTTACTTATACAATTTAAGATAAATAAGAGCTTATATTATCTGTTACTCGATCTTGAGTTTTGCAATGCTTCATCGTTATTTTCCATCTTTAACCAAGTCTCTAATGAAATGGTTACTTCTTTCGTAAAAAAAAAAAAAACTTGATTATTTGGTAGTAGAACCATTATCACAAAATAAAACCGCTTCACGTTCTTTGAATACACTTCAACCTTTTTAACGTCCATTTGAGCCATAAAATTTGATATCCAGCTGTAGATATATTATACTTCCATGGTAGAAACAGCCATAATAGGTTGTTTCTTTGAACTCCGTGAAAAAGCATATGAACCAATACTAAAAACATAACCTAATGTACTTTTACGAACATCAAAATCACAACCCTAATCACTATCATGATATCAAGTCAATATGGATTCGAGAATATTTTATTTGCAATAAATTCCATGCCATATATGTAACCAATAACTTTTTTGACCTACTTCCCATTGATTTCTTTGTCCTTCTCATGAATCTACTTACCATATTTACTTCCCATCGATTTATTTGTCCTTTTCATGAATCTACTTACTTCGAAATAACTTTTTTGGGCTTGTCATGAATCTACTTACCATATTTACAACAAATGATATCTCGTTGCTGTCAAGTACATCAAGCTCCCAACTAAACTTTGATACAAACTAAGGTCAACTTCTTCTTCATTAGCATCTTACTTGTCACGACCCAATGTTTGAGATATCGAAACTCGGACCATGACTAAAAAAAAAAAAGAGACTAAAAGTAATTAAAATAAAAGATAAAAATGCAATAAACTTTAAATCAAATAAAGACAAACAACAACAATACGATTAAATACAAAATAAATTCAATTCTAATACAGTGGCGGTTCAAATTTATTACAAAGGAGAAAATGAGTTTGAGAAGTAATTACAAAACGAAATGTAAAAGACTCAAATATAAAGACGAATTGACACTCTAAAATGACCTCCTTTGTGACAGTGCAACTCTTGAACACTCTACACGTTGATCGATAACCTGCGAATATCTGGAAAAGAAGGAAAATGAATGAGTATAAAAATATTCGGTAAGCAACCTACTTGTAGGCTCTTATCACATCCTTAACCTAGTAGGTTTCCACGGGCTGTACTTTAGGCTGTAGGAATTTTCAACCTAGTCTCTACTACTATCTAAGAATCTCGAAGACCTCAAAATTTCGAGCAAATCTTTGATCTGGATTTTAACCCTAGGGGTCTTTACAAAATTTTCAACTTTTTTGTTCTTTGACATAGATGATTGTTTTGCGTTATGTAGTCAATGCCTAGTGTCCTAGGTTAAGGGTCTTTACAAATTTTTCAACTTTTTTGTTCTTTGACATAGATGATTGTTTTGCTTATGTAGTCGATGCCTAGTGTCCTAGGTTAAGGCACGACCTCATAATAATGTGGTGGGACACCATGATGTTTGTTAGCCAAAACATCATGGGAGGTTAGCTGACGAACTCTCCCACAAGACCATATAGCCACTCTAGTCTGGGGGAAGAGACCCTCGAGTGCTTGCCGTCTGTTGTGTCTACCTATGTGGTCCCATATCCCCTCTTAGGATGGATTCTACTATATAGGGCAAACATCTAGTTGCCTTAATGCGCTACACTATCCGCCCTAAGCTTGACTCGATGGTACCTATACTACTACCACTTGGTAGGGCCTGTTGTTGGTATTAATTATGCCCTAAAGCCTCGTAATTAATTATTTAATTTTTAATAATAATTTTTATAATTTTATTTACCATTTAATATTATCCATGGTATGAAAATTTAAGGTAATTAATTCACCACGAATGGTATCAGAGCTAGGCAAAATTCACCACGATTTGTGAAGATGGAAAGCTTAAAGATTGAAATTGAGAAGTTCGATGGATCCGATTTCGGTTTCTGAAAAATGCAGATTGAAGATTATCTATATCAGAAAGGTCTTCATAAACCCCTATTGGGGGTGATGCCGGATACCATGACCACGGAGCAGTGGAAGCTTAAGGCACAAGGCTTAGGGTTGATCCGGTTGACGCTATCCAGAAACGTGACGTTCAACATCATCAAGGAGAAGACAATTTAATATTATCCATGGTATGAAAATTTAAGGTAATTAATGTAATCTTGAATAGTATGTGGTTGATATACAAGAGAATCGTGTTAGTAATTGTTAAGTTATGGAGCCTACTGCTTATTTATAGTTTAGTCAACGGTTATGCCTAGTAGTAGACTATATTTGGTAAATGATATAAAGTAAATTGTCATAAATAGCTATGTATAGTAAGAAGCTATATCTAGTAAAACTATTATGCTATATTTTGTATAAAGTAAATGGGTAAATATCTATGTAGAGTAAAAAACTATATCTAGTAAAATATATGGTAGAGGGTTATATCTGGTAAATTATATATAGTAAGCTAAACCATATATATATCCCTAGGCAGAGCTAGGATTCTCTGTATTCTCTCTTTCTATACATACTTGGAGTCATCAATACAAATCCTTTAGCCAATATTCTCCTTGCATTTTCTCTATCTTGTTCTTTGTGTTCATCTAGATCGAGTGCGTGCGTTGATGTGCGATCCTAACAACTGGTATCAGAGCTAGACAAAATTCACCACAATCTGTGAAGATGGAAAGCTTAAAGATTGAAATTGAGAAGTTCGATGGATCCGATTTCGGTTTCTGAAAAATGCAGATTGAAGATTATCTATATCAGAAAAGTCTTCATAAACCCCTATTGGGGGTGATGCCGGATACCATGACCACGGAGCAGTGGAAGCTCAAGGATTGACAAGGCTTAGGGTTGATCCGGTTGACGCTATCTAGAAACGTGACGTTCAACATCATCAAGGAGAAGACAACGTCAGATCTGTTGAAGGCGATGTCGAATATGTATGAAAAACTATCGGCTATGAACAAGGTGATATGTGGAAATCACTACAAGGGGAGTAAGACTCAGATTACCTTGTTGATCAAATATCTTAAGGCAAAAACATTGTTTGAGATTCGAATCACTCTACAAGCAAGATCGATCATGTCTAGCTTGAATGATTCTTGTTGATCAAATATCTCAACACAAGAACACTTATTTGAGATTCGAATCACTCCACAAGCAAGATTGATCATGTCAAACTTGAATGATTCTACATGCAACCTAAACTACATAGAATTACAAAGAAACTTAGTCATTGGCTAAAGAAGAGCACAAATGCTTCTTTTACTATATTTTTCAAGTCTCTTACAAGTATAACATACATGGTTTTATATAGTCTCAAAATGAAACTATTAAAGGCATTCCAAGAGTGGTAACATTTCTACTTAATGGTTAATTAATGACCACAATTAACCATTATGTAATTGTAACCTAAAGTAAGCAGCAGTTCCCGAGGATCTGATAAACTGAAGTTTGATGAAACTCGAGATGTAGTTCTCAGCGAAAGTATTCGCAAACGAGAAATTGGAAATTCATCTGGTAGTGCTCTCAGTGTTGACCAACGGGGAAGAAGTAAACCGAAGGGCCCAAACAAAGGGCGATCAAAATCAAAGAACCAAGAAAAATCTTCAAATAGACTAAACATAACATGTTGGAATTGTGGAGTAAAAGGTCACTTTCAAACAGATTGTACAAGACCAAAGAAGAAGCACAATCACAAATCTGGAGATGATGATTCTATAAATTCAGCAGAAGACATTGGGGATGCTCTAATCCTCAGCGTGGATAGATCGATTGAATCCTGAATTTTGGATTCAGGTGCCTCTTTTCATTCGTCTTCAAATAAAGAGTTGTTCTAGAATTTCAAGTCCAAAAATTTCGAGAAGTTGTATCTAGCCGACAACAAAGATTTGAAGATTAAAGGAAAAGGGGATGTCTGCATAAAAACTCCGGCAGGAAATCAGTGGACATTAAAGGATGCCAGATATATTTCTAGTCTCAAGAAGAACCTAATCTCTATTAGTCGGTTGGACAACATAGATTATGCAACAGAGTTAGAGAAGAGTTCGTGGAAGATTATGAAGGGTGCAATGGTGGTAGCACGTAGCCTAAAATCTGGAACTTTATACACCACTATAGGGTGTATGAACATGGCTGTTGTTACTGAGAGTGCTTCAAATTCAAGTCTATGGCACAATAGACTTGAACATATGAGCGTGAAAGGAATAAAGATGTTGGCTGCGAAAGAAGTTTTAGAAGGTCTGAAATCTATTGATGTGAATCATTGTGAGAACTATGAGCAAGCAGAAACGAGTTAGCTTCACAAGGGCTGCTAGCGAATTGAAGAAAGTGCGGGCGAAAATGATCCATACAGATTTGGAGCAAGGTTCCAAAACCACGAAGCAAGTGGGAGTGCGGGCGAAAATGATCCATACAGATTTGGAGTAAGGTTCCAAAACCACGAAGCAAGTGGGAGTTGAACTTGAGTTGTAGGGAAACTCACCTAGTGATGTTGTAGCTGATACTTATGAAACTCTTGAGACTACTGCTGAGGAACCAGATGTGGAGCAAGGTTCCAAGACCACGAAGTAAGTGGGAGTTGAGCTTGAGTTGTAGGGAAACTCACCTAGTGATGTTGTAGCAGATACTCATGAAACTCCTAAGACTACTGCTGAGAAACCAGATGTGGAGAAAGGTTCCAAGACAATGAAGCAAGTGAGAGTTGAGCTTGAGTTGCAGGGAAACTGACCTAGTGATGTTGTAGCAGATATTTATGAAACTTCTGAGACTATTGCTGAGAAACCAGATCAATGAAACAAGTGGGAGTTGAGCTTGAGTTGTAGGGAAACTCACCTAGTGATGTTGTAGCAGATACTCATGAAACTCCGGAGACTACTACTGAGGAACCAGATGTGGAGCAAGGTTCCAAGACCACGAAGCAAGTGGGAGTTGAGGTTGAGTTGCGAAAAAAAATCACCTAGTGATGTTGTAGCAAATACTCAAAAACTTCTGAGACTGTTGCAGAGGAACCAGCGGTAGAGGAAGTGACACCTGAACTTGTGTTGAGAAGATCATCCAGTACTATTAGAGTACCAGATATATATGTACCTTCATTACACTATCTGTTGTTGATGAAAGGTAACTAGAGCCCTTTGATTAGGCCCTATAGTTGGAGGATATAACCAAGTGGGAGCAAGCCATGGATGATGGAATGTCTTGGCTTAAAAAATGCGTTGTACTGAGTTTGAGTACATGACAATAGCTGAAGCTGGAAAAGAGACGATATGGATGACCGACTATCTTGAAGAATTGGGCAAGAAGCAACACAAAAAGATTCTTTAGAGATAGTCAGAGTGTCATACAGTTGGTGAGAAACCCGGTCTATCATTTAAAGATAAAACACGGAAGACGATACCATTTCACTTGCAAGTTAATGGAAGATGGTGATGTGTTTTGAGAAGATAGAGGGTGCAAAGAATCCTGCAAACATGTTGACAAAATGTGTTGATGTTGGAATATTGAGATTGTGCAAAGCCTCAATTAGTATGGTGCCATGAAGATTCTCATGGTCGTTTGAGAATGAAATTCTTGGTTGACTAGATTAGTCTCAAAGTGAGAGAATTATTAGGTTATGGAGCCTGTTACTTATTTATAGCTTACTGAACGGTTATACATAATTATATTTGGTGAATGACATAAACTAAATTGTCATAAATAGTAAATAGCTATGTATAGTAAAAAGCTATATCTGGTAAAACTATATACGGTAGATAGTAGTTATATAGTGTAATGATTATATTTGGTAAAGATATATATAGTAAGCTAAATCATGTATATATCTCTTTGGGCAGAGGTTTGAAATGTACTTTATGTAGTCTCTCTTACTGTACATACTTAGAGTCATCAATACAAATCCTTTAGCCAATATTCTTCTTACATTTTCTCTATCATGTTCTTTGTGTTCATCTAGATCGAATGTGTGCGTTGTTGTGCGATCCTAACAAAGTAATAACCTAAAAGGGTCTATAGTATATGGATAAAGTTGGGTGCCTTATCCTAATAACACTATTGATATGATCCACTTTGTAATCATTAGAAATGATTTGATCCAAATCGTTCATGTATTGACATGTGAGTGAGGGTATCCTATATAATGAGTTTGTATAAGACTAATCATAATATGCCTACCATCCTGATGACTTGAACAAACAGACAGTTGATTTTCATATAAGGAAAGTACCTGAGTTGTTTTCTTAAGTACTTGAACAACGAGATTCAAAATAGTTAAATATACATTAGGATATCTTATAACATTTAAATATGATTTGAATAAGATATTATATCATAATATATTAGATATTCAATTATATTATTTGACAAAAATTCTGTAAGAGTCCGTGTAAACAGGATTCTTGGGTTGAGCCAAGATGACATGAATTCGAGCGTTTTGACGTCAGATTTGGTGGTTTAAGGCCGTGGTTTTTGTTTTCGGATCTCGCTAGAGTCTTGAATATTTCTCTTTCTCTTATGTTTCCTTGTCGCAGGTACTCAGGGAATTGGATGGAGGATTGTTGAAAGTGGGA
This sequence comes from Cucurbita pepo subsp. pepo, assembly GCF_002806865.2. Lineage (NCBI taxonomy): Eukaryota > Viridiplantae > Streptophyta > Magnoliopsida > Cucurbitales > Cucurbitaceae > Cucurbita > Cucurbita pepo. The sequence continues at coordinate 1,796,629 of NC_036641.1, read as the reverse complement.
GGGAAGTTGCTGAGGATTTTGGCGCGTTGTGGTGGTCGGGGGACATAATTCCGAGTGACTCGCGAATTTCTGGCGACTAAGAGTTTTTTTATTATTATTATTTTTTATTTATTTTTCGATCGTTACATATTTAATTAAAATTTGCAATTCAATTTAAATATATATTTTAGAAAATTACTTTGTAAATATTTAATAAAAAATTATTTTAAAGAATGATTAGAAAATATATAATAAACTAAATATAATTATATGGTAAGTAGAAATGTTTATTTTAAAATTAATAATAAATTTATTTTAAATTTAGACGGATAAAATGATTAGAGATTAATAAACATCTTATTTTGAAAGAAATGTTTAGGGTATGAATAAATTTAACAAATTTTTTAAATTACAAAATATTTGCACTAAATTATTATAAAATTTAAATAAATAAAAACTAAAAGAAAAAGAAAAAGAGTTTGTCCCACATCGGCCAAGGCTAAACAAGCGAGAGGAAGAGAGAGTATAAAAGGGCGTTGAGATAGCTTATTAAATCATACCTTTCTCGGCCTTTTGGCTAAGATCAAGTGTAGTATCTGTTCTTATCAGTTTAATATCTGATACGTGGGCCATCGGCCCACATGATATTAAATTAATTTTTCAAGGGGGAGGGCCCACTAAGGTAGCTTGCTACCCGGGCTCTCAAGCGTCGCCCAAGTGTTGCACTATTGCTCGGGCCTGGCGCACTCCTACAATATACAGTAATATAATTATTTTATTTGTTTATTTTCCCGTGGAGGATTTAAATGGCCACATTGTTAACCTATTTAATTCATATTCTTAAACTTAATTAATTTGTAATTAAATAATAATAAATTTTAATTTTTTTTGTCGAATGAATTAAATATAATATGTCAACAAATTACTGATATTTTATAATTAATAAATTACTGATATTTTATAATTAACTACTTCTGAAATTTTGGGTTTTTTTAAAATGGCTAATATTGATAATTACAAAAGAAACAAAAATAAACTTAAATAATAATAAAATAAAAAAATGAAAGAAATGAAAGAAAACTCAAATAAATAAATAATTGAAAGAAGAAATAATTAAAAAAAAAAAAAAAAACATGGGTTTTAAAAAGCACAAAACCTCTCATCATTTTTTTTATGCTTGGAAAAGACTTCTACCCAAACGTGGTGAAAGGAAAGACCGAAAAATAAGGGAAGAAAATTATTGGAAGAAGAAAATATCAGAAAAATACAAGAGAGACACAATATGTACGGGTCTTAGAGGAAAGAAGAAGCTTGAGCTGGTCGGGAAGCTTGAGCTGGTCGGCTAGGCCAGTGATGTTGATGATCATAAGAGTACTAGCGGGATGATTTACTTCCTCTCAAGCGGCGCGATTTGTTGGCAATCAACCAAACATAAGGTAGTTGCTCTGTCTTCTTGCGAAGCAGAGTACATTGTCACTTCGACAGCGGCCACACAGGGGTTTGGCTTGCGCAGCTGATAGAAGAACTCATCGGAAGAGAAGGCGACCACCAATGTTATACGTGGACAACAAAGCTACGATCTCCCTGATCAAGAATCCAGTTTTGCACGACCAGAGCAAGCTCATAGAAATCAGATTCCACTGCATCTGGGAATGTGTAGATTGGGAGTACATCAAGACTGATCTCATTCGAACAGAGGAACAACTTGGAGACATGTTTACCAAATCTCTGGCGCGGGTGAAATTTGAAGAACTCCGCTTGAAGATCGGAGTTTAAACAATAAGGTAGTATACCACAGGGATTTATGAGGAGATTGTTAGATAAATCACTATTTTTAAGTTCCACAAAATTAAGTTGAGTGGAATGGGCATGTCCAATTGAAGTGAGTTAATTGAGTTGCCACTCATTTCCATTTTTAGCTTAGAATTGTTATTTAAAGATGACAATCTTATAAACAAATGGTCTTTAGCATAATCTCAATACATATCGTGTCTCTCTTGTGTTTTTCTGTTATTTTCTTCTTCCAATAATTTTCTTGGGCTGTTTTTCCTCCGTCAAGGATTTTCTCTCACCAGGCGAATTGCTCAGTCAAAAGACATCAGTAGCTCTGCCTGATCTTCTACATTAGAAGTGAGTTTCTTCTTGACGTGACTAGTTCGTGACTCTGTAAGTTCATTTTCGTAAAATCTCGTTTGGTATTACTAAGGTACCGTTAATATGATGGATGATCTCCAAGTCATCGGAGGAATCAATAAACTCAACAATAACAACTAGAACACATGAACTACCTACATGATGTCTTATCTACAAGTCAAGACCTTTGGGAGGTCATGGGAGGAAAGCAAAATTGCTCCCCTGGAAGAAGATACTAATGACACCTTTCAGAAATGGAGAATCAAATGAGGCAAGACAAAATTTACCTTGAAGACCACAACTGAAGAAGATATGTTGGAGCACATTTGGGACAACAAGACTCTGAAAGAAGCAAGAGACATGTTTGTGACACATTTTTCAAAGAAGAACGATACGAGGCTACAATTTTTAGAGAATGAGTTGTCATTAATCTCACAACGTCTACATGACGATTGTTCAATACTTCTAGAGGGTCAAGTTGATTTGTCAAGAGATTACTAAACTAGATCCGAGTCTGTCATCAAAGAAACTCATATGAAGAGGATCATCATCCATGGATTGCAACCAGAATATAGAAGTTTTGTTATTGTTATACAATAATGACCCGTTCAGCCATCACTTGTAGAGTTTGAAAATTTGCTAGCTAGCCAAGAAGCCATGACTAAGCAAATAGGAGGTATCACGCTAAAAGACTGAAGAAAAAGCACTCTACGTAAGTAAAACGTAAAAGTCGGAGCAACAATAAGCCACCCACCAAAAGTGGATATCGCGCTATTGTACTTATTATTTATTATTTCTCGTCACATCCCACAACTTTGATACACATAACCCAGATAGTAAGAATTGATAACCAGTCACATCCCCTATTGTATATTTTAGAGCATTTTATCTCTGACAGGTGTAGGCATGATTTTAAATGATCATACACCTCCGTATTAATATGACAAGAATAGTAATGACCTACCTACACATAAAAAAGAAGTAAAAGGGGTTTGGAACGTGCATGTGGCCATGGATAACATGCTTTAAAGAAGCATGAACGGGTGATCCGACACGTGCCCATAAGTAACATGCCTTGGACAAGCATGATTGTGACAGTGGGTAGTCTCGATCAAATGCAACTTCGAGAATTGCTCCATGCAATTTCAACTATTTTTTAGATGCTTTATCTAAAGTTGACACGTGGCCACACTCATCCTCGCATTCTCGTCTTCAATTCTAGCCGTATACACTTCTTTCAAGTTTCTATTGATTATTCATATGTCGGTGTATGTCACTACCTCTTCACGCACCTCAACTTGGTTTCTTCACCAAATTCATATAACTGTAATCCATATTTACAAATGTATTTTTCTCGTAATTTATAATCAACCATAAAAGGAAATAAACACGTCTAAAGTTGGCAAAAAATGATAAATCTTACCGTTCCTTATACACATCATAACGTCGACTTCTGAATCAATTCAACTCTATCTTCTTTTCACAAAACTTGTGTAAGATACCTTAAGAAAAAACATACTAAAAACTCATAACCTAAATCCAAGTAAAACTTGTGGATTTGAGAGAAAATCGAGACCAAGAACTCGAAACCATACCTTCTGTTCTTCCTTGGTTCTTGATAAACTTGAGTGACTCAAAAGCCCAAAATAGTTCTCCTCATGGTTTTGAAAAACTTTCGTGAAGGGTCTATGGCTGAAAAACGCCTCCTTGTGGTCGGATTGAAGTACCCCCAACGGTTTCAACCCTAAATTTGATTTTCTCTTGTTTTTCACTCCCTTTATTTTTTTTTTCCTTTTTCTTATCTCTTCACTAATTTTCAAATTAGTGTTCATCAACACCGGCAAAGGAGCATAATAACCATTTTGCCCCTCGGGTTGACTTTGACCGACTTCTCTCAAATTTTTACTATTTTTCTTTTCTACCTTCTCTTGAAATTTGACATTTAATGACCTAAATAAAATCTAAAACGAGGTATTTAATTTCTCATTGGGACTCAGGTGTTACACTCGGAGATCTAAGACCTTCGCTTAACAACGAATTTAGTGGAGCTCCTCAAGCTTTCTCCGCCATTGGTTTATGTAACGGTCAGCCGAGCGCTAAACTTCGCTTTCTTTCCCCTCCCTTTTCTAATGAAGCTGAAAGTTGCCATCCAGTAAATTCTTATAGAATCATGGATTAATAATTATTATAACAATTCGGATGAAGCAACTTCATGCACCTCACCTGTTAGGAATCGCTCTCATGGCTTTGCTTTGGACTTCCCCAAAAGGTCTCATACCAATGGAGTTACTATTCCTCACTTATAAACCCATGATCATTCCCTAAATTAGCTGATGTGCGACTTTTATCATCCAACACCTCCCCTCGAACAAAGTGCGCCTCCACTTAATCGAGGCTCGACTCCTTTGGAGTCTTAGTCATTTTTTACGGCCTTTGAGGAGGCTTGACTCCTTTTCTTTTGGAGTTCTTTGTTCGATAGTTAAAGATTTACCAATCTATTGGCACGACTAAGTTTAGGGCATGGCTCTGATACCATGTTAGGAATCAACGACTCTCCACAATGGTATGATATTGTCCACTTTGAGCATAAGCTCTCATGGCTTTGCTTTGGGCTTCCCAAAAGGCCTCATACCAATGGAGTTAGTATTCCTCACTTATGAACCCATGATCATTTCCTAAATTAGCAGATGTGGAAACTTCATGCACCTCATCAAATTGAAACGAAAAATAAAAAATTAAAGATGAATGGAAATTATAACTATAACGACCCTAAATTTTCACATATCTAGAGTCGCCACTAACGTCTCATTCTCATCTCTAATGTAAAATAAAAATCTAAGAATGCTCATCTTTATTACCGGAAAAATTTAAAACTTCAGATTACGTTCAAACATTGGAAAACACTGCCGAACTTACGTGTTTCAAACAACATGCTGGAGTTCAAATAGATAAAAAAAAAAAAAAAAAAA
>NC_036641.1:1505960-1790848 GCF_002806865.2 Cucurbita pepo subsp. pepo | reverse complement strand
GCGTCCGCACTCATCATCTCTAGGGGAAGTAGCCCTATGCTTATGAACATACAATATGCATGAGGTCCCTCTAAATCCATCATAATGTCTCTTCTGACACAACCCTCTAGTCTCATCTCTTTGTTACTCTAGGTAACACATACTCGTGGATATTTATATTAATATCATTTTCACGCTCTTAGGGTTGTGTCCTATGTCGATCTAACGACATGATGCAATATGGCACTCATCATCATATAGCATGCTCAATATGGAAAACGTCATCATATTAAGGTAAACGTCACGCAATCATCATACTCATCATATTGCCACAAAGTGCATCAAACATATCAAGTACGACATTCATCAAAATATATATATACTGAGCACATCATCAGGTATCATAACCTACACATCATCATAACTCATACATCATCAAAGTCATACATCATACATCATTCATCATATACCGCATCGTACGATATAGTTCATACATCATCGTAACTCATACAATTTTTAGTCTATCCTATAGTAAGGCCACTTACCTGGTTGGCCTTAGCCGAAGTATTCCTTAATTTAATTAACGTAAGCTCCCGTTCCTCGAGAGCTGCTCTAAAGGTTGCTAGAGTTCGCTTCATATCGAACCGTTCGTCACCTTTCGTTAGCATTTCACATTTTAATTAATAATCCAACTAACAATGTGAAATATAGCTCTAAAACGGTCTCAGTAAAAATCGAATTCCACGTTTTCATTGTTTCTAAATTTTGGTTGAGTAGTAAAACTTAAATTGAAAATATGTCAATATTATTTCATGGTGCTTCAATCATTCAATCCAACTATGGTTTGTTATAATATTATATTCTCTTGGTACAAATAATAATAATTTTTCACATCTTCCATTTTTCTTCTATCGGTTGTACCACTTTTGTTTCTTTTCTCTCTGTCTTCTTTTTCTTTCATATGAATGACTGCAATTATAGAATAATATTCAATCAATTATGTTTTCTTCTCCTCCCTAATATGACTATCAATTAACAGAAGCCATTTTCAATCTTGCAGCTGTAGGAGGTGTTGGGGAGATATTTGGGAAAGGTGGAAAGAGAGAGTGATAATTTACTTTTTTTTTTTTTAAGCTGTACCTCTCTAAATAAGATATGACTCGAGGACGAACCAAAGCGGATTGGTAGTCATTTTAGGATTTTTTTTAAAGATGAATGTGAGTGAGGGAAAAGCATGCTGAAATGACTTGCGTTGGTCTGGGGAGATAGTTTTCACTCTTAGAAATGAGGAGTAAGAAACGTGACCCTGTTGTTGGGGATGTAGGGGCTATCAGGTGTCGAATTTGGATTCTGAATTCTAATTCGAACCGTAGATATGGGGCGTTACAAATGGTATCAAAGCGGTACCTCTCCCAATAAGATGTGATTTGGGGACGAACTTAGATGGAAGCTGGTGGTCTTTTTCAAAAAATTCCCTATGATGCATGTGAGCGAGGACAAAGTATGTTGAAATGACTCATGTTGGTCAGTGGAAATAGTCTTCACTCTTCGAAGTGAAGAGGAAGTAACGTGACCTTGTCGTTGGAGCTGTAGGGGCCATCAAGTTCAAAATCCAAATTCTAAATCCTAATCCGAATCATGGACATAAGGTGTTATAAATTGTGTCAGAGTGTGTCCCCCAATATGATGTGGTTTTGGAACGAATCAAGTGGAAACTAGTGGTCATTTTTGGAAATTTTCTTAGGATGCACGTGAGTGAGGATAAACTATGCTGAAAGAACTCGTGTTAGTCTGTGAGATAGTTTTCATTCTTAAAAGTGAGAAGTAACGTGACCATATCCTAGTGAATTCAGGGCAATGTCGAGGTCATCAAGTGTGATTTTGATTCATAATCTGAATCCTAGGCATGAGACATTATAGTTTAAATCTCTCATTCACGTGTTTTTAGTTTTATGTCTTGATTTTCACTTAACTAGCATTAATTATTTAATTATTATTTTTAACTAAATTATTGATCAAATTAATCAAATTCGTATTATTGGTTATTAAATGATTATCTAATATAATTATATGTAATTAATTGTTTAAATCAATTTCCATCAATAAATTCCTAAATTGGTTAAACCATATATTCATAAGTAGAAAATGCTAGTTAAGTGAAATAAGAAAATTAGTGAAAATTAGTGAAAATTAATTATTTTAGGGTAATTGTTTAACCAATAATACGATTTTTTTTAATTAACTAGCATTAATTATTTAATTATTTTCACTAATCAATTATTAGTAATTAATGCTAGTTAAAGTGAAATGAGAAATGATAATTAATTATTTTTTACAATTTAATGCTTTTTTATTTAATCAAGACATATTACATTCTTATTTAACCGCTCCATATTTGAATTTTATGAGATTTTAATAATTAAATATGATAAATAATTGGAATAAACATGATTTACTTAATAATTTATATATATATATAAAAAGTGGGGTTTGTGAAGTGTAGCTCAAATCACATATCCAACCCATTCAAAATTTGAGTTAATCTAAAATGTTTTTCCAAATCCAACCCAACTCAACCTGTGCACACACCCAATTGTTCCTCTATGTAGCTTCGGGCTTTGTTTTGATTGCAAAATTCCTTCTATCCTCTAGTGATCTCCATTCATAGTTGTTACATGCTATATTGTTAAGAATGATAGTTCCTAAGTTAGAGCGGTTCAAGGAGGCCTTCCTGAAAGAATATTATCAAGGAGGCCTTCCTGAAAGAATATTATCCTAAGTTAGAGCGACTTAAAAGACAGCAGAAGTTCGCCCATCTGGTACAGGGCGGACTCACAGTAGAGAAATACAACTGAGAGTTTAAGAGACTCAAGACATTTGTGCCGTCCATGGTGGACACTGAGGAAAAGATGACAGAGAAGTTTGTACTGGGTCTGGAATCGAGAATCCGCTGCATGCTAGAAGCGTTCAACCCAAAAACCTACGAGGAAGCCTTGAGAACTACCAAGGCTTTAGAGAAACCAAAGGATGAGAAAAGACGTGAGGAGCCGGTAGTAATTGGGTAGAAGCGTCCACATGAATCAGGAGGCTCTGACCATCCATCACCAGCACGTAGGCACCGTTCCAACAACAGACGTGCTCCAAGATGGAATGACTGACACCCTCCTTGACGAACCGACAGGAACCCCAAGAACCAAGATGGGGCTAGAGGGAGGAGAGAGGAAGTGTGCACTATCTATGGAAGACTACACGGTGGGAGGTGCATGGCTGGTAGCAGAGCATGTTATAGATGTGGTCAAGAGGGGCACATCGCCGTGAATTGCACGATCGGAAACACTGAAGCACAACCAAACCCGCCTAGAGTAGTAGAGCAAACGAAACAATCAGCACCATCGCGAGCTCAAGTTAGGGCCTACGCGTCTACGAGCAAGGACACTGGGAGGTCCGACGCCGTGGTGACAGGTACACTATCTGTTTTAGGTGATTTAGCTTTTACCTTATTTGATTCTGGTTCAACGCATTCCTTTATTTCTATGCCTTTTGTTTTACAAGCAGGGTTCGAATTAGAACCCTTGTTGCATAAAATGTTTGTAAGCACCCCTTTGGGGGTAGACTTAGTATCTAGGCATAGAGTAAAGGATGACCAAGTAATCATAGGGAACCAAACTCTAAGCGTTGACCTGATGGTAGTAAACATGACGGATTTCGACGCCATACTAGGCATGGATTGGCTAGCCGAAAATTGAGCTAGTATAGACTATCGTAAAAAGGAAGTAAAATTTTTACCACCGACAGGACCTACCTTTAAATTTAAAGGCACAAGTACTAGGATTACCCCCAAGGTAGTCTCGATGATGAAAGGAAAGCGGTTAGTCCAACAAGGCGGATGGGCTATATTAGCATGTGCTATGGACGTAAGAGGAAAAGAAAAGACCCTAGAAAACGTGCTAATAGTAAACGAGTTCCCTAATGTATTTTCGGACGAATTACCTGGAATACCCCCTTCTCGAGCGGTCGACTTTGTCATCGAACTTGAGCCAGGAACGGGCCTATTTCCAAAGCACTCTATCGCATGGCGCCGGCAGAGTTGAAGGAACTCAAGGCGCAATTGCAAGACTTACTAGATAAAGGATTCGTTCGACCTAGCGTGTCCCCCTGGGGTGCACCAGTGTTGTTTGTTAAGAAGAAAGATGGATCGATGCGTCTGTGCATCGATTACAAAGAGCTAAATAAGAGAACCATAAAGAAAAAATATCCTTTGCCTATAATAGAAGACTTGTTCGATCAACTCAGAGAGGCAACTGTATTTTCCAAGATAGATCTTCGATCCGGTTACCACCAAATTAAGATCAATGAAAAAGACGTGCCAAAAACAGTGTTTAGGACAAGGTACGGTCACTACGAGTTCGTAGTGATGTCATTTGGTCTCACCAATGCCCCAGCTGTGTTTATGGTGTTAATGAACTGGGTATTCAAGGAATGTCTATATATGTTCGTGATCGTGTTCATTGACAACATCTTAATATACTTGAAAACAGACCTAGAACACGAGGAACACCTCCGAAAAGTCCTAACCACCTTAAGAGAGCACAAGTTGTACGCCAAGTTCTCCAAATGTGAATTTTGGTTACGACAAGTCGCTTTCCTAGGACACGTGGTGTCAAAGGACGGAATATCTGTAGATCCCACTAAGTTCGAAGTAGTCACAAAGTGGGAACACCCAACTACGGTAATGGAAGTAAGGAGTTTCCTAGGATTGGCGGGATACTATCGAAGGTTCGTGCAGGACTTCGCTAGAATAGCCTCACCTTTAACAAAGTTAACAAAAAAAGGGGTACCATTTGGATGGAATAATGCTTGTGAGGCAATCTTCCAGAACCTAAAAGAGAGATTGGTTACCGCCCCGGTACTCACAGTACCCGAGAGCTCAGAAGGGCATGTGATTTATAGTGATGTCTCCATGAAAGGACTGGGATGTGTATTAATGCAACACGGCGTTGTTGCATACGCGTCTCGTCAACTTAAGAATACGAAAAGAACTACCCTACCCACGACCTAGAGTTGGTCGCTGTAGTGTTCACGCTGAAAATTTGACGACATTACCTGTATGTAGAGAAAACTCAAATTTTTACCGACCACAAAAGTTTAAAATACTTCTTCACCAAAAAAGAGTTAAACATGAGGCAGAGAAGGTGGTTAGAATTGGTGAAGGATTATGATGTAGATATCCAGTACCACCCTGAAAAAGCAAACGTGGTTGCAGATGCTTTGCGTAGAAAGACGGTCCACTCGTCGGCGCTCATTACGAGGGAAGTAAGGGTACAAAGAGAATTCGAGCGAGCCAACAAAGTTGTAGTGACCGAGGGAGTCATAGCACAGCTGGCCTGACTCACAGTACAACTTACGCTTAGGCAAAGAATTATTACCTCCCAACGAGAGGATCCTNTTCGAAGTAGTCACAAAGTGGGAACACCCAACTACGGTAATGGAAGTAAGGAGTTTCCTAGGATTGGCGGGATACTATCGAAGGTTCGTGCAGGACTTCGCTAGAATAGCCTCACCTTTAACAAAGTTAACAAAAAAAGGGGTACCATTTGGATGGAATAATGCTTGTGAGGCAATCTTCCAGAACCTAAAAGAGAGATTGGTTACCGCCCCGGTACTCACAGTACCCGAGAGCTCAGAAGGGCATGTGATTTATAGTGATGTCTCCATGAAAGGACTGGGATGTGTATTAATGCAACACGGCGTTGTTGCATACGCGTCTCGTCAACTTAAGAATACGAAAAGAACTACCCTACCCACGACCTAGAGTTGGTCGCTGTAGTGTTCACGCTGAAAATTTGACGACATTACCTGTATGTAGAGAAAACTCAAATTTTTACCGACCACAAAAGTTTAAAATACTTCTTCACCAAAAAAGAGTTAAACATGAGGCAGAGAAGGTGGTTAGAATTGGTGAAGGATTATGATGTAGATATCCAGTACCACCCTGAAAAAGCAAACGTGGTTGCAGATGCTTTGCGTAGAAAGACGGTCCACTCGTCGGCGCTCATTACGAGGGAAGTAAGGGTACAAAGAGAATTCGAGCGAGCCAACAAAGTTGTAGTGACCGAGGGAGTCATAGCACAGCTGGCCTGACTCACAGTACAACTTACGCTTAGGCAAAGAATTATTACCTCCCAACGAGAGGATCCTAACCTACAGAAAGTCCTAGGATAGCTACACGAAAGTCCAATAGATGGATTCTCGAAGTCCTCAGATGAAGGATTATTGTGTCAGGGACGCCTATGTGTTCCGACAGTACAGGATTTAAGGAAAGAGATACTGATGGAAGCTCACAACTCGCCATTTTTCATGCATCCAGGAGGTACTAAGATGTACCAAGATTTNACCTTTAACAAAGTTAACAAAAAAAGGGGTACCATTTGGATGGAATAATGCTTGTGAGGCAATCTTCCAGAACCTAAAAGAGAGATTGGTTACCGCCCCGGTACTCACAGTACCCGAGAGCTCAGAAGGGCATGTGATTTATAGTGATGTCTCCATGAAAGGACTGGGATGTGTATTAATGCAACACGGCGTTGTTGCATACGCGTCTCGTCAACTTAAGAATACGAAAAGAACTACCCTACCCACGACCTAGAGTTGGTCGCTGTAGTGTTCACGCTGAAAATTTGACGACATTACCTGTATGTAGAGAAAACTCAAATTTTTACCGACCACAAAAGTTTAAAATACTTCTTCACCAAAAAAGAGTTAAACATGAGGCAGAGAAGGTGGTTAGAATTGGTGAAGGATTATGATGTAGATATCCAGTACCACCCTGAAAAAGCAAACGTGGTTGCAGATGCTTTGCGTAGAAAGACGGTCCACTCGTCGGCGCTCATTACGAGGGAAGTAAGGGTACAAAGAGAATTCGAGCGAGCCAACAAAGTTGTAGTGACCGAGGGAGTCATAGCACAGCTGGCCTGACTCACAGTACAACTTACGCTTAGGCAAAGAATTATTACCTCCCAACGAGAGGATCCTAACCTACAGAAAGTCCTAGGATAGCTACACGAAAGTCCAATAGATGGATTCTCGAAGTCCTCAGATGAAGGATTATTGTGTCAGGGACGCCTATGTGTTCCGACAGTACAGGATTTAAGGAAAGAGATACTGATGGAAGCTCACAACTCGCCATTTTTCATGCATCCAGGAGGTACTAAGATGTACCAAGATTTAAAACAACACTTTTGGTGGAAGAGCGAGCAGAGGGATGTGGCCAAGTTTGTGAGCAAGTGCTTAGTTTGTCANTCACAGTACCCGAGAGCTCAGAAGGGCATGTGATTTATAGTGATGTCTCCATGAAAGGACTGGGATGTGTATTAATGCAACACGGCGTTGTTGCATACGCGTCTCGTCAACTTAAGAATACGAAAAGAACTACCCTACCCACGACCTAGAGTTGGTCGCTGTAGTGTTCACGCTGAAAATTTGACGACATTACCTGTATGTAGAGAAAACTCAAATTTTTACCGACCACAAAAGTTTAAAATACTTCTTCACCAAAAAAGAGTTAAACATGAGGCAGAGAAGGTGGTTAGAATTGGTGAAGGATTATGATGTAGATATCCAGTACCACCCTGAAAAAGCAAACGTGGTTGCAGATGCTTTGCGTAGAAAGACGGTCCACTCGTCGGCGCTCATTACGAGGGAAGTAAGGGTACAAAGAGAATTCGAGCGAGCCAACAAAGTTGTAGTGACCGAGGGAGTCATAGCACAGCTGGCCTGACTCACAGTACAACTTACGCTTAGGCAAAGAATTATTACCTCCCAACGAGAGGATCCTAACCTACAGAAAGTCCTAGGATAGCTACACGAAAGTCCAATAGATGGATTCTCGAAGTCCTCAGATGAAGGATTATTGTGTCAGGGACGCCTATGTGTTCCGACAGTACAGGATTTAAGGAAAGAGATACTGATGGAAGCTCACAACTCGCCATTTTTCATGCATCCAGGAGGTACTAAGATGTACCAAGATTTAAAACAACACTTTTGGTGGAAGAGCGAGCAGAGGGATGTGGCCAAGTTTGTGAGCAAGTGCTTAGTTTGTCAACAAGTGAAAGCTCCTAGACAAAAGGCGGCGTGGTTGTTGCAACCCCTAAGCATATTTGAGTGGAAATTGGAAAACATAGCGATGGACTTCATAGTAGGATTACCAAAAACGCCCAAAGGCTATAAAGTGATCTGGGTAATTGTCGATAGGTTGACCAAGTCGGCACACTTTCTACCTGGGAAAGCTACATATANACGCTGAAAATTTGACGACATTACCTGTATGTAGAGAAAACTCAAATTTTTACCGACCACAAAAGTTTAAAATACTTCTTCACCAAAAAAGAGTTAAACATGAGGCAGAGAAGGTGGTTAGAATTGGTGAAGGATTATGATGTAGATATCCAGTACCACCCTGAAAAAGCAAACGTGGTTGCAGATGCTTTGCGTAGAAAGACGGTCCACTCGTCGGCGCTCATTACGAGGGAAGTAAGGGTACAAAGAGAATTCGAGCGAGCCAACAAAGTTGTAGTGACCGAGGGAGTCATAGCACAGCTGGCCTGACTCACAGTACAACTTACGCTTAGGCAAAGAATTATTACCTCCCAACGAGAGGATCCTAACCTACAGAAAGTCCTAGGATAGCTACACGAAAGTCCAATAGATGGATTCTCGAAGTCCTCAGATGAAGGATTATTGTGTCAGGGACGCCTATGTGTTCCGACAGTACAGGATTTAAGGAAAGAGATACTGATGGAAGCTCACAACTCGCCATTTTTCATGCATCCAGGAGGTACTAAGATGTACCAAGATTTAAAACAACACTTTTGGTGGAAGAGCGAGCAGAGGGATGTGGCCAAGTTTGTGAGCAAGTGCTTAGTTTGTCAACAAGTGAAAGCTCCTAGACAAAAGGCGGCGTGGTTGTTGCAACCCCTAAGCATATTTGAGTGGAAATTGGAAAACATAGCGATGGACTTCATAGTAGGATTACCAAAAACGCCCAAAGGCTATAAAGTGATCTGGGTAATTGTCGATAGGTTGACCAAGTCGGCACACTTTCTACCTGGGAAAGCTACATATACAGTTGACAATTGGGCACAATTGTATGTGAAAGAAATAGTAAGACTACATGGAGTCCCAGTGTCTATAGTGTCGGATGATCAATGTTTTATGTCAGTATTTTGGCGCAGACTTCAAAAAGCACTAGGTACCCGCCTCGACTTTAGTACTGCCTTCCACTCCCAAACAGATGGAAAAATAGAGCGTTTAAACAAAATTCTAGAGGACATGTTACGCGCTGGTGCACTAGATTTTAAAGGAAGTTGGGATTCCAAACTCCACCTGATGAAATTCTCGTATANAAAAAGCAAACGTGGTTGCAGATGCTTTGCGTAGAAAGACGGTCCACTCGTCGGCGCTCATTACGAGGGAAGTAAGGGTACAAAGAGAATTCGAGCGAGCCAACAAAGTTGTAGTGACCGAGGGAGTCATAGCACAGCTGGCCTGACTCACAGTACAACTTACGCTTAGGCAAAGAATTATTACCTCCCAACGAGAGGATCCTAACCTACAGAAAGTCCTAGGATAGCTACACGAAAGTCCAATAGATGGATTCTCGAAGTCCTCAGATGAAGGATTATTGTGTCAGGGACGCCTATGTGTTCCGACAGTACAGGATTTAAGGAAAGAGATACTGATGGAAGCTCACAACTCGCCATTTTTCATGCATCCAGGAGGTACTAAGATGTACCAAGATTTAAAACAACACTTTTGGTGGAAGAGCGAGCAGAGGGATGTGGCCAAGTTTGTGAGCAAGTGCTTAGTTTGTCAACAAGTGAAAGCTCCTAGACAAAAGGCGGCGTGGTTGTTGCAACCCCTAAGCATATTTGAGTGGAAATTGGAAAACATAGCGATGGACTTCATAGTAGGATTACCAAAAACGCCCAAAGGCTATAAAGTGATCTGGGTAATTGTCGATAGGTTGACCAAGTCGGCACACTTTCTACCTGGGAAAGCTACATATACAGTTGACAATTGGGCACAATTGTATGTGAAAGAAATAGTAAGACTACATGGAGTCCCAGTGTCTATAGTGTCGGATGATCAATGTTTTATGTCAGTATTTTGGCGCAGACTTCAAAAAGCACTAGGTACCCGCCTCGACTTTAGTACTGCCTTCCACTCCCAAACAGATGGAAAAATAGAGCGTTTAAACAAAATTCTAGAGGACATGTTACGCGCTGGTGCACTAGATTTTAAAGGAAGTTGGGATTCCAAACTCCACCTGATGAAATTCTCGTATAATAACAGCTTCCAAGCAACTATTGGAATTACACCGTTTGAGGCCCTGTACGGAAAACGGTGTGGGTCCCCATTATGTTGGGACGAAGTAGGCGAGAGAGAGTTAGTAGGACCCGAGTTGGTTCGACTCACCAATGAGGCTGTCCAGAAAATTCGAGCCAGGATGCGTACTGTTCAAAGTAGACAGAAATGCTACGCCGATGTAAGGCGTAGAAGCCTGGAGTTTGAGATAGAGGACCCAGTATTCCTCAGGGTGGCACCTATGGAAGGTGTCTTGAGGTTCGGACGTAAGGGAAAGTTAAGTCCTAAATTCATTGGACCATTCAAGATTCTAGAGCGAGTTGATCCAATAGCATATAAGTTAGCCCTACCTTCAGCCCTCTCAGAAGTACACGATGTATTTCACGTATCGGTGCTGAGGAAGTACATTACAGTCCCTATTCACGTATAGACTACGAACCACTCTGACTCAATGAAGATCTGAGCCACGAGGAAAAACCAGTAAAAATCCTAGCTAGAGAAGTGAAAACCTTACACAAGAGGAACATTGCATTCATTAAGGTACTGTGGCGGAGAGGAAGCCACATGGGAGCGCTAGGATGAAATAAGAGAAAAATACCCCAAGCTAGTACAAGAGTTTGAGACTTTCGAGGATGAAAGTTCTTTTTAAGGGTAGATAATGTAACGACCCAGAAAAAAGAAAAAAAAAAAGAAAAAGAAAAAGAAAAAGAAAAAGAAAAAAAAAATAAACTCAGTCACCGGAAAACTCGCGAGTTTGAGTTTCGCAGACCCCACGCGAAACGACATTCACACCTTGCTCAACCTTCAACCCACAACTCCTAGAATTGATCAGAATACCTGCAACTAGAGAAAAGAACGAAAATACGAGAGAGAGAGAGATTTCAGATAACGTTGGCGAGTTTCCAAACGACGCCAAATGCTCAGTTACCACCACGAGAAGGATTCCTAACGAAATCAAAATAACTCAGGGTATGTTTTGTGCCTTTTCGTAAGCGCCATCGTCAGTAACTGAGGTCGAAAAATTGGATTTTCCTAAACGTTCTTAGATATGTAGTTTTAGGAACTTTTGGGCCACTAAACTTCGAGGAAGGAAAGAAGGACGACAAACAGAGAGGAAAAGGAAGAAAGAGGACCAAAATCGGCAATGGAAACGCTGCGGGAAGGAGAGAGAAAATGCGCCAGAAAATCGGCTGATGTCGGGTAAGGAAGACGAGATCCACGGATCCGAGTCAACTCGAACCCAAAACTCGATAGAGCAGCCTGACTTCTTTCCCCTCGGCCTCTACCTTCGGCCCAGCCCAACTACAGCGGCCGAAACCTCAATCCAGCCTAAAAGCCATGGTTCAGCTGAATCGACCTGAGACTAGACCCGTGGTCCAATCGAACTGGCCTGCAACCCAAACGCTTGCGGCCCAATCGAGTAAACTGAGGCCCAGCAACCAGCCCGCCTTAGTAGCCTCCTACAGCAGCTTACCCAAACCGGAGTGCGACCTGCGCCTCAACTCGATACTCATCGCACGACGTGGCAAGCTGTACGTCTGCCATGTGGCACATAGCGCGCAGGCGGTCCCTCAGCTCATCTCGGCGCAAACGGCTCGGTGGCTCCTCCGGCGGCTCCTAGCGGCTGTTCGACTCGGTTCCCCTTTTTCCAGCCCATTTTCCACTATTTCAACCCTCCCGGACCTGTTTGCTACCCCGATTAAGGTATCCGAGGCCGTTTTAGAGCCATATTTCATATTTATTGAATTATTGGTAAATTAATTATGAAATACTAACGGAAGGTGGCCAACGGTGTGATAGGGAACAAACCTTGGCGACGTAGCAAGCAGCTCTCACGGAATGGGAGCTTACGTTTAGCTAATTAAGGAGTACTTCGGCCAAGGCCAACCAAGTAAGTGACCTTACTATGGATAGGCTAAAGATTGTTTGAATTGTGATGATATATGAGTATGACATTGTGTTGTGATGTATGTTAAATGTACGTTATTTATGTTTAGATGCATGACGTACATGTTATATTTGATGCACTTAATGGCTTCTATGATGACTATGATGTATGCATGACGATGTGATTTACATGATGATGTTTTCCATGTTGAACATGCCTTATGATGTTGCTTGCCATATTGCATCATGTCGTTAGATGACATACGACACAACTCTAAGAGTATGAAAATGATATTAATGTAAATATCCACGAGCACGTGCTACATAGTGTAACCAAGAGATGAGACTAGAGGGTTGTATCAGGAGAGATGTATAATTGGACTCAGAGGGACCTTATGCATATTGTATGTTCATAAGCATAGGGCTACTTACCCTAGAGATGATGAGTGAGGACGCGCACCGTATGATGAGGAGGAATGCGCATAGGTGCGAATGCACACAGATGAGGGTGTTCATGAGGCGCATGAAACTATGGGGTTCCGCTGACCTCCGTACGTCGCTACAGATTAGCTTGACCAGAGGGTCCAGGGGGTGTGCGAGCACCCTTGAGATTCACACTTGCACGTGTGAGTCGTGTGTATGGAAGTTCTACACATCCAATTTGTCTGAGACTGGAGGCCACCCTTAAGATGATTAGAGATAGGTCCCTAATTCATGATTGCATGTGTTTGCCTTAGTATGGCCACTATAGTGGGGTCACTTACTGAATATTTCTTCGGGTCGTGTGCCATATTGGTTTTTAGGTAAAGGCAAGGCGCCCATGTACGGTTGACGGCGGCATCGTGATCAGAGATTATGGCGCGTGCATAGGATAGTTTCATATTTAAAATTCGTAGTCTTGGTTAGGATAGGGTGTTTGCATTTCATATATTTAAATTATTTAATTTGTAATTATTTTATCCTATTTTGAACTCTAGCACGATGTTTGAAACACGTAAGTCCGACAGTGTTTCTAGTGTTTTAACGTATTCTGAAGTTTGAAAATTTTCCGCTAATAAAGATGAGTATTTTTAGAGTTATATTCTGCATTAGAGATGAGCATGAGACGTTACTAGCGACTCTGAGTATGTAGAAATTTAGGGTCGTTATATAACCCTAACTATAATCAAGGTATAATCATTCACGATATCGAAGTACAATACACATGAAACTAATGTTAACCAAACTCCTAAGTATAATACTTGATCGTTTGCCCATACTCTAAACCGACTCCTACAAGCATTTCTTAGAAACTTGCTCCATACGGTTACTTACTTGTTGTAGGCTTCCCGAGCTTGTTCTGGGTCTTCAACAAATTATCAATTCCTTCAAAGATCTTCAATTAGGTCCTACATTAAGAAAATATATCAAAACTATAAAAGTTGGGTACAATTCGAGTGAAACTATGCAAATTTGCGAAAATTGGATTTTTGAACCTTGGGTCATGGTTACCTTCGGGTCTCGTTTGGGTAGTGGGTCAGAGTCAGCTAGATGGGTTGGGTCGTGTCGGTATTTACTTTCGGGTCACTAAGCGGGTAGGGTCAGTCGACGGGTCGGTGCTGTTTTGGTAGGGCAGTTTGGTACAGTGGGTTGATTTGGTCCAACGGTCGGTTAAAATCTAGCGATCAGCTCCTTCCTCCCCTCGATTTTCCTTCACTTCTTCAGCTTGTTCGACATTTGTCAACGTTCCTTTTTTTCCTTTGATTTCAAACATCTTGGTTCAGCCCCCCTTCCATATGATTTATTAGTCTCTTGCCAAGGGTTAAGAAGTTTTGGGGTAGGTGGCAGACCTACTTTCTGCCCTTTTTTTTTTAAATTTTTTTTACCCAAAATGTGGGTA
Organism: Cucurbita pepo subsp. pepo; assembly: GCF_002806865.2. Classification (NCBI taxonomy): domain Eukaryota; kingdom Viridiplantae; phylum Streptophyta; class Magnoliopsida; order Cucurbitales; family Cucurbitaceae; genus Cucurbita; species Cucurbita pepo. The sequence continues at coordinate 1,776,741 of NC_036641.1, read as the reverse complement.
TAGCTCCCTTTTCCTCACTTAAGAACTTTCTATCCCTGAAACTATCCCTGAAAGTTCCTAATCCCAGAACAAATAGGATACATGGCCCTCATCTTGTTCTCTAACTCCCAAGTTGCTTCTTCGACTCGATGATTTTTTCACACCACTTTGACGAGTAAAATCTCCTTGTTTCTAAGCTTCTGTTTCTAAGTAAAATCCTGATGGGCTCCTCCTTGTAACGTAAGTCCCTTTGCAAAGGAAGGTTTGTATACTCTATCACATAGGAAGGATTTGGGGTATACTTACGCAACATAGACACGTGGAACAAGTTGTGTATGGCGGCTAGAGCAGGTGGCAAGGCTAGTCTATACGCTACACGCTCGACTCTCTCCAGGACGTCGAAAGGACCGATAAATCTTGGACTCAACTTGCCCTTCGTCCCAACCTCATCACCCTTGTCATGGGCGCAACTTTTAGGAAAATGTGATCTCCCCTTAAGAACTTTCATCCCCGAAAGTTCCTAATCCCAGAACAAAATAGGGTACATGGCCCTCATCTTGCTCTCTAACTCCCAGGTTGCTTCTTCGACGCGATGATTTTTCCACACCACTTTGACGAGTAAAATCTCCTTGTTTCTAAGCTTCTGTTTCTAAGTAAAATCCCGATGGGCTCCTCCTTGTAACGTAAGTCCCTTTGCAAAGGAAGGTTTGCATACTCTATCACATAGGAAGGATTTGGGGTGTATTTACGCAACATAGACATGTGGAACAAGTTGTGTATGGTGGCTAGAGCAGGTGGCAAGGCTAGTCTATACGCTACACGCTCGACTCTCTCCAGGAAGTCGAAAGGACTGATAAATCTTGGACTCAACTTGCCCTTCGTCCCAAACCTCATCACCCCTGTCATGGGCGCAACTTTTAGGAAAACGTGATCTCCAACGGCGAACTCTAAGCCCCGACGATATGTGTCTGCATAACTTTTTTGTTGGCTCTGAACAGTCTGAATTCGTACTTTGATTTTTTGCACAGCTGCATTCATTAGTTGCACTAACTCTGGCCCTAACAATTGTCGCTTCTTCCTCCAAAAAAATTGGAGACCGACATCTTCGCCCGTACAGGGCCTAAAAAGGTGGCATCTGTATGGTCGCCTGGTAACTGTTATTGTATGCAAATTCCATAAGGTGGAGGTATTCATCCCAACTACAGGCGAAATCAACCACGCATGCTCACAACATGTCTTCTAGGACCTAATTCAGCCTCTCTGTTTGGTCGTCTGTTTGGGGGTGGAACGTTGTACTGAATTTGAGTTGGGTCCCCATTGCTTTTTGCAAACTTTTCCAAAAGTGAGAGGTAAAACGTGCATCCGTGTCTAACACAATGGAGACTAGAATCCCATGCAGTCTGACAATTTGTTCCAAATACAACTTTGCCCACTTATCCACCGTATAGGTAGCCTTACCCGGAATGAAGTAGGGGGGTTTCGTCATCCTATCTATAATCACCCAGATAACTGTGTATCCCTTCGAGGTCTTGGGAAACCCTGATATAAAGTCCATGGCTATATCCTCCTACTTCCACTGTGGGATGTCTAGGGGTTGTAATAGGCCTGAGGGTTTTTGTCTAGGGGCCTTCANCATACTCTATCACATAGGAAGGATTTGGGGTGTATTTACGCAACATAGACATGTGGAACAAGTTGTGTATGGTGGCTAGAGCAGGTGGCAAGGCTAGTCTATACGCTACACGCTCGACTCTCTCCAGGAAGTCGAAAGGACTGATAAATCTTGGACTCAACTTGCCCTTCGTCCCAAACCTCATCACCCCTGTCATGGGCGCAACTTTTAGGAAAACGTGATCTCCAACGGCGAACTCTAAGCCCCGACGATATGTGTCTGCATAACTTTTTTGTTGGCTCTGAACAGTCTGAATTCGTACTTTGATTTTTTGCACAGCTGCATTCATTAGTTGCACTAACTCTGGCCCTAACAATTGTCGCTTCTTCCTCCAAAAAAATTGGAGACCGACATCTTCGCCCGTACAGGGCCTAAAAAGGTGGCATCTGTATGGTCGCCTGGTAACTGTTATTGTATGCAAATTCCATAAGGTGGAGGTATTCATCCCAACTACAGGCGAAATCAACCACGCATGCTCACAACATGTCTTCTAGGACCTAATTCAGCCTCTCTGTTTGGTCGTCTGTTTGGGGGTGGAACGTTGTACTGAATTTGAGTTGGGTCCCCATTGCTTTTTGCAAACTTTTCCAAAAGTGAGAGGTAAAACGTGCATCCGTGTCTAACACAATGGAGACTAGAATCCCATGCAGTCTGACAATTTGTTCCAAATACAACTTTGCCCACTTATCCACCGTATAGGTAGCCTTACCCGGAATGAAGTAGGGGGGTTTCGTCATCCTATCTATAATCACCCAGATAACTGTGTATCCCTTCGAGGTCTTGGGAAACCCTGATATAAAGTCCATGGCTATATCCTCCTACTTCCACTGTGGGATGTCTAGGGGTTGTAATAGGCCTGAGGGTTTTTGTCTAGGGGCCTTCACCTGTTGGCACGTTAGATACTTATTAACTCTGAGGGAAACATCTTGCTTCATCCCTGGCCACCAATAGCACCTCTTCAAGTCGTGATACATCTTGGTACTACCAGGGTGTACTGAATATAAAGATTCATGGGCTTCAGTGAAGAGGTCCTCCTTGATCTATCTATCTGCGGGAACACATAACCGTCCTTGCCACAATAGCTCTCCATCAGAAGATAGGGTGAATCCGACTTCCCTCACTGCCTCATCCTGTTGACAAATTGAGTATAACTGAGGGTCGTTGCTCTGAGCATTTATGATTCGCTGTCTTAAATTCGGCTGGACTTTAAGCTGACTCAATCTTCCCACTGCACCCTACACTCTCTTGTGACTAATGTCGAAGAGTGAGCCGTTTTCCTGCTTAGAGCGTTAGCTACGACATTAGCCTTACCTGGGTGATACATTATTTCAATGTTAAGTTCCTTTTGAGTGAATAAGTATTTCAAGCTCTTGTGATCGGTGAAAATCTTTATACGCTCACCATACAGATAGTGTCGCCATATCTTCAGAGCAAATACTATGGCAGCTAACTCTAGGTCATGCATCGAGTAGTTTCTCTCATAGTCCTTTAACTGTCTCGAAGCGTAGGCTATGACCTTGCCATTCTGCATCAGGACACAACCTAGGCCCTTCCCGGATGCGTCACTATAGACCACAAAGTTGCCTAAGTATCTGGTACTCCAAGTACCGGCGCTGTAACCAGTCGGTGCTTGAGTTCACCGAAACTTTACTCACATGCACTATCCCAGAAGAACACCTTCCCTTTCCTTGTTAGTTGTGTGAGGCTGGCGGCTATTTTGGAGAAATCCGGGATAAATCTTCTATAGTATCCAGCTAAGCCTAAGAAGCTCCTCACTTCGGTTGCCGAGGTAGGTCGAGGCCAATCTATAATTGCCTTGATTTTGGTTGGATCTACTTATAATTACCAAGAAGGTCACTTGCTGCAACCAGAATTCACATTTAGAAAACTTGGCATAAAGTCGATGTGCCCTTAGCCTTGACAGCACTTGATGCAAGTGCGCTCCGTGCTCCTCCTTGGTCTTGAAGTATATTAATATGACGTCAATGAATACTATGAACAAAGTATCCAAGAAATCCTTAAACACCCTATTCATCATATCCAATGTTGTTGGGGCATTCGTCAATCCAAACGACATCACAGTAAACTCATAATAACCATATCAGCTCTTGAAAGCTATCTTGGGGATATCGATCTCCTTTATCCTTAAATGATGGTATCCCGATCGCAGTTCAATTTTTGAAAATACTAAAACACCTTGCAATTGATCGAATAGATCATCAATGCGAGGAGCGGGTATTTGTTTTTTATTGTTACTTTATTCAATTCCCTATAGTCAATGCACAATCTCAAGGTCCCATCTTTCTTCTTGACAAAAAGCACTAGGGCTCCCCATGGCAATACACTTGGTCTGATAAAACCCCGATCTAAGAGATCCTGCAACTACTCTTTTAGTTCCTTCAACTGAGCAGGAGCCATCCTATATGGTGCCTTGGAGATTGGAGTTGTACCAGGTTCCAGTTTGATTGCAAAGTCCATGTCCCTAACTGGTGGTAACCCAGGCATTTTAAATGCAAACACATCCTTAAACTCTTGTACTACAGGTACATTCATCATACTACTAGTACCTATCCTCGTGTCCATTACGCTAGCCTATAGGGCCCAAGCTCCTTGGCCAATTATTTTTCTTGCCTTTAGAGTAGAGATAATCCTTGGGGTGCTTCGAGAATCCACCCCCCTAGATTTAAAGCTCTGTTCATCAAGTGGCCTAAAGATCACCTCTCTAGCCCTGCAATCGATAATTGCATGGTTCTCGGCTAGCCAATCCATGCTGAGGATCACGTCGAAATCACTCATGTTAAGAACGATTAACACCACCTTTAGAGGTCGTCGTGCTATTACTATTTGACTTGATTGCACCCTCTCATTAGCTACCAAAATCTCTCCTGACGGCGTAGACACCGATAGTCTGTATCCTAAAGGCTCTAGTCCTAATCATGCATATCTAACAAAGGTAGTAGATATGAACGAGTGTGTGGATCCAGAGTCAAATAATACAAAAGCATGAAAGCCAAGTACTTGTAAGGTACCTGTGACTACGGTGTCCATGTCATCCGCCCACTTTCCAATAGTTGCCTTAGCAGTACCACGATTCTGCGCCATGCCTCCTCGGCCTCCTTGCCTTGACCCTGACGCCCTGTTCTCCTCTTGACGCCTTCGGTGAGGGCAATCAACCTTCTTATGACCGCTCTTACCACAATGGAAACATGCGTTCGAACTTGCCCTGCACTCTCCTGTATGTCTGGTGCCACAAGTGGGGCAAGTAGGCCTCTCAAGTCTGAGGGCCTCACTTCTAACACCCTGCTGCCTTTCTGTTGGAGGTGGCTTATGTGATCTTCCTCTGTTCACGTGTGTGTATATATATATATATATATATATATAATATTTTAATTAAAATATAACTATTAAAAAAATGAATATAATTATAATTTAGGATATAATAATATTGCAACAAATATATAATACATTAAAATTTAAAATATGCTTTAAAATTATTTACATATGGTTTCAAAATAATTTAAATGTAGGTATAAATCATAATTAATAAATCTATCCTAAAAATATTATAAAATGTTGGAATAATTATTTAAAAATAGTTTACTATTATATAATAAACAATATATTTAAAACTATTATAAAATGTGTGAATAATTATTTAAAAATAATTTAATTGTTCGTATTATATAATAAATAATATATTTTAAAATAGTATAAAATGTGTTATTTAAAAATAATATAAAAAGAAATTAAAATAATAAAACAATATAAAAGAAATTAAACAAAATAATAAAAAGCAACCTGTATTTATAAAAGAAACTAAAGAAAGAAATTAAAAATAATAATAAAAAAAAAAAGAATAATTATCTGGGGTCAAACTCGAGCGCGAGTTTCACTAGAGCGGCCGAAGTACCATTCTGGCAAACGCTTTAATACTGAGTGATTCTTAATATACTTTATACATTTTTATTTTTCTCGGGTCGCTCGGGTCAACCCGAGGGTTTCGTCCCGCGAACCCGAAACCGAACCGATTCTATTCGAGTTTAGAAAAATGAACCCAACCCTATCCAAAATGCTAATCCAACCCAACCCAACCCTTATAGTTCGGGTTGGGTTGGTCTGGGTTGTTGGGTTGTCGGGTTGAATGTACACCCCTAGTTGGCATGAAATGAAGAGGGTGTTTTTCCACAAGTACTACCCACTAGTGAATTAGTATCAGAATGAGGCCGCCTTCCTAAACCTGAGGCAGGGAAATAGGACGGTTGAGGAGTACGACTTAGAACGTACCCGATTGTCCCGATTTGCACCAGAGCAGGTCGATACAGAACAAAAACGGATACGAAGATTTATTGCAGGTATTTGGGAGGAAATCTAGGGAACAGTGGGGGCGGGGTACCCACTACATATGCAGGCACCCTAAATGCTGCTACCATGATGGACGCCCAACTCCAAAAGATGCTCAGGAGATTTGGGGGTCAGAGGAACCTCCTGGATAAGCGGGAATGGGACGAGCATTCTATATATATATATATATATATATATATATATTTTGTTATATACCATTTAAACTAATTATTTTTATTCTTTATTTAATTTCATAATCTATCCTCATATTTTTATTACTTTAACCAATTCTAAAAAAATATATCTAGTTGTCTTTAGTTTTATGACCATGGTTAACTATATTAATATTATTAATATGTTAGACTGATTTTTTTTCTGTGAATAATTATAGATTGATTTGTGTTTGTGTGTGAACTTTTAATATATTTTATCTAAAATTGTATCCGAATAATTATAAATGGTGGATTAATAAAACTTTTTAAAAAAGAATTGACAACCCAACCCGAAAATATACCAATCCAACCAACCCGAACTTTTCGGTTGGGTCAAAAAAATCCCTCAACCCAACCCAACCCGGATCATGTACACCTCTAATGCCAACAGATCAGTTCCTCATCCTCATCTTCGCCCTTCAACATCCTTTGAGCAGTTTTCCACAAAAAGTGTGCCTCGTCTTTTAGCATCTAGGAGGCACAATGCACTTTCTGATCCTAAGGACAATTCATATGCCCAAATATGATCTCAATCGCTTCTACCCATGCTTCTGCCGCCATTGGATCAATTTCCTTACAATCGAAGGTCGGAGGGTCATGCTTCCTAAAATCCCTGATAAATTTCTACTCTCTAGTCATGCCAGTATTATTCCCCCCTTGGTTGGCCCTAGCGGCCCGTATGAGCGCCTGAATGGCCTCGTTGGAAATCAATACTAGGTCTCAAGGTTCTGCCCCTGAGTCTGTACTGGCGGCATTTGCACGCGATCAGGCGACGGAACCGGCAGCGCCTGTTTCGGAGCTGAGTCTTGGGTAGGATCAGATTCCTCTGGAGCACTGGCGGCTCGCTTACCTCTCCCTCGCCCATTACTTCTAGTTATGGTTGCCATAATATCTACACCATCAACACACAAGTTACTAGGTGTTTATCTCAAGCCTTTAACCATAACAGGTTCATGAATTAATGTCTCATCATGGTATGTTAAACTATAATACGACTCCAACTATGGACTACTGCTTGTAACTTACTCTCTTGATTACCGAGTCGAGGAGGAACGTGGCTACGAGCCGAGCTGCAGTGGACCCAACTGACACTCTAGATAAAGGAGGGTCTACAGGACCTAACAACCTAGAACTCTGATACCAAACTGTAACTACCGCTCTTTGATGCATCGAATCACAAATCGCTATGTGCGCTCTAGGGTAAAAGCCTTACAACATTTCCATTTTATAAAACAGGCAACACAAGAAAATTAAAATTACCGGATAAGCATTTAAAATTCTAAATAGTTTCAAAACATAACTGGATCCGTGGAGTCACATCAAAAGAAATCAATTACAAAATAGCATAAGTTTTCCCAAAATAAAAATCAAAATGACATTAAAAACGACATGGACAGCGAGGACTCGATCTAAGGGTCTCCACTGCAGCCGCACGGCTCCACACGTTTCCGCCACCGACATCGGTCTACTTAACACGTGAAAAAAAATAGCAATAACATGGGATGAGTATAGAAATACTTAGTAAGCAACCTACTTGTAGGCTCTTATCGAACTAATCCTATTCACGGAATCTTTGGCTATGTGCTCAAATCTATTTCTAGCAAAGTCTATTGTGGTCTCAAAAGAAGACCCTATGGATTCTCATTGATATGGATTTTATTTCATGCCTAACTATCTACTGAGCTCAAATCAGTGGATTCCGCCTAGTGGTGCCTGGCATCAACTACCTGTTCCTGAGAATCAGTAACTACCTGCCACTACGCTCCGCCGGGCTGGGTCAATAAACTACTTGTCTTACACCCCTATCGAGTTTAGATCAGTAAAAGGCTATGGCTCTCTCCACTAGGCACCTCTGACATAGTACTATAGTAGTATACTCACTATAACCCATATCCAGTATAGGTGACAATTAAAAGAAGATAACTCATAATCTACCTAGCACATAGCAAAGAGTCCAATTCACAAATGAACAATAATGGGCTATCCAAACTCCAAATTAGAGTAGAACAAAATATCAAGGCTTACATCATACTCATCATGCAAATCAAGAACTAACAATCTACCTCGACATCCTAGGAAACACATCAACTCAAACGCCTATCAGAGAATTTCACATGATGCATGCAGAAGCTAAATAACCCTAACTATAATCAAGGTATAATAATTCACGATATCGAAGTAAAACACACATGAAAGTAATGTTAACCAAACTCCTAAGTATAATACTAGATCGTTTGCCCATACTCCAAACCGACTCCTACAAGCATTTCTTAGAAACTTGTTCAATGCGGTTACTTATTTGTTGTAGGCTTACCGAGCTTGTTCTGGGTCTTCAACAAATTTTTAATTTCTTTAAAGATCTTCAATTAGGTTCTATATTAAGAAAATATATCAAAACTATAGAAGTTGGGTAGAATTCAAGTCAAACGATGCAAATTTGCAAGAATTGGGTCTTTAAACTTTGGGTCATGTTTATCTTCGGGTCTCGTTTGGGTAGTGGGTCGGGGTAAGCTAGATGGGTCGGGTTGGGTCGGTGTTGACTTTTGGGTCACTAGGCGGATAGGGTCAGTCGACGGATCGGTGCTGTTTTGGCAGAGCAGTTTGGTATAGTGGGTCGATTTGGTCCAATGGTCGGTTAAAATCCAACAATCAGCTCCTTACTCCCCTCGATTTTCCTTCACTTCTTCAGCTTGTTCGACACTTGCCAACGTTCCATTTTCCCTCTGATTTCAAACATCTTGGTTCAACCCCTTCCCTCTGATGTATTGGTCTCTTGCCAAGAGTTAAGAGAAGTTTTGGTAGGTGGTAGACCTATTTTCTGCCTTTTCATTTTATTTTTCTTTCTTTCTGTTTACCCAAAATGTGGGTACAGCTAGCTTTTCCTCATTTAACGCCAGCTATACGAGTTATTACAAAAACGTTCAATTTAGGTCTTTAACTCACGTTTCTTGGTCAAATCTTTTTTTTATTGTTCCCGAGTTATATTAAGGTTTTAGGGTAGTACCAAGTGATTTCTAAAGTATTTCTTAAGGAAAAACCAAATTAGCTACTTACTTGCTCGGTTGTGTTTGAAACCTCGATTCTCACACCCAGATACTCAAATTTCTCTAATTTTCTTGTATATGACATCTATACGGTCAATATTAAAGAACTAAATTTTTTTTTTTTTGGGTGAAACTAGTTTGAAAAAGGGTAAAATAGGCAAAAGAAACGACGGAGTTCGTTTTTAGGTGACGTGACTGATTCAAGTGAACTACTGAAGTTGTAATCTTGAGGTCTACTACTGAAATTCTACTTGAGGTGGTAGAAAAAGTTCAAGATCCAGAAATTCAACAGAAAATTGCTCAACGACTTAGAGATGCCATGACAATCTCTAAACCATCTGAAAGGGAAGAAAGAAATCCCTACAGACTTCAATCAGTTCTCCAAAGGTTTGAAAACCCGAGAGAACTCACTACTCAAGACCTACAAAGAGAGATTAATAATCTCAAACAAGAAGATCTGAAACTAGGTCAGAATCCTATATGCTTCGCCAAGAAATTCTCAATCTTCAGAAAATGCTGCTCGTACCAAAGGAAACAACGCAACTAAACTTGGACGAAGATTATTTTCAAAGTTCCCTTCGTTGGAGCCGTCACCACTTCTCAATATAAAAAATGGAACGCTCTCGTTACCTTAAAAATTTATGATTTCAAAATCACACTAAAGGCTCTCATAGATATTGGAGCCGATCAAAATTGCATTCAAGAAGGCCTAATACCTGCTAAGTATTTTGAAAAAACTACTGAAGGCCTCATAGGTGCAAACAACAACAGACTCAAAATTACTTACAAATGATCAAAAGTCCACGTTTGTAATGACAGAATTTGCTTCGTAAATTCCTTCGTTTTAGTAAATGACTTAGGACAAGAACTAATCCTAGGTACTCCTTTCATTACTCAATTATATCCTTTTAAAATAACTGAAGAGGGGTTAGAGTCAAAAGCCTTGAGGAAAGAAGATAAAAATTTAATTTTCTTTCTCATTAACATTAATGAAATAAATAACATTAAAAAAGAATACAATTATTCAATCAATAAATGTATTAAATTATAAAGAAAAACAAATTTCTTTTCTTAAGGAAGAAATTTCATTCAAAAGAATACAACTTCAAAGTAAGACCGTCCAGTCTAAAATCAAAACATTACACGATCAAATAGAAAGGGAAATTTGTTCAACTATCCTTAATGCCTTTTGGAATAGGAAGCAACACATAGTTAATCTTCCTTATGTCAAAACTTTCAAGGAGAAAAATATTCCTACGAAGGCTCGACCTATTCAAACGAATAAGGAATTACTAACATTCTGCAGAGCAGAAATTAATGATCTTTTGCAAAAGGGCCTTATTAGGCCATCAAAGAACCCCTGGTCATGTACGGCTTTTTACGCCAATAACCAGGCAGAGAAGGAGCATGGAGTTCCACGACGGGTAATAAACTACAAACTCTTAAATAGGGTTTTGGAATGGATTAGATATCCAATTCCAAATAAATCAGATTTAATGCAAAGAATTTCAAATGCAAAAGTATTTTCAAAATTTGATATGAAATCGGGATTTTGGCAAATCCAGATTTCAGAAAAAGACAAGTATAAAACGGCCTTCAACATCCCTTTCGGACAATACGAGTTGAACGTTATGCCATTTGGGCTAAAAAACGCTCCATCCAAATTTCAAAAAATTATGAATGATATCTTCAATCTTTTTCAATTGTCTATATTGACGATGTTCTGATTTTCTCTCAAAACATCGATCAACGTTTTAAGCATCTTCAAACATTTTTGGCAATAGTCAAAAGAAATGGTTTAGTTGTATCTAAACTAAAAATAAAACTTTTTCAGACAAAAATCGGTTTTCTTGAGTTTGAAATTCATTTGGGGCTAATTAAACCCATTCAAAGATCCATTGAGTTTGCCTCAAACTTTCCAGATCAGATCACGGATAAAACCCAACTACAAAGATTTTTGGAATGTCTCAATTATGTGTTTGATTTCATTCAAAAGATCAGACCCATTTGCAAGCCACTTTTTGAAAGGCTGAAAAAGAATCCCAAGCCCTAGACTGAAGAACACACCAAAACAGTCCAAAAAATCAAATCCCTTATCAAATCAATTCCGTGTTTATCTCTGATAAACCCAAAGGCAGGTTTAATAGTGGAGACCAACGCATCCGATATCGGATATGGAGGAATCCTGAAATAGTACATTGACAAAAAAGAATCCATTGTCCGGTTCCATTCGGGAATATGGAATTCTACTCAAAAAAATTACTCAACGGTAAAGAAAGAAATACTTTCAATGGTAATTTGTGTACAAAAATTTGAAAGGGATTTAATTAACAAAAGCTCATCAAAACAGATTTTAGGGCATCTAAATTTGTTTTAGAAAAAGATGTCAAGAATCTTGTATCTAAACAGATTTTTGCTAGATGGCAAGCCATTTTATCTTACTTCGACTTCCAAATTTTGCCTATAAAAGGGGTCGAAAACCCTTTGGCGGATTACCTCTCAAGAGAGTTCTTACTCTCGAAGAAAAACTCTCCCTAGCCAATCTCCTTCTCCCAGCAATTAGTTCTTGTCCTAAGTCCTTTACTAAAAGGAAGGAATTTACGAAGCAAATTTCGTCATTACAAACATGGACTTTTGATAACTTGTAATTAATTTTGAGTCTGTTGTTGTTTGCAACTCTAAGGCCTTCGGTAGTTTTTTCAAAATACTTGATAGGTATTAGGCCTTCTTGAATGCAATTTTGATCGGCTCCAGTATCTATAAGAGCCTTTAGTGTGATTTTGAAATCATAAATTTTTAACGTAACGAGAGCGTACCATTTTTTATATTGAGAAGTGGTGATGGCTCCAACGAAGGAACTTCTTCTACCTCATCTAAAATATCGTCTTTGAATTCTTGGATTTCATCGTCATTGTTAACGACATTGACAGATGAATCCTGATGTGTTATCCTAGGATTTAGGATTCTATCCAACTTTTCTTCTATTTTGGCCATTGCGGCTTCTTCTTTTGGAATCCTCTTTGTAAATACGTCGAGGTTTGCCGGTCTGAATATTGGAATTGACTCATCGACTTTCGGTACAGAGCTGCCTACTTGTTCTTGCAGAGTACCAGAATTCTTCGAGATTTTTCCCTCGATACTCTCAAGTTGGGTGGAGATCGTGGATAAAATTTTGTTTGAATAATTATTTTGATGCTGGATATTCTTGATATCCTTTAGGGTCAGATTACCCTTTTCTAGTCCTTCTGGGATAATTTTGAAAGGACTAGCTTTGACCTTTTCTCGGTAGTAATTGTCAAATTCGACTTCTTCCAACAGAGGATGTTTTGAATATACTTCGCCTCTTCTGGTAGTCTTCCAGCTTCTTTGAGTCAAGGTGCATATTTGCAAAATATTTTCTTCAAACCATTTGAAGAATGGTATGTTTTCTTCTACGGTTTCCATATGAGAATACCGCTTCTTTGTAAGTTTGGAAGAAAGCTTTTCTCTTTAAAGAGTTGGCAACTGACATAAAATCTGCCTTCAAAAATTATTTGTCTATATAGAAATCAGTTGTAATGACATTTAGCTGACTTTCGTAGATGGATTGAGTATCCATATCCGTATGGGTTGGAGATCTTGAGCCATCCTCATAGTGGATTGATTCCCTTTTTTTATCATAACTGGCCTCCTTTACCTTTAAGGGGTCATACATTGATCTTGAAACTCCCGACGTACTTGGTCTAGAGATCAAGAATTCTTTTACTTTTGATTCTGACCAAGGTTCTTCGCTGGATTTTAGTTCAACGCTTCCATCGTCATGTTCGATGATTTGTATTGGGTTTTGAGATTCCTTTCTCCTCGGAAGATTAGCATCTTTTATTTTCGAGAGAGTATTTCTGGTTATTTGATCCCAAGAAAGAGTTTTTAGAACAGTCACGGAACACTTTCCAATATTTGCCTCTATGAGCATGGTTGATCCTTTTGGCGAGGATCTTAATGCTCTTGGAGAAATATTTGTATTCATGAGTTTATAATAAACCCTGAATATGACGACGAAAGAATGGGTTTCAGCCTTGATGTTCAAATTTTTTGATTGTAAGTCCAGCATGAGAGCTGATAATATGTGCGGGTCGTGGAGCGACAAAGTAAATTTTGGATAACAATTGAAATAGACTGGTCCATTCTCTAGATTGGATTGAACCATTCCCAATAAAGAATTTGAGAAATCTTCATGTCTCTTATCTCGTAAGGAGATAAGAACTGGGATATCTAATCCAAGTCTGAACAATGGTTTTACAACGACTTGAACAAGACCGACGTGAAGATAGTTAAATTCTTCACGATGTTGGAGTATAAGAGATTTTGAAAAAAGATTCAGAGATTCCCTATTGCTATGAATTGGGATGTTTTTCTCTCAGAATTTGATGCATGATGTTTGAGTCAAATTGAAAAATTGAAGGTTGAGATTTGGTAGATAGTTTTAGGATCTACCTTTGGAATAGTCCAATTTTGGAGTTGATCTTCAATCCTAGCAATCTGATATTCTTGATTTGACAGTATTTGAGATTGTGAGATTTTCTCCCCGTTCATTTGAACTTTCTTCTTCGTCGGTAGAACATTTGAAATGGTTTGATTTTCTAAGCTTTCTCAGAAATTCGTTCATAAGAAGAAGATAGGTAAGATAAGAGATAGAATAATTTTTCTCTGAATTTTCCAATTGATATTCAAGAGAGAGCTATCGGCCGATCGATGCTCTCTTTACATTGATGAAGTTCTTTTATAGACTTCGAATTTGAACGAAAATTTGAAAAACCCAAACTAAGAGATAAAGATCAAATATGGCAGGATAGGACCCCTGCAAGATCTGTTTTCCTAAAAGTAAGAAAAGACCGAAAGCAAACTAATAATTTAAAACACTAATCATTTACAATTCAGATGTGAGCCTTCACTGTGTGGCTGTCAAGTTGTCGATCTTTGTTTTGTCTCTAATAAAAGTGTCAGGTTGTAGATAAGATTTTCTTCAGAATTTTTCATATGACTAAGCACCCAAGCTTGCCAACGGAGTTATTGCGCTTCCCGCGTCTTACCACCTGGAACACAAGGGCTATTCGCTCAGCTATCACATACTCCACATTCTTCTAAATTTCTCTTATCATCCTCCTGCTTTCTGCAATATTGCTTCTAAAGAACGAGGAGTTGGATGAAAATCCCACATAGGCTAATTTAGAGAATGATCATGGGTTTATAATCAAAGAATACTATCTTCATTGGTTTGAGGTCTTTTGGGGAATCCCAAAGCAAAAGCATTAGAGGTTATGCTCAAAGTGAATAAATATCATACCATTCTGGAGAGTCGTGCACAATTAAGCCATATTAAAAAACTAACTAACCTAGCCAACTCGAAATGTTAATTGAATCTAGCCCAACACTTATAAACTGGGTTGAATCGATTCAAGTTGTCGGGTTCAATGTACACCTCGTATTAGAATTTCGATTGAATCTAGCCCAACCCTTATAAATTGGGTTGAATCGATTCAAGTTGTTGGGTTCAATGTACCCCCCATAATTCGTATTAGAATTTCGAGTGACCTAGAGGGCAAATCTGCCCTTAGGGCTATTTTTGTGATAAACCTTCTAAAGCTATTTTTGTGATAAATCTTCTAGACTAATGAAGTTATGTTATATGGAAGGAGTGTATTTAATCAAAGTCTCAAACTATTTTAAAGGGTTTGTATGAAAATAATATTATAACAAATGAATATTTTTATTTATATAAGTAATTCTCAAATATCTAATAAATGGTAAAATGGTAGGTTGGTAGGTAATAAATCACATTTATATTCCTAAAACACCGAAATGAAAATTTTAATTAAAATCATAAATAAATAAATATACGTATATATAAACATATATAAACCTTTCAAGACTCTAATCATGCAAAACTCTAATGCTAGTATGAAGTCTAGCCCATAGACTACTCTAAATTAGAGAAATAGTTTTTGCAAAAATTCGAACTTGAAACTAGTTTATTCAAAAGTTCGAATTTGAAACTAGTTTTTGCAAAAGTTCGAACTTGAAAACGTTGTGGGCTTATGTAGGCTGACTTGAATTTCAAAATACAAAATCGAACTTTCATTAAAGATAAATAGTGACGCCACCTTAAGTTAATGAGATAAGTGATCTTACTATCGACATGATCAGAAGACCTTAAGTTAATGAGATAAGTGGTCTTACTATCGACATGATCAGAAGTTTGTATTATGTATGATGACACACACCCAGTAACTCTATATGTATCATAAGTTAATATGTTAGATATGTTTGTATTAGTAGACACCCCTACACAGTAGATCTATTTAAATTTCTTAGACTTTAGGTTAGTATACCGCATGATTATACCACAATAGTATGATATTGAGCATAAGCTCTCATGACTTTGCTTCAAGTTTCCCAAAAGACCTCACACCAACTTAGATAGTATTCCTGGATTATAAACCCATAATTATTCGGCGGATGTGTGACTTTCCTCCAATAATTACAACCCGACTCAACAAACCTTGAAATCCCCAACTTTTTAAGGTACGGAATTAAAATGAACTAGCTAGTAAAGTAGATTAGTAAATAGCATTTAAAGCTTAAGAATAATGGTTCCTAACGTACACTTTCCTCCACATTCCCACCGGAATTTAAGAACCCACCGGAATCTGTCAAATTAGAAGCTTCAACAATGGAGGCTCCCCTTTACGATTTCATAATCCTAGGCGCCTCTGGTTTCACCGGCAAGTACGTGGTCCGAGAAGCCCTCAAATTCCTCAACCCTTCTTCTTCTTCTTCCCCTCTCAAATCCTTCGCTCTTGCCGGTCGGAATCCCACAAAACTGATGGAAACCCTCAAATGGGCAGCGCATCCCAACTCCCCGCCGTCAATTCCGCTTCTAACCGCCGATATTTCCGACCCACAATCCATCCACCGCCTCTGCACCCAAACCAAGCTCATCCTCAACTGCGCCGGACCCTTCCGCCGCTACGGCGAGCCTGTGGTGGCGGCGTGTGTGGAGACAGGGTGCGATTATTTGGACATTTGTGGGGAGCCGGAGTTCATGGAGAAAATGGAAGCTAATTATCATGAGAGAGCGGTTGATAATGGTTGTTTGGTGATTTCGGCTTGTGGGTTCGATTCGGTTCCGGCTGAATTGGGTTTTATTTTCAATTCCAAGCAATGGGTTGGGGAATCGGCGCCGAACCGGGTCGAGGCGTATTTGAGCTTGGAATCCAAGAACAAAATTGTTGCGAATTTTGGGACATTTGAGTCGGCTGTTTTGGGTGTCGCTAATGCCGACCGGTTAGTGCAATTGCGGCGGTCGAGGCCTAGAAGACCTCGGCCAACGGTGAGGAAAATTCCACAATTTTAAAAAATATTTGAAATTTATGGAACATTATTAAAATTTATTATGAATTTTGTTGTGTCAGATTCCGGGTTGTCCTCCTCCTAAAGGACCAACTGTGGAACACAACAAAGAGACAAGCCTTTGGGCTGTAAGATTACCTTCAGCTGATTCCACTGTTGTTCGTAGAACACTCTCTTCTCTAGCTGAAAACCCTCATGGCCTTCCTAGTGTTAACGAGCGCGTCGAAGAGATCGAACAGAGGACGGCGTTTTGGTCGTCTATGAAGCCAGCTCATTTCAGCGTAAAAATTGGCCATAAGTCATTGATTTGCATTCTCCAAATGATTGCGGTTGGAATGATCATAGGTTTGTTGAGTAGAAGTTCATTCGGGACATGGCTTCTTTTGACGTTCCCTTCGATTTTTAGTCTCGGTTGGTTTAGGAAGAACGGTCCTTCTGAAGACGAGGTCGATAGTGCGTCGTTTAAGATGTGGTTTGTTGGTCATGGTTTTAGTAATAATAATGGCAGAGAGAATCGAGAACTGGATATGAAAATTGTAACGAGAGTGATGGGACCTGAATCTGGATATGTAGCTACTCCGATAATCCTTCTTCAATGTGCTTTGATTGTTTTAAGAAAACGCGAGATTCTTCCGAAAGGAGGAGTTCTTACTCCTGGTATTGTGTTTGGACCTACTGATCTTCAAAAAAGACTCGAAGAGAATGGGATATGTTTTGATGTTATTTCAAAGCATGCTCCATTGCAGAAGTGGTAATCATGTTCTTTCAGAGATCATTTACAATATGCTTTAGGTACTCCCAGTAGAATAAACTCGATAGATGAGAATAAAATTGTTCTTTTACTTATACAATTTAAGATAAATAAGAGCTTATATTATCTGTTACTCGATCTTGAGTTTTGCAATGCTTCATCGTTATTTTCCATCTTTAACCAAGTCTCTAATGAAATGGTTACTTCTTTCGTAAAAAAAAAAAAAACTTGATTATTTGGTAGTAGAACCATTATCACAAAATAAAACCGCTTCACGTTCTTTGAATACACTTCAACCTTTTTAACGTCCATTTGAGCCATAAAATTTGATATCCAGCTGTAGATATATTATACTTCCATGGTAGAAACAGCCATAATAGGTTGTTTCTTTGAACTCCGTGAAAAAGCATATGAACCAATACTAAAAACATAACCTAATGTACTTTTACGAACATCAAAATCACAACCCTAATCACTATCATGATATCAAGTCAATATGGATTCGAGAATATTTTATTTGCAATAAATTCCATGCCATATATGTAACCAATAACTTTTTTGACCTACTTCCCATTGATTTCTTTGTCCTTCTCATGAATCTACTTACCATATTTACTTCCCATCGATTTATTTGTCCTTTTCATGAATCTACTTACTTCGAAATAACTTTTTTGGGCTTGTCATGAATCTACTTACCATATTTACAACAAATGATATCTCGTTGCTGTCAAGTACATCAAGCTCCCAACTAAACTTTGATACAAACTAAGGTCAACTTCTTCTTCATTAGCATCTTACTTGTCACGACCCAATGTTTGAGATATCGAAACTCGGACCATGACTAAAAAAAAAAAAGAGACTAAAAGTAATTAAAATAAAAGATAAAAATGCAATAAACTTTAAATCAAATAAAGACAAACAACAACAATACGATTAAATACAAAATAAATTCAATTCTAATACAGTGGCGGTTCAAATTTATTACAAAGGAGAAAATGAGTTTGAGAAGTAATTACAAAACGAAATGTAAAAGACTCAAATATAAAGACGAATTGACACTCTAAAATGACCTCCTTTGTGACAGTGCAACTCTTGAACACTCTACACGTTGATCGATAACCTGCGAATATCTGGAAAAGAAGGAAAATGAATGAGTATAAAAATATTCGGTAAGCAACCTACTTGTAGGCTCTTATCACATCCTTAACCTAGTAGGTTTCCACGGGCTGTACTTTAGGCTGTAGGAATTTTCAACCTAGTCTCTACTACTATCTAAGAATCTCGAAGACCTCAAAATTTCGAGCAAATCTTTGATCTGGATTTTAACCCTAGGGGTCTTTACAAAATTTTCAACTTTTTTGTTCTTTGACATAGATGATTGTTTTGCGTTATGTAGTCAATGCCTAGTGTCCTAGGTTAAGGGTCTTTACAAATTTTTCAACTTTTTTGTTCTTTGACATAGATGATTGTTTTGCTTATGTAGTCGATGCCTAGTGTCCTAGGTTAAGGCACGACCTCATAATAATGTGGTGGGACACCATGATGTTTGTTAGCCAAAACATCATGGGAGGTTAGCTGACGAACTCTCCCACAAGACCATATAGCCACTCTAGTCTGGGGGAAGAGACCCTCGAGTGCTTGCCGTCTGTTGTGTCTACCTATGTGGTCCCATATCCCCTCTTAGGATGGATTCTACTATATAGGGCAAACATCTAGTTGCCTTAATGCGCTACACTATCCGCCCTAAGCTTGACTCGATGGTACCTATACTACTACCACTTGGTAGGGCCTGTTGTTGGTATTAATTATGCCCTAAAGCCTCGTAATTAATTATTTAATTTTTAATAATAATTTTTATAATTTTATTTACCATTTAATATTATCCATGGTATGAAAATTTAAGGTAATTAATTCACCACGAATGGTATCAGAGCTAGGCAAAATTCACCACGATTTGTGAAGATGGAAAGCTTAAAGATTGAAATTGAGAAGTTCGATGGATCCGATTTCGGTTTCTGAAAAATGCAGATTGAAGATTATCTATATCAGAAAGGTCTTCATAAACCCCTATTGGGGGTGATGCCGGATACCATGACCACGGAGCAGTGGAAGCTTAAGGCACAAGGCTTAGGGTTGATCCGGTTGACGCTATCCAGAAACGTGACGTTCAACATCATCAAGGAGAAGACAACGTCAGATCTGTTGAAGGCGATGTCGAATATATATGAAAACTATCGGCTATGAACAAGGTGATATGTGGAAATCACTACAAGGGGAGTAAGACTCAGATTACCTTGTTGATCGAATATTTCAAGGCAAAAACATTGTTTGAGATTCGAATCACTCTACAAGCAAGATCGATCATGTCTAGCTTGAATGATTCTTGTTGATCAAATATCTCAACGCAAGAACACTTGTTTGAGATTCGAATCACTCCACAAGCAAGATTGATCATGTCAAGCTTGAATGATTCTACATGCAACCTAAACTACATAGAATTACAAAGAAACTTAGTCATTGGCTAAAGAAGAGCACAAATGCTTCTTTTACTATATTTTCCAAGTCTCTTACAAATACAACATACATGGTTTTATATAGCCTCAAAATGAAACTATTAAAGGCATTCCAAGAGTTGTAACATTCCTACTTAATGGCCATAATTAACCATTATGTAATTATAACCTAAAGTAAATAAAAAGTCTTAAAATACATTAATGAAATACAATAACTCTAGATTACTCTAAATTGTAATCCACCCAAAATTTATAACATGAAACTTCATTCTTCTAAAATGTGGCATGAATTGAAATATCTTTTGATAATTTCAACAATATTTTCTTCACATCTTCATTGAAGCATATTGTATGATTGATGTCTCTTGGTTCATATCACAAGGTGTATTTGATGCGAAGATTGTTTAATCTACAAATGTCTGAAGGTAGATCTTTTGTTGATCATATAAATGAATTCAATATGATCATAAGTCAACTGCGTTCGGTGAAAATTAATTTTGAGGATGAAATTAAAGCATTGATTTTGATGTCATCTTTACTCGAGTCGTGGGATACTGTTGTTGCCGCAGCAGTTCTCGAGGATCTGATAAACTGAAGTTTGATGAAACTCGAGATGTAGTTCTCAGCGAAAGTATTCGCAAACGAGAATTGGAAATTCATCTGGTAGTGCTCTCAGTGTTGACCAATGGGGAAGAAGTAAACCGAAGGGCCCAAACAAAGGGCGATCAAAATCAAAGAACATAACGTGTTGGAATTGTGGAGTAAAAGGTCACTTTCAAACAGATTGTACAAGACCAAAGAGGAAGCAGAATCACAAATCTGGAGATGATGATTCTATAAATTCAGCAGAAGACATTGGGAATGCTCTAATCCTCAGCGTGGATAGTTCGATTGAATCCTGAATTTTGGATTCAGGTGCATCTTTTCATTCGTCTTCAAATAAAGAGTTGTTCCGGAATTTCAAGTCCAAAAATTTCGAGAAGATGTATCTTGCCGACAACAAAGATTTGAAGATTAAAGGAAAAAGGGATGTCTGCATAAAATCTCCGGCAGGAAATCAGTGCACATTAAAGGATGCCAAATATATTTCTAGTCTCAAGAAGAACCTAATCTCTATTAGTCGGTTGGACATCATAGATTATGCAACGGAGTTAGGGAAGAGTTCTTGGAAGATTATGAAGGGTGCTATGGTGGTAGCACATAGCATAAAATCTGGAACTTTATACACCACTATAGGGTGTATGAACATGGCTGCTGTTACTGAGAGTGCTTCAAATTCAAGTCTATGGCACAATAGACTTGGACATATGAGCGTGAAAGGAATAAAGATGTTGGCTGCGAAAGAAGTTTTAGAAGGTCTGAAATCTGTTGATGTGAATCATTGTGAGAACTACGTTATGAGCAAGCAGAAACGAGTTAGCTTCACAAGGGCTGCTAGCGAATTGAAGAAAGTGCGGGCAAAAATGATCCATACAGATTTGGAGCAAGGTTCCAAAATCACGAAGCAAGTGGGAGTTGAACTTGAGTTGCAGGGAAACTCACCTAGTGATGCTGTAGCTGATACTTATGAAACTCTTGATACTACTGCTGAGGAACCAGATGTGAAGCAAGGTTCCAAGACCATGAAGTAAGTGGGAGTTGAGCTTGAGTTGTAGGGAAACTCACCTAGTGATGTTGTAGCAGATACTCATGAAACTCCTAAGACTACTGTTGAGAAACCAGATGTGGAGAAATGTTCCAAGACAATGAAGCAAGTGGGAGTTGAGCTTGAGTTGCAGGGAAACTGACCTAGTGATGTTGTAGCAGATATTTATGAAACTTCTGAGACTATTGCTGAGAAACCAGATATGGAGCAAGGTTCCAAGACAATGAAACAAGTGGGAGCTGAGCTTGAGTTGCAGGGAAACTCACCTAGTGATGTTGTAGCAGATACTCATGAAACTCCAGAGACTACTGCTGAGGAACCAGATGTGAAGCAAGGTTCCAAGACCACGAAGCAAGTGGGAGTTGAGGTTGAGTTGTGAAAAAAATCACCTAGTGATGTTGTAGCAAATACTCAAAAACTCCTGAGACTGTTGCAGAGGAACCAGCGGTAGAGCAAGTGACACCTGGACTGGTGTTGAGAAGATCATCCAGTACTATCAGAGTACCAGATATATATGTACCTTCATTACACTATCTGTTGTTGATGAAAGGTAATCAGAGCCCTTTGATGAGGCCCTATAGTTGGAGGATATAACCAAGTGGGAGCAAGCCATGGATGATGGGATGTCTTGGCTTCAAAAATGCGTTGTACTGAGGCGGAGTACATGACAATAGCTGAAGCAGGAAAGAGACGATATGGATGACTGACTATCTTGAAGAATTGGGCAAGAAGCAACACAAAAAAATTCTTTAGAGATAGTCAGAGTGTCATATAGTTGGTGAGAAACCCGGTCTATCATTTAAAGATAAAACACGGAAGACGATACCATTTCACTTGCACGTTAGTGGAAGATGATGATGTGTTTTGAGAAGATAGAGGGTGCAAAGAATCCTGCAAACATGTTGACAAAATGTGTTGATGTTGGAATATTGAGGTTGTGCAAAGCCTCAATTAGTATGGTGCCATGAAGATGCTCATGGTCGTTTGAAAATAAAATTTTTGGTTGACTAGATCAGTCTCAAAGTGAGAGAATTGTTAGGTTATGGAGCCTGCTACTTATTTATAGGTTAGTGAACGGTTATACATAGTTATATTTGGTGAATGACATACAAAGTAAAAGTAAATTGTCATAAATAGTAAATAACTATGTATAGTAAAAAGCTATACCTGGTAAAAGATAAATATAGGGTAAATGATTATATCTGGTAAAGTTGTATATAGTGAGCTAAACCATGTATATATCTCGTGAGGCAGAGGTTTGAAATGTACTTTATGTAGTCTCAGTATTCTCTCTTACTGTATATACTTGGAGTCATCAATACAAATCCTTTCGCCAATATTCTCTTTGCATTTTCTCTATCCCGTTCTCTGTGTTCATCTAGATCGAGTGTGTGCGTTGTTGTGCGATCCTAACAAAGTAATAACCTAAAAGGGTCTATAGTATATGGATAAAGTTGGGTGCCTTATCCTGATAACACTAATGATATGATCCACTTTGTAATCATTAGAAATGATTTGATCCAAATCGTTCATGTATTGACATGTGAGTGAGTGTATCCTATATAATGAGTTTGTATAAGACTAATCATAATATGCCTACCATCCTGATGACTTGAACAAACAGGCCGTTGATTTTCATATAAGGAAAGTACTTGAGTTGTTTTCTTAAGTACTTGAACAATGAGATTCAAAATAGTTAAATATACATTAGGATATCTTGTAACATTTAAATATGATTTGAATAAGATATTATATCATAATATATTAGATATTCAATTATATTATTTGACAAAAATTCTGCAAGAGTCGTGTAAACAGGATTCTTGGGTTGAGCCAAGATGACATGAATTCGAGCGTTTTGACGTCGGATTTGGTGGTTTAAGGCCGTGGTTTTCGTTTTCGGATCTCGCTAGAGTCTTGAATATTTCTCTTTCTCTTCTGTTTCCTTGTCGCAGGTACTCGGGGAATTGGATGGAGGATTGTTGAAAGTGGGAGGGAGGTTGCTGAGGATTTTGGCGCGTTGTGGTGGTCGGGGGACATGATTCCGAGTGACTCGCGAATTTCTGGCGACTAAGAGTTTTCTTTATTATTATTTTATTTATTTTTCGATCGTTACATATTTGTAAATATTCAAATATATATTTTAGAAAATTACTTTGTAAATATTTAATAAAAAATTATTTTAAAGAATGATTAGAAAATATATAATAAACTAAATATAATTATATGGTAAGTAGAAATGTTTATTTTAAAATTAATAATAAATTTATTTTAAATTTAGACGGATAAAATGATTAGAGATTAATAAACATCTTATTTTGAAAGAAATGTTTAGGGTATGAATAAATTTAACAAAATTTTTAAATTACAAAATATTGCACTAAATTATTATAAAATTTAAATAAATAAAAACTAAAAGAAAAAGAAAATGAGTTTGTCCCACATCGGCCAAGGCTAAACAAGCGAGAGGAAGAGAGAGTATAAAAGGGCGTTGAGATAGCTTATTAAATCATACCTTTCTCGGCCTTTTGGCTAAGATCAAGTGTAGTATCTGTTCTTATCAGTTTAATATCTGATACGTGGGCCATCGGCCCACATGATATTAAATTAATTTTTCAAGGGGGAGGGCCCACTAAGGTAGCTTGCTACCCGGGCTCTCAAGCGTCGCCCAATGAGAAACCAGATGTGGAGAAAGGTTCCAAGACAATGAAGCAAGTGGGAGTTGAGCTTGAGTTGCAGGGAAACTGACCTAGTGATGTTGTAGCAGATATTTATGAAACTTCTGAGACTATTGCTGAGAAACCAGATATGGAGCAAGGTTCCAAGACAATGAAACAAGTGGGAGCTGAGCTTGAGTTGCAGGGAAACTCACCTAGTGATGTTGTAGCAGATACTCATGAAACTCCAGAGACTACTGCTGAGGAACCAGATGTGAAGCAAGGTTCCAAGACCACGAAGCAAGTGGGAGTTGAGGTTGAGTTGTGAAAAAAATCACCTAGTGATGTTGTAGCAAATACTCAAAAACTCCTGAGACTGTTGCAGAGGAACCAGCGGTAGAGCAAGTGACACCTGGACTGGTGTTGAGAAGATCATCCAGTACTATCAGAGTACCAGATATATATGTACCTTCATTACACTATCTGTTGTTGATGAAAGGTAATCAGAGCCCTTTGATGAGGCCCTATAGTTGGAGGATATAACCAAGTGGGAGCAAGCCATGGATGATGGGATGTCTTGGCTTCAAAAATGCGTTGTACTGAGGCGGAGTACATGACAATAGCTGAAGCAGGAAAGAGACGATATGGATGACTGACTATCTTGAAGAATTGGGCAAGAAGCAACACAAAAAAATTCTTTAGAGATAGTCAGAGTGTCATATAGTTGGTGAGAAACCCGGTCTATCATTTAAAGATAAAACACGGAAGACGATACCATTTCACTTGCACGTTAGTGGAAGATGATGATGTGTTTTGAGAAGATAGAGGGTGCAAAGAATCCTGCAAACATGTTGACAAAATGTGTTGATGTTGGAATATTGAGGTTGTGCAAAGCCTCAATTAGTATGGTGCCATGAAGATGCTCATGGTCGTTTGAAAATAAAATTTTTGGTTGACTAGATCAGTCTCAAAGTGAGAGAATTGTTAGGTTATGGAGCCTGCTACTTATTTATAGGTTAGTGAACGGTTATACATAGTTATATTTGGTGAATGACATACAAAGTAAAAGTAAATTGTCATAAATAGTAAATAACTATGTATAGTAAAAAGCTATACCTGGTAAAAGATAAATATAGGGTAAATGATTATATCTGGTAAAGTTGTATATAGTGAGCTAAACCATGTATATATCTCGTGAGGCAGAGGTTTGAAATGTACTTTATGTAGTCTCAGTATTCTCTCTTACTGTATATACTTGGAGTCATCAATACAAATCCTTTCGCCAATATTCTCTTTGCATTTTCTCTATCCCGTTCTCTGTGTTCATCTAGATCGAGTGTGTGCGTTGTTGTGCGATCCTAACAAAGTAATAACCTAAAAGGGTCTATAGTATATGGATAAAGTTGGGTGCCTTATCCTGATAACACTAATGATATGATCCACTTTGTAATCATTAGAAATGATTTGATCCAAATCGTTCATGTATTGACATGTGAGTGAGTGTATCCTATATAATGAGTTTGTATAAGACTAATCATAATATGCCTACCATCCTGATGACTTGAACAAACAGGCCGTTGATTTTCATATAAGGAAAGTACTTGAGTTGTTTTCTTAAGTACTTGAACAATGAGATTCAAAATAGTTAAATATACATTAGGATATCTTGTAACATTTAAATATGATTTGAATAAGATATTATATCATAATATATTAGATATTCAATTATATTATTTGACAAAAATTCTGCAAGAGTCGTGTAAACAGGATTCTTGGGTTGAGCCAAGATGACATGAATTCGAGCGTTTTGACGTCGGATTTGGTGGTTTAAGGCCGTGGTTTTCGTTTTCGGATCTCGCTAGAGTCTTGAATATTTCTCTTTCTCTTCTGTTTCCTTGTCGCAGGTACTCGGGGAATTGGATGGAGGATTGTTGAAAGTGGGAGGGAGGTTGCTGAGGATTTTGGCGCGTTGTGGTGGTCGGGGGACATGATTCCGAGTGACTCGCGAATTTCTGGCGACTAAGAGTTTTCTTTATTATTATTTTATTTATTTTTCGATCGTTACATATTTGTAAATATTCAAATATATATTTTAGAAAATTACTTTGTAAATATTTAATAAAAAATTATTTTAAAGAATGATTAGAAAATATATAATAAACTAAATATAATTATATGGTAAGTAGAAATGTTTATTTTAAAATTAATAATAAATTTATTTTAAATTTAGACGGATAAAATGATTAGAGATTAATAAACATCTTATTTTGAAAGAAATGTTTAGGGTATGAATAAATTTAACAAAATTTTTAAATTACAAAATATTGCACTAAATTATTATAAAATTTAAATAAATAAAAACTAAAAGAAAAAGAAAATGAGTTTGTCCCACATCGGCCAAGGCTAAACAAGCGAGAGGAAGAGAGAGTATAAAAGGGCGTTGAGATAGCTTATTAAATCATACCTTTCTCGGCCTTTTGGCTAAGATCAAGTGTAGTATCTGTTCTTATCAGTTTAATATCTGATACGTGGGCCATCGGCCCACATGATATTAAATTAATTTTTCAAGGGGGAGGGCCCACTAAGGTAGCTTGCTACCCGGGCTCTCAAGCGTCGCCCAGGTGTAGCACTACTGCTTGGGCCTGGCGCACTCCTACAATATACAGTAATATAATTGTTTTGGCCCAATGATTAAATTGAATTTATTTGTTTATTTTCTCGTGGAGGATTTAAATAGCGATTCGGCCACATTGTTAACCTATTTAATTAAACTTATTTAATTTGTAATTAAATAATAATAAATTTTAATATTTTTGTCGGATGAATTAAATATAATATGTCAATAAATTACAATTTTGTCGATCAATTAACATTACTAGAATTTTATATAAATAAAAAATATTTTATATAAATAAAGAATATTTTTTAGTTTATTCTTACTAATTACATTTTTATTTAATTTTCATTGAAATTTTGGGTTTATTTAAAATGGCTAATATTGATAATTAGATTTATAAGAACTACAAAAGAAACAAAAATAAACTTAAATAATAATAAAATAAAAAAAAGAAAAAAAAAATGAAAGAAAACTCAAATAAATAAATAATTGAAAGAAGAAATAATTTTAAAAAAAAACATGGGTTTTAAAAAGCACAAAACCTCTCATCATTTTTTTATGCTTGGAAAAGACTTCTACCCAAACATGGAAGAAATAATTTATGGTTGTAGCTGATGTCGCGGTGAAAGGAAAGACCGAAAAATAAGTGAAGAAAATTGAAAATTGTTGGAAGAAGAAAATATCAGAAAAATACAAGAGAGAGGGTCTTTTAAAGGAAAGAAGAAGCTTGAGCTGGT
The DNA here is from genome assembly GCF_002806865.2 of Cucurbita pepo subsp. pepo. Lineage (NCBI taxonomy): Eukaryota > Viridiplantae > Streptophyta > Magnoliopsida > Cucurbitales > Cucurbitaceae > Cucurbita > Cucurbita pepo. The sequence goes on along the minus strand of NC_036641.1, from coordinate 1,749,184 downwards.
CGGCTAGCCGGTGATGTTGATGATCATAAGAGTACTAGCGGGATGATTTACTTCCTCTCAAGCAGCGCGATTTGTTGGCAATCAACCAAACATAAGGTAGTTGCTCTGTCTTCTTGCGAAGCAGAGTACATCGTCCCTTCGACAGCGGCCACACAGGGGTTTAGCTTGCGCAGCTGATAGAAGAACTCATCGGAAGAGAAGGCGACCACCAATGTTATACGTGGACAACAAAGCTACGATCTCCCTGATCAAGAATCCAGTTTTGCACGACCGGAGCAAGCTCATAGAAATCAGATTCCACTGCATCTGGGAATGTGTAGATTGGGAGTACATCAAGATTGACCTCATCCGAACAAAGTAACAACTTGGAGACATGTTTACCAAATCTCTGGCTCGGGTGAAATTGGAAGAACTCCGCTTGAAGATCGGAGTTTAAACAATAAGGTAGTATACCACAGGGCTTTACGAGGAGATTGTTAGATAAATCACTATTTTTAAGTTCCACAAAATTAAGTTGAGTGGAATGGGCATGTCCAATTGAAGTGAGTTAATTGAGTTGCCACTCATTTCCATTTTTAGCTTAGAATTGTTATTTAAAGATGACAATCTTATAAACAAATGGTCTTTAGCATAATCTCAATACATATCGTGTCTCTCTTGTGTTTTTCTGTTATTTTCTTCTTCCAATAATTTTCTTGGGCTGTTTTTCCTCCGTCAAGGATTTTCTCTCACCAGGCGAATTGCTCAGTCAAAAGACATCAGTAGCTCTGCCTGATCTTCTACATTAGAAGTGAGTTTCTTCTTGACGTGACTAGTTCGTGACTCTGTAAGTTCATTTTCGTAAAATCTCGTTTGGTATTACTAAGGTACCGTTAATATGATGGATGATCTCCAAGTCATCGGAGGAATCAATAAACTCAACAATAACAACTAGAACACATGAACTACCTACATGATGTCTTATCTACAAGTCAAGACCTTTGGGAGGTCATGGGAGGAAAGCAAAATTGCTCCCCTGGAAGAAGATACTAATGACACCTTTCAGAAATGGAGAATCAAATGAGGCAAGACAAAATTTACCTTGAAGACCACAACTGAAGAAGATATGTTGGAGCACATTTGGGACAACAAGACTCTGAAAGAAGCAAGAGACATGTTTGTGACACATTTTTCAAAGAAGAACGATACGAGGCTACAATTTTTAGAGAATGAGTTGTCATTAATCTCACAACGTCTACATGACGATTGTTCAATACTTCTAGAGGGTCAAGTTGATTTGTCAAGAGATTACTAAACTAGATCCGAGTCTGTCATCAAAGAAACTCATATGAAGAGGATCATCATCCATGGATTGCAACCAGAATATAGAAGTTTTGTTATTGTTATACAATAATGACCCGTTCAGCCATCACTTGTAGAGTTTGAAAATTTGCTAGCTAGCCAAGAAGCCATGACTAAGCAAATAGGAGGTATCACGCTAAAAGACTGAAGAAAAAGCACTCTACGTAAGTAAAACGTAAAAGTCGGAGCAACAATAAGCCACCCACCAAAAGTGGATATCGCGCTATTGTACTTATTATTTATTATTTCTCGTCACATCCCACAACTTTGATACACATAACCCAGATAGTAAGAATTGATAACCAGTCACATCCCCTATTGTATATTTTAGAGCATTTTATCTCTGACAGGTGTAGGCATGATTTTAAATGATCATACACCTCCGTATTAATATGACAAGAATAGTAATGACCTACCTACACATAAAAAAGAAGTAAAAGGGGTTTGGAACGTGCATGTGGCCATGGATAACATGCTTTAAAGAAGCATGAACGGGTGATCCGACACGTGCCCATAAGTAACATGCCTTGGACAAGCATGATTGTGACAGTGGGTAGTCTCGATCAAATGCAACTTCGAGAATTGCTCCATGCAATTTCAACTATTTTTTAGATGCTTTATCTAAAGTTGACACGTGGCCACACTCATCCTCGCATTCTCGTCTTCAATTCTAGCCGTATACACTTCTTTCAAGTTTCTATTGATTATTCATATGTCGGTGTAATTTTTTTTTTTTTTTTCTTTTTCTTATCTCTTCACTAATTTTCAAATTAGCGTTCATCCACACTAGCAAAGGAGCATAATGACCATTTTGCCCCTCGGGTTGACTTTGACTGACCATTTTGCCCCTCGGGTTGACTTTGACCGAATTCTCTCAAATTTTTAATATTTTTCTTGTATTTGTGGAATTTTCTAAGTATTTTTCTTTTCTACCTTCTCTTGAAATTTGACATATAATGACCTAAATAAAATCTCAGGAATTCGACTTTGAAAGGAAAAATCAGGTATTTAATTTCTCATCGGGACTCAGGTGTTACACTCGGAGATCTAAGACCTTCGCTTAACAATGAATGAAGTGGAGCTCCTTAAGCTTTCTCCGCCACTGGTTTATGTAGCGGTCAGCCGATAGAAATCTCGCTAAACTTCGCTTTCTTTCCCCTCCCTTTTCCAATGAAGCTGAAAGCTGCCATCCAGTAAATTCTTACAAAATCATGGATTAATAATTATGATAACAATTCGGATGAAGCAACTTCATGCACCTCACCTGTTAGGGATCGCTCTCATGGCTTTGCTTTGGGCTTCCCCAAAAGACCACATACCGATGGAGTTAGTATTCCTCACTTATAAACCCATGATCATTTCCTAAATTAGCAGATGTGGCAACTTCATGCACCTCACCAAATTGAAACGAAAAATTAAAAATTAAAGATGGATGAAAATTATAACACAAGAAAAAAGAAAAAAAAAAAAAGTAAGGAGCAAATATAACTTAAAATATAATTCTCTATTGATAGGGTTGGTAAAATAGTGGTCACAAAATCTACCTAAATGAATATTATAATTAATGAAAAATAATGAGAGTTAATAGAATACGTAAATATGAAATTATTGTCTAGGGAGGCTCGCTATAAGCACGTACTTGATGCATAATTCATAACAATAACGAGAAACAGAAGTGAGATCGAAAATCCACTATCCTACCATCGAAAGTTGATAGGGCAGAAATTTGAATGATGCGTCACTGGCACAATGATCGAGCGATCCATTGAGTTATCATGAATCATCACAAAGCCCGCATCGACCTTTTATCTAATAAATGCATCCCTTCCAAAAATCGAGATTTGTTCCACGTATTAGATCTAGAATTAGTGCTCACATTTAATGAACTTAATTTGTGAGCTTGTAAGTAGTTGATTTACTTGTATTTATTAACAGCAAATCAACCGAATTTGTGAGATTGGAAGCTTAAACAATGGAGAGTTCACTCTACGATTTCATAATCCTAGGCGCCTCTGGTTTCACCGGCAAGCACGTCGTCCGACAGGCTCTCCAATTCCTCAACCCTTCTCCTTCTTCCCCTCTCAAATCCTTCGCTCTCGCCGGTCGGAATCCGACAAAACTGTCGGAAACCCTCAAATGGGCAGCCAACCTCCACTCCCCGCCGCCCATTCCGCTTCTAATCGCCGACATCACCGACCCACAATCCATCCACCGCCTCTGCACCCAAACCAAGCTCATTCTCAACTGCGTCGGACCCTTCCGCCGCTACGGCGAGCCTGTGGTGGCGGCGTGTGTGGAGACAGGGTGCGATTATTTGGACATCTGTGGGGAGCCGGAGTTCATGGAGAAAATGGAAGATAATTATCATGAGAGGGCGGTGGAGAATGGTTGTTTGGTGATTTCGGCTTGTGGGTTCGATTCTGTTCCGGCTGAATTGGGGTTTATGTTCAATTCCAAGCAGTGGGTTGGGGAATCGGCGCCGAACCGGATCGAGGCGTATTTGAGCTTGGAATCCAAGAACAAAATTGTTGGGAACTTTGGGACATTTGAGTCGGCTGTTTTGGGTGTTGCTAATGCCGACCAATTAGTGCAATTGCGGCGTTCGAGGGCTAGAAGACCTCGGCCAAAGGTCAGGAAATTTCTACAAAACATTAATCAAAACTTCGATCTGTTCTATGATGATTTTTGTTGTGTCAGATTCCGGGCCCTTGTCCTCCAAAAGGACAATTTGTGGAACACAACGAAGAGACAGGCCTTTGGGCTGTAAGATTACCTTCAGCCGATTCCCCTGTTGTTCGTAGAACACTCTCTTCTCTAGCTGAAACCCCTCATGGTCTTCCTGGTGTTAACGAGCGTGTCGAAGAGATCGAACAGAGGACGACGTTTTGGTCGTCGGTGAAGCCAGCTCGTTTCAGCATAAAAATTGGGTCGAAGTCATTGATTGGCATTCTCCAAATCATTGCAGTTGGTATGATCATGGGGAAGTTGGCTAAAAGCTCGTTCGGTAGGTGGCTTCTCTTGACATTCCCTTCGGTTTTCAGTCTCGGTTGTTTCGAGAAGAAGGGTCCTTCGGAAGACGAGGTCGATAGCGCGTCGTTCAAGATGTGGTTTGTTGGTCATGGTTATAGGAACAAGAATGGTGAAGGGAGTGGAGAAGTAGATATGAAAATTGTAACGAGAGTGATGGGACCTGAGGTTGGATATGTTGCTACCCCGATTATTCTGGTTCAATGTGCTTTGATTGTTCTAAGCAAACGTGACGTTCTTCCAAAAGGAGGAGTTCTTACTCCTGGTATTGTGTTTGGACCAACTGATCTGCAGAAAAGACTCGAAGAGAATGGGATATATTTTGATGTGATTTCGAAGAATGTTAAGTTGTAGAGTTTGAGTGTTTGTTTCTTTTTTATCTAATAAAAGTGATGTATTAGTTGGGAAACATAAGTCAATAACAATAGTCCCGACATTTTAAGATATGATGGCTAAAAAAGCCTTAGAGAATTAAAAACTACTAGATATACTAATAAAATGTATCTTCTTTTTCGATGTCTCAATCATAGAAACTCCAAAGTCAAATGTATTTATTTTCTGATAATGCATGTGTGTGAGGTCAAAGTATGTTGAAAGAAATCATGTTAGTTTGTAGGCATCCTAATTCGAATCTTAGACAAGGGGCAATACAAATGGTATTAGAGTGGTAGCTCTCTAAGTAAGATATGAGTCAATGATGAACCAAAGCGGATTGGTAGTCCTTTTAGGAAATTTTTTTAGGATGAATGTGAGTGAGGGCAAAGCATGCTAAAAGGACTCGTGTTGGTCTGTGGAGATAGTCTTTACTCTTAGGAATGAGTAAGAAACGTGACCCTGTTGTTGGGGATGTAGGGGCTATCAGGTGTCGAATTTGGGTTGTGAATTTTAATTCGAACCCTAGATATGAGGTGTTACAAATGGTCTTAGAGCGGTTCCTCTCTAAATAAGATGTGATTTGTGGACAAACTTAGGCAGAAGTTGGTGGTCTTTTTCGAAAAGTTTCCAATGATGCATGTTAATGAGGACAAATCATGTTGGTCGGTGGGAATAGTCTTCACTTTTGTTGCTAGGGATGTATAGGCTATCAGGTGTCAAATCCAGATTCAAAATCCTAATTTGAACCCTGGATATAAGGCGTTACAAATTGTATCATAGCGGTACATCTCCCAATTAGATGTGATGGGACGAATTAGGTAGAAGTTGGTGGTCTTTTTCAAAAAAATTCTTGTAATACATGTGAGTGAGGACAAAACATGTTGAAAGAACTCATGTTGGTCGTTGGGAATGGTCTTCACTTTTCGAAGCGAGGAGTAATGCCTTTAGCAATATCTGCTTCAACGGAATGAGTTAACCAAGATATTATCATACTGTTGCACTGATTCCAGAGTTCGAATTCGGTTGAATTTGCATCTTGGGACGGTTCCTCAATTGTGCCATCAATGAAGCCAATTTTCTTCTTGGCAATAAGAGCATGCATAACTTATTTACTCCAGGATTGGTAATTTGCTCCATTTAATTGGATTGGAACAATTGAATATCCTAGCTAATCAGAGTGATGAATATAGTAAGGATGTGTTAAATCAACATCCGAAATTTTGAAGCTGGATTTGGCTGATTCCGCCATGAAGGAAATTTTGATATTTAAGAACACCAAGATCGGTGCTCTGATACCATGTTAAGAATGAGAAATAAAAATAGAATTGGGATCGAAAGTATGATCTTCATTCACGTTTACCACGTTTAAATATGATACAAACTATCCACTAATACCTCAAATAGAAAAAAATATATATAACTAACTAAATCTTGTAAATAAATAAAATATACGGTCAATCAAATCTATACTAACCAACCCTCTAAATATCTCAGATATATTCTAACTGATTATTAAAATATATCTCCAAAATATCCTCTTAATAACATAGGGTGTTATAAATGATATCAAAGTGGTGGCTCTCCCAATAAGATGTGGTTTTGGGACGAATCAAGGTGGAAGCTAGTGGTCCTTTTTGGGAATTTTCTTAGGATACACGTGAGTGAGGATAAACTATGCTGAAAGGACTCGTGTTAATTTGTGAGATAGTTTTCACTCTTAAAAGTGAGAAGTAACGTGACCATATCCTAGTGGATTCTAAATTCTGATCCGAATCATGGACCGCCCCTATTTTCTACCCTTATGTCTCGTTTTTTATACTAACCTTATTTTAATGTGAATTAGGCCCCTCCGAAGGAAATTTGAAAATTTTAGACTCCTTGACTTGAAATCTTACTCGGGAAGACACTCGTCAAACTAGTAAGTAATCACACAGACTTAAGAAGTAATACTTGTAGGGATTGCTTGGATTTTCATGCATGCTAATAAAACCAACCATAGAACTAGCTTGGTATGACATGTACCAAAGAATATTGGTTAACTGTGTGATTATATGCTCTTGGATTCGGATATAGATGAATTGAACCTCACATGTTTTTGTTCATTTTTGTATTGCTTGTACATTATTATCTTGGATTGGAGGACCGGATTATGTGTATCTGCGCTCTATATCCTTGATAGATGTTATCGTCCAGTTGAGTATGTGTATGTTCGCTTGCATGATAGATTGTATATTAGCTCAAGGTGATTGAATGTGTGATTCTCCCTGTAGATGACTAGTAGTATAAACAATCTAAGACTAGGGTGTGTGTGATAGTTTAGCTAGTCTACGACTTAGGACGAAACGCTTCCAAAGGACGAGCATTATGGAACCGTGAGAGATGATCAGAGGGTGAGACCTTGTGCTTCTGACCGGTCCAGACTCGGGATGTTGGAATCGTGTAACTTGGAGATGTTGAACTTCGTCAAGACCACCCTAAAGACCTAGACAACCGCCACAACGACCCTAGAGGAAATAAACGTACCATGTAGGCTGGTAATAGACGGCGGTAGCGTCCGTGGAACTTCCACTACCCTTTTCGCTCGGGTTTAGTACCATTGGGCTAAGCGTGAAGCCCGTTAGGATTTGTGTAATCTAGTGAGAGAGTTTAGTTGAGCTACCCTACACAATGGATCTGAACTATGGGAGAGCGGGTAGTTAGCAGAGCTGGTACGTGTAAGGGGTAGCACCCGTAACCTTGGGCAACTCCTTGGTTTGTGGGATGGGTTTATTAGCTACCTCTCATGGATGATGAGTAGGCTAGCACTCATGTCGTCCTTACCTGATTGTGAGTGTGTTCTTGAGATAGTGCCTCAACTCTAGACACTAGAAACCGTTGCGAAGGCTAGCTAGTTACCTTAGTCTGTGCACAACAAGGACGATATGCTTAGATCCTAGTGATTCATTGTTTTCGGTGTTTATAAACTTAAAATAAAAAATAATAATTAGAAAAAAAAGTTAAAATGATTATCTAACTAAACCTAATTAATTGTGTTTAGTGCGAATTATAATGAGTAATATAATGATATGTAATTAATTGTTTATCTAATAATACGAATCAATTACCATAAATTAATTGATTTTCACTAATCAATTCTTAATAATTAATACTATTTATATGGAAAAAGAATTGATTATTAATCAATTTTTAATTATTTTATTTTTCACTCATTTTCAATTTGGTTTTTATTAAATAATTGATTATTAATCGATGAATCGACACAAACTTACATAATTTTGTTCAAGTTAAGGTCTTCATTTGGATACAATGTGGTAGTTTGTGAGGTGGGTAACGGTGTAGTAGACTCTTAAATCTTTCTCATGCATCGTTGCGAGATTAATGGTTTAGATGTGCAAAATTCATTAGGTTTTTTTTGAAGCATCAAATTTATTGAAAAGTTAATTTCTTAGTTAATTATAAATAATTAAAAAAAAATCAACATGAGCATAACTCAACTACATAAAACATGGACCACCGACTGAGGCTAAAAGTTCGAATATTTCATAACTCAACAAGGACTTATTTGATAACCATTTAAAATTTTGGCATTTTGTTTTTGAAATTTATGTTTGTTTTCCTACCAGGTTTTTGGTTATTACCGAATTTTAGCAAATTCAAAATAAAAGCAAAAAGATTTAGCCACACATGGCACGTGGTGTTAGGATCGTACAACAACACACACTCAATCTAGATGAACACAAAGAAATAGGAGAGAGAGAATGCAAGGAGAACTCTAGCTATAGGATTCGTATGGATGAGTATGTGAGAGAGAATACGGAGAATAGAAAGTACATTTTCAAAGTTTTACCTATTAAGGCTTTGCATAACCTCAATTTTTCAACATCAACACAGCCGGATTCTTTGCACCCTCTATCTTCCCCAAACACATATCACCTTCTTCCACTAACCTGCGAGTGAAATGGTATCGCCTTCTAATGTGTTATATCACCTTCTTCCACTAACCTGCGAGTGAAATGGTATCGCCTTCTAATGTGTTATGTCCTTGAATGATAGACTGGATTTTTCACCAGCTGTATGGCACTCTGAATATCTGTATAAAGAATCTTCTTGCACTGTTTCATGCCTAATTCTTCTAGGTAGTCTATCATTCATATCATCTCCTTTCCAGCTTCAGCAATTGCCACGTACTCAGCCTCAGTAGATGAAAGAGCAACGCATTTTTGAAGCTTGGACATCCAACTCACTGCTGTTCCATCTATAGTGTAGATATATCCAGATGTGCTCTTGCTAGAGTCTACATCTCCACTCAGATCAGCATCCATAAGACCTTTGTAGAACTACCTTGTCATTGCCATAACAGAGTGAAGTATTGGATGTACATCTCAGATATCTCAGAAGCCACTTCACAGCTTCCCCATGTTTTTTCCCTGGATTTGCCATGTACTTGCTAATAACTCTCTCTGCATGTGTTGTATCAGGTCTAGTGCAGACTATAGCATACATCAAACTCCCAACTGCAGAAGCGTACGGAACTGATGTCATGTGCTCATGTTCCTCAACTGTCTTGGGAGATTGGTCCTTTGACAATTTAATACGATTTGCCACAGGGGTAGTCCTAGGTTTAGCATCATTCATCTTGAATTTAGACAACACTTTCTCAATGTACTGGTCTTGAGATAGATTTAATGTGCCAGCAGATCTATCTGGAGAAATCCTCTCCCAAGAATCTGCTTCGCTGCACCTAAATCTTTCATCTCAAATATTGAAGACAAGCTTGCCTTCAAGTGGTTTATCTCCCTCATACTTGATCCAGCCATCAGTATACCATCCACATACATGAGTAGAAACACATAAGAATTAGTGTATTTCTTGAGGTAACAACACTAATCCTTTTCACTCCTGTGGAAACCACTCTTGTACATGAAGGAGTCAAACTTTTTGTACCATTGTCTCGGTGCTTGTTTCAGTCCATACAAGCTCTTATTGAGCTTACACACCATGTGCTCCTTGCCTAGAGCCGCAAACCCTTCTAGTTGTTACATATAGATCTCCTCATCTAGATCTCCATGTAAAAACGTCGTTTTTACATCTATTTACTCAAGGTGCAAATTCTCCGATGCAACAATACTCAGCAGAATTTGGATAGTAGTTAATTTCACAATAGGAGAAAAGATCTCACCATAAGCAATGCCTTTTCTTTGTGAATATCCTTTTAACTACTAACTGAACCTTAAACCTCCTTCTGCCATCTGGTTCAGCCTTGATTCTGAACACCCATTTGTTCAAAAGAGCTCTCTTTCCTGTAGGTAACTTAGTCAGCACCCACGTATTATTCTTTTCAAGTGAGCTCATCTCATCATCCATGGCTTGCTCCCACTTGGTTGAATCTTCCACTTATCGGGCTTCATCAAAGGACTCTAGTTCTCCTTCATCAGTCAGTAACAGATAACGTAATGAGGGTGAATATTTACCTGGTGCTCTGATAGTTTTGGATGATCTCCTCAACACTTGCTCAAGTGTAACTTGTTCCACGTCTGGTTCTTCAGCAATAGGATCAGGAGTTTCTTGAGCTTCTGCTGTAACATCACTAGGTGAATTTTTGTGTCACCCAAGTTCAACTCTCACTTGCTTTGTAGTCTCAGAGTTTATCTTCTCTTTGTCCTTGTCCAGGACATTTTCATCAAAGGTCACATCGCAGTGTCTTAGGATTTTCCTATTCTTGTCATCCCAAAACCTGTACCCGAACATGTTAGAGCCATAGCCTATGAACTAGCATTTCACAGATTTAGCATCAAGCTTATCTCTCTTCTCTAGATCAACATGAACATACGCAGTACAACCAAAAGTTCTCAAGTGAGAGTACTTGAGTTCTTTTCCTGTCCATACTTTTTCGGGCAATTTGAACTTCAAGGGTCTAACGACCCTCTATTAATCAAATATGTTGTTGTGTTCATAACATTCGCCCAGAATGTCTTTGGTAGTCTAGAATGAATCCTCGTGCTTCTTGCTCACTCATTCAATGTTTTGTTCATCCTTTCTACAATACCATTTTGTCTTGCCTTACCGGGAATTGTTCTTATTAATCTAATTCCCTTAGCTGCACAAAATGGAAAACGTCATCATATTAAGGTAAACGTCACGCAATCACCATACTCATCATATTGCCACAAAGTGCATCAAACATATCAAGTACAACATTCATCAAAATATATATATACTGAGCACATCATCAGGTATCATAACTCACACATCATCATAACTCATACATCATCAAAGTCATACATCATACATCATCATAACTCATATACTACATCGTACGACATAGTTCATACATCATCGTAACTCATACAATTTTTAGCTTATCCTAGAGTAAGGGCACTTACCTGGTTGGCCTTAGCTGAAGTATTCCCTAATTTAATTAATGTTAGCTCCCATTCCTCGAGAGCTACTCCAAAGGTTGCTAGAGTTCGCTTCATATCGAACCGTTCGTCACCTTTCGTTAGCATTTCACATTTTAATTAATAATCCAACTAACAATGTGAAATACAGCTCTAAAACGGTCTCAGTAAAAATCGAATTCCACGTTTTCATTGTTTCTAAATTTTGGTTGAGTAGTAAAACTTAAATTGAAAATATGTCAATATTATTTCATGGTGCTTCAATCATTCAATCCAACTATGGTTTGTTATAATATTATATTCTCTCGGTACAAATAATAATAATTTTTCACATATTCCATTTTTCTTCTATCAGTTGTACCAGTTTTGTTTCTCTTCTCTCTGTCTTCTTTTTCTTTCATATGAATGACTATGCAATTATAGAATAATATTCAATCAATTATGTTTTCTTCTCCTCCCTGGTATGACTATCAATTAAAAGAAGCCATTTTCAATTTTTTTATTTTTTATTTTCTTCTCTTCATAAAAACTACTATCATTAACAGAAGACATTTTCAATCTATTCTGTTTTCAATCTATCATGTTTTCTTCTCTTTCCTAAAAACTACTATCAACGGAATCTATTTTCAATCTATTCTGTTTTCTTCCCTCTCACAAATCACTATGCATCCATCAATTATGATTTTCTTCTGTTCCCTATAAATGATGATTCAATTTAGATGCAATTCACAAAGACATTTTCAATCAATTTTGATTTTCAATCCGATATCCAAAAATCTAAATAATTGAAAAAGAGATCTAAGATAAGAAAAGAGATCTAACTTACCGATTACTTCATATTAATGAGCGCTAATAAATATGGGGAAAGCCTCTTTCTTTCTCAGATTCACGGTAAGATGTTTTGTGTGTAATTGTCTTTCTGGGCAAAAACTAATAGAGCAAAGGAGGTTGTTTTAGGGGTAATTAGCAATGTAGTTTACACAGAAATTGTCATAATGACCCTAGGTAAAAATATCATTTTAAAAAATGACTTAAAACAAAACACTAAAAGAAAACACTCTATAGCAATAGAGGAACCTTGATTACCGGGACAGAGGTTGTGATATCCCGATTATACGAGGCTCCTGCTGGTTGCTATCTAGTGTTTGAGAACACATTATGGAGCGTGACTTGTGACAGTCTTAAGTCAGATAATACGCACGTCAGAAGCCTTACTCGCCCTGCACCAGGATAATGCAGTCACCGAAGGAAATGCCACTACGCCTTCGGTATTGGCGCACAGTGGATGGTGCCCTACAGATTGTTCTTCTCCGGATATTATGTTAACAACTACGAAAACCATCACATCCGAAGGGAAGACGTAACAACCCGCGATAGGAGTAATGTCTTTCATTGGAGTGTATTATATGTCAAAAGACGTGTCATACTTCTGTTTCCCCACTCCACACCTAGTTCCGATGCCTATACCATCGAATTAAAAGAGGGAGGTGACTCCCCAAGCATGATCGTATCTGTCTCCGATGAGACAACACATCAAGCCCCACCGGAGTAGAGTCGGAAATATGGGAGGTTGTTAAGGAGTAAGGAGTTAGGGAATCAGTGGTTAAAAAACTCAAGAAAGGTGGATATAATAAGCTATATCTCCCCACTCACCTCAGCGATTCACCCAATAATTAATTGGGATGATGCTTTCATCCGCTGGCAATACCACTAAGTTGCGGAAACGGCACCACAGTGGGTTGTGGCTTACTTGCTGTGATCCATTCTCAGATGGGAAGGACCACAGTCTCAGAGGTAAGGAGTTTCGATAAGGGAGAACTTATTAGAGATTCTTGTTAGTTGGAATAGTGAGGTATCTTTGAGTGTCCTTGTTTAGAACAGGATTTTGTGTATCGTTTTATGTCATTTGGCTCAGAGAGAGAGAATCGCAATATACGTTCAGTGAGTGAGGTTGTAGCGGTCCTTGTTGTGTGGAGGCATTTACGGAGTTTGTGTAAGTGTGTACATGGTGTGTATTAGAGAGGTGTGATTAGTGTTTCAGTTGGTGTTTAGAGAAGTGTATGTTTTATGAAATGAGTATGTTTCGGTTTTTGTGTGTAAAGTAGGTATGGAAATATGCTTCTAACTCTATAGGGTAACATTTTTAGGAGAGTAAAGTACTCTCCTGATACCCTATAGAGTACGAAGCATATTTCCAGACTGCACTTACACACAAAAACCCAAACATACTACTTCCATAAAATATACACTTCTCTAAACACCAACTGAAACACTAATCACACCTCTCTAATACCCTATACGTACACACTTACACAAACTCGATAAATACCCTCTCTCAACAAGGACCCCTACAACAGCACTCACTGAACGTATATTGCAATTCTCTCTCTCCCTGACAAAAGACATAAAACCATACACAAAATCCGGTTCTAAACAACGACACTCAAAGATACCTCACTATTCCAAATCTCAATAAATGCTAACTCAAAACAAAGTATCCCTCACTCCTTAACCCTCCGGAAACTACGGTGTTATATAGAGTCGCATCGCAGACCGGACCCTCCTTTACGGTTAGGCACCCTCCACTGTGCGCACAAGCCGAAGGCGTAGTGGCATTTCCTTCGGTTACTGCATTATCCTCATCATGCAGAGCGGCGTAGAGATACTGAGGTTTGACGTTTAGACATATAATAAGGTACTACCTGACTCCTATCGCGGGTTGTTAGTCTTCCCTTCGGATGTGATGGTTGACGTAGTTGTTAACATAATATCCGAAGTAGAACAATCTGTAGGGCACCATCCACTGTGCGCCAATACCGAAGGCGTAGTGGCATTTCCTTCGGTAACTGCATCGTAGGACTATCCTCGGGCAGGGTGAGTGGGCAAATACCTTATTAAGTCTTGCCTCTTGAGCTTTTTGACCTTTTGACATATAATAAGGTTTCCATTAACCAAAATCCGCACCTAGGACACTGATTTCAGACAATGATGTGAAGATATTGTTGTGGATATCCTTCACATATGATAATGGATCAGTCCCTTAGGTTACAGCATTTGGCCTATACTCAAACAGCAACAGGTAGAGATACGGACGTTTGACGTTAGACTGTGAATAAGCTCCCACCTTACTCCTTACTAAGGTTGTGATTGGTGAACTCAGATGTGATGGTTGACGTTGTTGTTAACATATATCATCCGAGACACAATCTTTTTCATGTAAGGCTCCATCCACTGTGTGCCAATACCGAAGGCGTAGTGGCATTTCCTTCGGTGACTGCAACATCCCTTAAGGGAAACCTGCAGGGTGAGTGAGGAAAAAGCTTATTATGTCTAGCTAGAACGTCAGGCTCCCCGACCTTATTACGTCAACAAACACGCCATATAAAGCAGCTGGATCCTCGTACAATCAGGATATAAACATCCTGGTTTAAAAGGATTCAGTTTTGTTTTAAGGTATTTTTACCTAGGGGAATTATGCCAATTTCTGTGTAATCTACATTGCTAATTACCCCTAAAACCACATCCTTTCCTCTATCTAGTTTTTGCCCAGAAAGACAATTACACACAAAACATTTTACCCTGAATCTGAGAAAGAAAGAGGTTTTCCCATATTTATTAGCGCTCTTTCCATTCCTATTAAATCTGGTTGGAGTGAAGGTCATCTCCAATTCTTCTCTCCCAAAATCTGTGATCTTTCCTTTGTTATCTGTTTTTTTCTTTTTTTTTTTTTTCCCTTTTTTCAGATCATTTGTAGGCAGGTGTTGAGGAGATATTTGGGGAAGGTGGAGAGAGAGTGATAATTTACTTTTTTTTTTATTTTTTTTTATTATTATTTACTTATTATTATTATTATTATTATTATTATTATTATTATTATTATTATTATTATTATTATTATTATTATTATTATTATTTTCGGGTCGTTACAATAACACAAGAAAAAAGGAAAAAAAAAAAAAGAGAAAGTAAAGAGCAAATATAACTTAAAATATAATTCTCTATTGATAGGGTTGGTAAAATAGTGGTCACAAAATCTACCTAAATGAATATTATAATTAATGAAAAAATAATGAGAATAGAATATGTAAATATGAAATTATTGTTTAGGGAGGCTCGCTGTAAGCACGTACTTGATGCATAATTCATAACAATAACGAGAAACATAAGTGAAATCGAAAGTCCACTATCCTACCATTGAAAGTTGATAGGACAGAAATTTGAATGATGCGTCACTGGCACAATGGTCGAGCGATCCATCGAATTATCATGAATCATCGGAACAACAGGCAAAGCCCGCATCGACCTTTTATCTAATAAATGCATCCCTACCAGAAGTCGGGATTTGTTGCATGTATTAGATCTAGAATTAGTTCTCACATTTAATTAACTTAATTTGTGAGCTTGTAAGTAGTTGATTTACTTGTATTTATTAACAGCAAATCAACCGAATTTGTGAGATTGGAAGCTTAAACAATGGAGAGTTCACTCTACGATTTCATAATCCTAGGCGCCTCTGGTTTCACCGGCAAGCACGTCGTCCGACAGGCTCTCCAATTCCTCAACCCTTCTCCTTCTTCCCCTCTCAAATCCTTCGCTCTCGCCGGTCGGAATCCGACAAAACTGTCGGAAACCCTCAAATGGGCAGCCAATCTCCACTCCCCGCCGCCCATTCCGCTTCTAATCGCCGACATCACCGACCCACAATCCATCCACCGCCTCTGCACCCAAACCAAGCTCATTCTCAACTGCGTCGGACCCTTCCGCCGCTACGGCGAGCCTGTGGTGGCGGCGTGTGTGGAGACAGGGTGCGATTATTTGGACATCTGTGGGGAGCCGGAGTTCATGGAGAAAATGGAAGATAATTATCATGAGAGGGCGGTGGAGAATGGTTGTTTGGTGATTTCGGCTTGTGGGTTCGATTCTGTTCCGGCTGAATTGGGGTTTATGTTCAATTCCAAGCAGTGGGTTGGGGAATCGGCGCCGAACAGGATCGAGGCGTATTTGAGCTTGGAATCCAAGAACAAAATTGTTGGGAACTTTGGGACATTTGAGTCGGCTGTTTTGGGTGTTGCTAATGCCGACCAATTAGTGCAATTGCGGCGTTCGAGGGCTAGAAGACCTCGGCCAAAGGTCAGGAAATTTCTACAAAACATTAATCAAAACTTCGATCTGTTCCATGATGATTTTTGTTGTGTCAGATTCCGGGCCCTTGTCCTCCAAAAGGACAATTTGTGGAACACAACCAAGAGACAGGCCTTTGGGCCGTAAGATTACCTTCAGCTGATTCCCCTGTTGTTCGTAGAACACTCTCTTCTCTAGCTGAAACCCCTCATGGTCTTCCTGGTGTTAACGAGCGTGTCGAAGAGATCGAACAGAGGACGACGTTTTGGTCGTCGGTGAAGCCAGCTCATTTCGGCGTAAAAATTGGGTCGAAGTCATTGATCGGCATTCTTCACATCATTGCAGTTGGTATGATCATGGGGAAGTTGGCTAAAAGCTCGTTCGGGAGGTGGCTTCTCTTGACATTCCCTTCGGTTTTCAGTCTCGGTTGTTTCGAGAAGAAGGGTCCTTCGGAAGACGAGGTCGATAGCGCGTCGTTCAAGATGTGGTTTGTTGGTCATGGTTATAGGAACAAGAATGGTGAAGGGAGTGGAGAAGTAGATATGAAAATTGTAACGAGAGTGATGGGACCTGAGTCTGGATATGTAGCCACCCCGATAATCCTGGTTCAATGTGCTTTGATTGTTCTAAACAAACGTGAGATTCTTCCGAAAGGAGGAGTTCTTACTCCTGGTATTGTGTTTGGACCAACTGATCTGCAGAAAAGACTCGAAGAGAATGAGATATATTTTGATGTGATTTCGAAGAATGCTAAGTTGTAGAGTTTGAGCGTTTGTTTCTTTTTCATCTAATAAAAGTGATGTATTAGTTGGGAAACATAAGTCGATAACAATAGTCCCTACATTTGAAGATATGATGGCTAAAAAAGCTTTAAAAGAATTAAAAACTACTAGATATACTAATAAGATGCATCTTCCTTTTTGATATCTCAATCATAAAAACTCCAGAGCTAAATGTAGTTATTTTCTTATAATGCATGTGCGTGAGGTCAAAGTATGTTGAAAGAAATTACGTTAGTTTGTGGGGGATAGTCTTCACTCTTAGAAGGGAGGAGTAAGTAACGAGATCCTATTGTTTGGGGATGTAGGGGGCATCCTAATCTGTATCATAGACAACGGGCATTACAAATGGTATTAAAGCGGTACCTCCTAAATAAGATATGACTCGAGGACGAACCAAAGCGGATTGGTACTCATTTTAGGAATTTTTTTAAAGATGAATATGAGTGAGGGAAAAACATGCTGAAATGACTCGTGTTGGTCTGGAGAGATAGTCTTCACTCTTAGAAATGAGGAGTAAGAAACGTGACCTGTTGTTGGGGATGGAGGGGCTATCAGGTGTCGAATTTGGATTATGAATTTTAATTCGAACAGTAGATATGGGACGTTACAAATGGTATCAGAGCGGTACCTCTCCCAATAAGATGTGATTTAGGGACGCACTTAGATGGAAGCTGGTGGTCTTTTTCAAAAAAATTTCCTATGATGCATGTGAGCGAGGACAAAGTATGTTGAAAGGACTCATGTTGGTCAGTGGAAATAGTCTTCACTCTTCGAAGTGAAGAGGAAGTAACGTGACCTTGTCATTGGAGCTGTAGGGGCCATCAAGTTCAAAATCCAAATTCTAAATCCTAATCCGAATCATGGACATAAGGTGTTAAAAATTGTGTCAGAGTGTGTCCCCCAATATGATGTGGTTTTGGAACGAATCAAGTGGAAATTAGTGGTTTTTTTTGGAAATTTTCTTAGGATGCACGTGAGTGAGGATAAAGTAAGCTGAAAGAACTCGTGTTAGTCTGTGAGATAGTTAAGTAACGTGAACGTATCCTAATGAATTCAGGGGAATGTCGAGGTCATCAATTGTGATTTTGATTCATAATCTGAATCCTAGGCATGAGCCATTATAGTTTAAATCTCTCATTATGTCTTGATTTTCACTTAACTAGCATTAATTATTTAATTATTATTTTTAACTAAATTATTGATCAAATTAATCAAATTCGTATTATTGGTTATTAAATGATTATCTAATATAATTATATGTAATTAATTGTTTAAATCAATTTCCATCAATAAATTCCTAAATTGGTTAAACCATATATTCATAAGTAAAAAATGCTAGTTAAGTGAAATAAGAAAATTAGTGAAAATTAATTATTTTATGGTAATTGTTTAACCAATAATACGGTTTTTTTAATTAACTAGCATTAATTATTTAATTATTTTCACTAATCAATTATTAGTAATTAATGCTAATTAAAGTGAAATGAAAAATAATAATTAATTATTTTTTACAATTTAATGTTTTTTTATTTAATTGTTATTTAACCGTTTGATATTTGAATTTTATGAGATTTTAATGATTAAATATGATAAATAAAGGGAATAAACATGATTTTCTTAATAATTATAAAAAAAAGAAAAATTGAGTTAATCTAAAATGTTTTTCCAAACCCAACCCAACTCAACCGTGCATACATCCAATTGTTTCTCGTTTTGATTGTAAACTTCCTTCTATCCTATACTGATCCCCATTCATAGTTGTTACATGCTATATTGTTAAGAATGATAGTTCTGATACCATGTTAAGAACGAGAAACATAAGTGGGATTGAAAGTTCAAGTCATTTGACACGACTTTGCCTTTGCTCGAGGGCAAGGTCTCTCGTGTGCAACTTCGCATCCAACATCATCTTGGTTTCCAATTGACATCATCCATATGTCTTTACGTCATCCCAAATCACAGGGTGTCACCGGCCATCGCAATTCACTCAGTCATGCCATCGAGAACAAGCCCACTTGTCGTTTATAACATCTAGACATTCCGAACATCCATCCATTCAGGTTCTATCAAGGCATTGGCTCTCTCGTGCCTATGTCATGTCATTTACGGACTTCATATTAGATAGCAGGTGCATAATCCAACCTCCAACACTTGGGCTATGGCGCAATACCGACACACCTATGCTGTCCGGTACTGTCCTTGAAAGACCCATTTCAAAGGAAGTCGCCTGAAACACTCGTATGTGCCACATGGTAACTCGCTTAGGGTGACACATGGCCGAGGAGTGGTGGAGAGTTGATACCATACCTCCCACTAAGGTATATTTCTAAGCATTTCCCATATGGTAGATGTAAATACGATTTTTTTGGGGAGCGATCATATGGTGTCATGGAGAGTTCATTCGATGTCCATCTTTACACTCTTGTCTACTTGTTGCCACAATCTTACTTATATGTCTTCTTAGCTTCAAAGCTCACCGTCTTCTTTGGTGCATCATGACACTCTTCTAGGCCCTCGTGTTGCTGGATGGACGCCACTTGAGGGTCATCGTTATGCTTGTCTCGACGTGAGGGTCATAACCTACCCTTTTCGTAATATAGTTGTGACATTCTCCCCACTTAAAGTTGTCACCATCCTCGATGACTTTCTCGAGGCTCCGTGGATTGTGACACAGAACTCCGACCTAGGTGATTAAATTGAATTTAGATTTATAGTCCCAAATGTGCTTATCAATTGGAGCTCATTTGATTTTTACCTATAATTTCGAGGGGACGCCGGCACTGCATTTGTGGATGAGGAGGAGGGCGTCTATCTTTTCTTCTACCGCTGTCTGAACCATCGAAGCTCTTCAACGCGCAGCCATGGCGTCCTGCAGAATCGCAGTCCGACCTTCACTGTTTCTACTTGGAAGCTGCAGTTCCCGAACAACTCAACGAATTCTCCCTTCTGTTTCCTTCTCCTCACCACCGCTTTCTTCCTACTCTCCATTCTTCACCGCCGTCTCAAACCATTGTACTCTTCTCTCACTCCCTCTCTTTCTCGCTCTCGGAGGCCATACGATTTTTTTTTTTTGCATTTCTTTCTTAAATCTGTTCTTGACTTTCCTTCTGTTTTGATTGCTTTACAGCCTCAAGAAACAACCCTAAGGCAGTTTCTACAAGATGTTTTTCCTCGACTTCGGCCGCTGCTTCTTCAGTAGAAGTAACAGACTCTGTAGGAAGTGACCTAGAACCGCCGGAGATTCATGCACAAGACACGGTGGAGAACCTTCTCACACACTCCGATGACGTTGCCAGGTTGATGAAGATGGAGCGGAGGCCGATTAATTTAGATGGAGATGAATATCCGCGTCAAGGGCGATGGTTTCCGTACCTGGATAAGTTTAGCTGTGAAAGTTCTTGGTTGAATAGTGGTGAGGTTTTGGACGCCTTGGATCCTCTCATATTGGACTCGAGGAAAGAGCGGTTCAAGAACGTCGTGCGACACAGGAGCTATTCAGTTTGTTTGGTGGTAGAGGGTTTGAGTGATTTCGGCAACGTCTCGGCGGCGTTTCGATCTGCCGATGCACTTGGATTTCAGTCGGTTCATGTGGTCTCTTGCGACGCTTCCAAAAGGTGCAAGAATGATTGAGGTGAAATTGTTTTCGAATACATTTGCCTTTTCCCCTTGATTTTCCCAGTGGAAAATTGTTTGGTTCTGGAATATCGGCAGCTGCTTCTTGTCCATTGTGCCGGCGGAATTTCATTAGTGTACATAGTGTGCTTTAACTTTTTTGTTCAATGGAGCACTTGAATTCAATCAATTAGTCAATTTGCATATCTGGTTTTATATGATTAGGAGGTTAAATTGATGAAAATGCATTTGATTTTCCATGGTAATTGTTAGATATGGGTGACAATGCATTTGTTCATGAGTCATAATCTTTCATTCCATGTTTCTTCTTCTGAGATTATTGCAATTCCAATGCAGGTACAGAGAGAATCGTCATGTTAGCATGGGAGCAGAGAAATGGTTGGACATTGAACTTTGGAACTCAACCCCAGAATGTTTTAGAATTCTGAAATCTCGGGGTTACAGAATAGTATCGACGCATCTAGGATCGAATGCGGTATTGATTGATTTTGCAAACTTTCTCCCTTCCACAATGTCCCATGAAGTAGCTTTACATTGAAATCAATTCTGTTCTTATATCGATTGTCTTGTGCCAATTTTATAATGTTTCAACCTTTTTGAGCTTATCCTGACAGCTGAGTTGTGATTGTCCTGTTTTAGGTTTCTGTTTATGATATGGATTGGTCGTGTCCAACTGCAATTGTGGTTGGGAATGAAAGTAGGTAATTATCTTCTTTGCTTCAATAATACTGAGTTTGATCAAGTTTTTGTACACTTTTAAATCTCTGCTAGTTGGGAGATAAATCATAACTTAGTCCATGTTTAATAAACTGGCCTACATTTTTGTTTTCCTGCAATTCTAGTCCGCTCATCCTTCGATTAGTGAGTTTCGAGTTGTGAATATTGTCCGAACCAGGAGAAATTATACTTGTAGCTAGTTATGATGTAACGACCCAGATCCACCGCTAGCAGATATTGTCCTCTTTGGGCTTCCCCTCAAGGCTTTAAAACGCGTCTGCTAGGGGAAGGTTTCCACACCCTTATAAATGGTGGTTTGTTCTCCTCCCCAACCAATGTGGGACATCACATATGATCTTTACCGTGTATGTTAGTATCTGAGGTTTAGTTTTCTTTGGTCTCAGGGGAATAAGTGATGAAGCCCTGGAGCTATCAGATTTGCATTGCAGTATTCCCATGAATGGGATGGTAGATTCCTTCAACGTATCAGTTGCTGCTGGCATCCTCATGCACCATGCTGTTTGCGATCGAACATCTCGACTGGTAACTATAAAGTCATGTTTGATGTTTTGAATTCGTTTACGCCATAAGTGGTAGTTCAACTAGTTGGGGCATTACCAGGGGTGTTGTCTGGAAATATGTCAAACCGAGTCTTCCGGTGGGTCCGACACAAAGGATGTCAAAATGGACATATACTGTTTCTAGTACTGAATTGATGGTATGTTCTTTATCAAACTTTTCAGGGCTGCCATGGAGATCTCACATCAATAGAAAGGCAAATTCTACTGGCGGAGTTCTCACTACGGCATAACAAGAACGCAATCAGTGTTGCCCACGAGTATGCGAAGAGGAAGAGTAGTAGCACGAGCTCGGGTTCGGAGGTGTTGCTGTAGAATGACAAGTGTGGTCTCTTGAGGTGTCTAGCAAATGAGTATGAGGAGCAGAAACACACAGAAGCCCCCTTCAAAGTTGATCAAAACAGGTAGGCCTGGGATGAAATGGGGATCAGAAAATTTGGAAGCAGAAGAACGATTTCCCCATCTGAAGCATTCTTACTAGCCTTCTTCTTTCTGTGGTAAGCTTCAGCATTCAATTCACATGGCTATTTAATGTTACCGTGATTCTATAATTGACTTGGAGAAACTTTAACTTAGTTGTTCAGTATCAGTTTTTCTTTTCTAATGCTCAAAGATGTCTACCTTTCTCATACAAACAGAGAGAGAACTGAGACGTAAATGTATTGATGATAGTATGGATATTCATATATGTTTCTACTCGTATTCACGACGTATAATCGTTTGTATGTTATCGTTATTTACACTTCGGCACACAATCCTCCATAGGTGTTGCCCTGTATCGAGAGTCAATCACCAAATTCGTGTACATTCTTTTCCTATGTCTTTCTGTATCTGGCTTACAATAAAGTTTCTCAACAATTAGCATGAAGATGGTTCATAAAATGCCAAATATAATGACCCGACTTTTCGAGTATTGGTGGGAGACGATACTTAAAAACAAGGCAAAGAGGGTTTGAAAATAAGTAAAAAAATGCTTGTGATACCTTTTAAAATTCATTGGAAAAAGAAAACCTTACCAAGACACTTTATTAGATAAGCATCAACAGCTCAGTCACACTATAGAAGTTTCATAACATAAAATTAACATAAAACTCTATAATTATTTCACGGTTAATTCTCACTCGATTGGACATGCATTCATACAAATTTATTTTTCAGTTAAATATATAAGTAATAAATGAAAATTGAAATATTTATTTTTGGTTTTTTAAAATAAAGTTAACAGTTTTATTGTGGAATTAATTTTTCTAAAAGTTTACTAAAAATGAAAAAAAAAATGGTATATTTGTGTGTATATAATGTGAAAAATTAAAAAAAAAACTTAATTGTAAATATGAATTTATGTTCCTTTGGCCCTATGTGGATGGGAAACATTTGATATCACATATAAGATTTTTTTAAAAAGAAAAAAACAAGTAGGTAAATGGAAATAATAATAAGATAATCTATATTTTATGTCGTCCAAATGGTAGAAATTCTTAAAAACATTTTTTTTATATATTTTCTTTGAATCTAGATTTTTTAATTTAATTTTTTTTTAAAATGAAGAATTATATTATAGAATAATAATTATACCAATCTTATAACAAAAGAATGTTTCTGAGATAAAAATCAATGTATGGGTGGCAAATGGTTAAAAATGGAGTCCCACATCGAAACAAATCAAGAAATGTACTTTTCTTGGTGTTCTTGAAGAAGCCTTGCCGAAGACTTGGCGTCCAGATAGAGTGCACAAACTTCTTTGAGATCTCCCTGTGAATGAAAAGCAATCAAAACATAGAGCCTATAAATGAAGCTCCAATAAAATGCCACATTCAAGTAAATACCTTGCATATGCTATCACGACCATTCATTTTCGCCACGACGCTAGCAGGCGATAGCAACTGAACCGCGTGTCTACGTAACAACCAAAACACTTCAGCCAAGTAAGTTCATGAATCGTTCAACAATAACTAGCATTCATTATCGACCAGAAAGGTTATTGATAGCATTGACCAATTGTATATGAAAATTACTTACTTAAAAAACACTCCAAACACAAATCTAACATTATGGTACCTTAAAGATGTTCTCTGGCCAATCTCCCCAAGGAAAGCTAAACTTTCTTCATCAACAACCAATTCTTCCACCTGTGCCCGAATGGCCAATATCTTGACAAAGTAACAATGATAGCATAATCAGCAGTTTGGCACCTTCACAGAAAGTATTAAGATTTAAATTTCCACAAAAGAATGCAAGTCGACCTGAATCATCTCAGCAGGGCCATACGTTTGTGTTCGGATGATCACCAATCGGTCTAACAAGTCGACAGGTATTCCATGAGGGCTATTCATATCAGTCCCTCTGAACAAATAACGTTTATTTTACTGTCCAAAGGATGTAGTCTAAGAAGCATGAATATGGAGACAAAACATGAATGCGGACATGACAAGACAAGGTGATACGTCGATTTCTACAAAAATTAGAAAACGGACACATCGGGGATAGGCTTGTTTTAGAATATGTAAATTTCACACAAGAATAATAAATCTACACCCCATATAAAAGTTGATTGTTTTCAACATTCTTAGTAGCAAATATGTTCTTCTTCGAGGCAAGATTCAGGGCATGCACTACATGTGGTGGCTATACAATCGTCGAACGTTGCATTTCGATAATTAGCCCTGCAACTTTGCAATTAAGAAAATTATCTGCTATCACTTCAATCACATTTTCATGATCGACTTTGTGAGCTCCATCCATCATTACAATGCTCATCCCCTCCATATATGATTCACTTGTAATCGATACAATAATCTCTTCTTTTTGGAGAAGACTTGTCATAACATTCAAGCAACAAAGGCATGTAATTGGTCTTGTAATTATATGTTTGGTCTCATATTACTGGATTGGAACCCTTTTCTTTCATCGGGTTACTTTCGTGGGCTTGATTTTAACGATGTCATTGTATTCTTTCTTCTTTTTTTTTTTTTTTTTTTTTTTCTCTCAATGGAAGCTCGTTTTTTCTAAAAAATACATTTCAAGCATGCAAAAGGTGCAAGAATGTGCAACTTGAAAGACAGGATCAACTAAGGGCAAAGACTTCGTACCGTACATTGCAGATTCCTCTGTTTGTAGCAAAGATCACTATCGGGGAGAGTGAGCTCTCTAAAGCTCGATTTAAGTACGAAAAGCACTCCATATCCAGCATATGCACCTGGAAACTTTACTTACCTCATAAACAAGCTATAAGTTTGAGTACAGAGAATGTTGAGAGAGCTTAAAGAGAAGAAATAACCTCATCAACGAATAGAACTCCCGGGACAAGTTCTGCTATACCTTCGTCAATATATCGGTTAACCACCTGTTGATAAAATAAACTCCACCAAGAATTATACTTCTATACCTTGTGTTTAAAAATTTCATACTACTGAAAATAGAATAAACCCTCCAGTGTTACTGAAAAATCTCATGAAACTTTGGAACAGTACTGGAAGTATTTTCTCGTCGAGAATATAAAAATAAATGAAAGAAATTAAGAACTCACGTCCCATTGAAATTATAATAATACAGTCCATGATTCAGGATATCACCNTTTTTTTTAAAAAAAAAAAAAAAAAAAAAAAAAAAAAAAACTTTCGAACACAAAGAGCTACCTTATTTACTTCTTGCCGCAACTTGTCTGTGATTTCCGTCTTCCTTGGCTTCATCATCTGACCCATTAGAGATAGTATATCTTGTCCACCTTGAGGCCGAGCATTGGCAGCATCTAGATCATGTAGAGTCACATCCTGTCAGGTAGAAAAGGAAAATGCAATAAAATTAATACAAAATTATGAGAGAGCAATAGTATGCCATATGTTGAGATTATTAGTAGGATATCAATAAGGGCATAGTGGTAATTAGTTAATGTGACTTGGTTTTAAATAAGGGAGTTAAAAATCGTAGAAGGGGGGAATGATTTTGGGTCTTTGTGAGAGTATTAGTAAGGGATATGTTGGGAATATTAGTAAGATATTACTTGGGGCATAGTGTAAATAGTTATGGGTGACTTGGTACGGTAGTTATGGATCTTAGAAGGGGAAATGATTTTGAGTATTTATCCGTGAGGGACTTTGGACATAGCCCTCTCAAACGGTTATTGAAATTGTAAATATTTTCTTGATATTGCAATATAGTTCTATAGTATACTTATAATTGTTACCAGAATCTTAACAAATTAATAGTCTACAGATCTCCAAATTTAAGAATGTTAAGCCAGAAAGATTCAAAACTTGATTTTGCTATTAAAAACACGCATACACATGGATGCATTGTGAGATCCCACATCGGTTGGGGAGGAGAATGAAACATTCTTTATAAGGATGTGGAAACCTCTCCCTAACGTACGCGTTTTAAAAACCTTGAGGGAAGCCCCAAAGGGAAAGCCCAAAGAAGACAATATTTGCTAGCGGTGGACTTGGGTTGTTACAAATGGAATCAGAGCCAGACGTCGGACGATGTGCTTGCAAGGAGGCTGAGGCCCGAAGGAGAGTGGACACGAGGCGGTGTGCCAGCAAGGACGCTGGGCCCCGAAGGAGGGTGGATTGGGAGGTCCCACACCGATTGAAGAAGGGAACGAGTGCTAACGAGGACGCTGGGCCCCGGAGGGAGGTGGATTGTGAGATCCCATATCGGTTGGGGAGGAGAACGAAGCATTCTATATAAGGGTGTGAAAGTCTCTCCCTAGCAGACACGTTTTGAAAACCTTGAGGGGGAGCTCGAAAGGAAAAGCCCAAAGAGGACAATATTTGCTAGCGGTGGGATTGGGGTGTTACATGCATATACCATCACTTGTGTGAAACATGCTAGACCAGAGTTCTTAATGGAGCAAAGAATGCTAGTGCAAAGCTCCTTGCAATAGCATAGTAAATTAAGGTGGATATATACCCAACAAAAAAAAAAGAACAATTAAGACTTTTGCAAAATCATAACAAAATAAATAAACAACAGGAAGCAGTTTCCAGTCAACCAATACTGGACAAAGTTTTGATTAAAGAAAAATACCGATATCCTACGTGTTACATTAAACGTGCATCCTACAACTTAATAGTGTTCATAAATATGATAAAAAATAATTATATAAACTTGAAACAAGAATGCCAGAATTATATCAAAGAAAACACATACTTTATGTAGTTTTTCTCTTAAGCAAGCTAGCAAACTAAAGATTTACGACTGTAAATATTACGATATTGAGGAAATGCAATACAGTAGAGTTAAATTTCTCACCTGGACAATTTCTTTCCTCTTGTGAACTTCCCCTTTAGGAAGTGGAACATATTCTTCAGCTTCAAGATCAAACTCGGTAGCAAAAGCATCACTTCTACCCACCCTTTTCACAGCTCCACTATTTGCTTCTATATATATAACATCACCAACAGCTACCTGAAGATTACTTTGCATAAAGATGCTTCATTATAACCAGAATGGTCATTGGTACAAAGGTACAACACTTCCAGTACTTAGTAAAAACATCCATACACCCCCCCGAAACGATATAATTAGCAAATGTCACCTTCTCTTTAATCAAGGCATCATAGATGGTCGGATCCAATTTTAATTGCTTTGTTCCTTTAATAGTTTTTAAACCAATGATAACATGGCTTATGCTTTTACCATAGCCACCAGTCATGCTCTCTGTTTCTTCTGGTGAAAGTTCAGTCACCTGGGAAAAAAGATACCTCATATCAAGTGTTTATAATAGTTGACGACAACAACATTTAAAGATTCATATGCTTGAGGCACTAGGCACTAGGCACTTACCTCTCCCTCATAGACCTCTTTCTTCTCCTTGATACGTAGACCAATAGATCGTCTGAAATTTTCCATCAAAACCTCGGTTTTCTTCACTTCGGATGAGTATACTTCAGACCCAACCATTGGACAAAAGGGAACCTGTCCATGATAATAAAGTAAGCAGATTTTCTAAGCCAAGGCCAACAAAAAAATAATTCTTGGGGTCTTTCTAGGAGTGGGGTGAGGAGGGGAATCAGAAGGACCTTGCTTCCTAGCTCCTGTGATATTCCAAGTGCAAGCGCAGTCTTTCCAGTACCAGGAGGTCCAGCTAGAAGAAGTGCTCGGCCAGCCATTTTCCTCTGTCGTATCATATCAATAACTAGCCCTCCTGCTTCTCTTGCTTCTGATTGACCCACAAAACCTGAAGCTAGTGGCAATGCCTTTCCTGATGCCTAAAATGGATACCTATGGATGTCACTTTTTTTACTACGTGGACAAATATTTCTTTTTTACTTTTTAGCAGGAAAGATAAACAGACAAATGATCATAATATGATATGTTCCTGTGCATATTATTATAAAAATTCATTCCATGTTCGCTAAATAAAAGAAAAGTTAATAAAAAAGAAAAATGTATAGATGTAAGTAAAACTATATTTCTTTTAACACAAATATGGTTCTGAGTAAAGACTACTGAGAGATGCATAAAGGCCCTGGCGAAAAAATCAGAATTGTAAACTCAAAACCTTTCTACCCCATGAAATTCCATTTTCTTTTTTATGAAGGAAATTAATCAAGCATCCAAAAAAGGAATTTCAAGCAATCCAAACAAAATTATAGCTCCAAAGAATATGATCAAGGCCTTCCTCCACCTTCCGACAAAGAATGGAACAAAATGGCCCAATCAAATTAGACAACTTTTTCAAAAGCCGATCTCTAAAGTGTTATCTCTTTCGTGGATTACCAGTCAAACAAAGAATTGTACCTTCTTTGACAAAAAAACGAATCACCGACTAGGGAGGGTTCAATAAGCACTAAACGAATGAATTACAAGAAAAAACAAAAATTCCTCCACCTAGTCTAAGAAAACTCCCAATCAAAGATATGAGAGTAAAGAGAGTCATGATGTTCATCGTTTCCTTATCAGATAAAAGACGGCAAAAGCTAAACAAGGAGAGCTCCTAGAAGGATCTAGAATGTTAGCAACAAAATGATTTTTCATAGAAGACAAATGGTATAAAAGAGGAAACATAAAGCAAAGGGGTATATCCTCCACCCACTTATCCTCCCAGAAGTACATTTCCTTCCCATCCCCCACCAAGTGCTGGACCAGAATAGAAAAGGTAGGGAGCTCATTGGAGATGTCTTTTCAAGGATTTATGTACGTGCCATTGACCCTACCCAACAACCACTCAAAAGAATAAGGACCATAATTACTCACAATTATTCTATGCCAAAAGGTGTTAAGACTCAAGGGAAACCACCATAGCCATTTAGCCAACAAGGCTCAATAGCATGTCCTAAAATTCCCGGTTCTAGCCTACCAAGATTCATTGATTTCCCCGATCAAAAAATGCGCACTCCTTCCTTCGTCCCCTAAACGAGGAGCTCTACAGAGGGAAAGTAAATAAATAAGGATGTCACTTAACACTGAACGAGTGAGAGTTAGTCTACCCCTCAGATAAAAACCCTTCTCTTCCAATTAGCAAGTCACTTTCGCACCTTCTCTAGCAAAGGGTCTCAAAAGAAGATAGATTTGAAGCAAAGAGAAGGGGTGCAATAACAAAGCTCTAAAGCTCCAAAAGAGACAAACAACAGAAGGAAATGACAAAAGGAAGTTTCTACATAAAAGACAAAACGAGAAAGAAAATTTCATATAAAAATTCAGTTTTTACATAAAAGACAAAATGAGAGAGGAAATTTCATATAAAATTTCACAGAAAGTAAATGTAGTATATCACACACAAGCCAAAACATGGAGGGAAAAAATAATAATTTTCGATTCGTTTAAAAGTAATTTTAAAGCCAAATAACAATGATTATTTCCTATTCCATGTAAAGTTAGAGCGAGATACCTCAAGACCAAGTCCTTTAATGTGAGTGTGAGTGGCTACCCGTTGCTTCTTAGAGGTTGATTGAACCTCTTCTATCTTCATCTTGTCCATCTTAACTTAAAAGGAATATCTGATGCTCAAAATCCGAAATGCCTGAGAATGAAAATACATGATTATCCAAGATGTCTATGTTTATTAGACAAGAAAAAATAGTAAAGATAGTTGTGAATGGTTGGAAGAGTAGAATGAAGCCTGATTGTAAGTTAGGCCAATAATCCTCTTGGTTTCAATTTTTTCTTTCTATTCATATCTATTTTTAACGATATCTTTCACTTACATAACCCAAATCCGCTACTACAAACGTCTGATGCATGTCCACATGCAAAGGATCAAACATTAATTATATATATGATTAATGTACTCTACACCCAAAAATTAAATCTAAATTACCAAAACTTACCAATATAGTAACATCCCGTTGTCTTTTTTTAAACCTATGAAAGCTTAAGGATATTTTCCAAACAAAATATTAACCGTTTCCATCCGAAACTAACGGTTTTTTCGGTATTTTTGAACTTTTATTGAAATTTTATGGGTATTATTGGACCTTTTGAAAGTTCAAGGGTATTTTTAAACAAAGTACGAAGTATAGGGGTATTCGTAGCCAATCAATTATAATGTATACAAGTAAATTTGAGCTGCAAAAGATAATACACGGACTAAATAGATACCACAGCCACAGACCATATAAATATATCCGAAATTCTAGTAATACCTGCAAAAATTTAACATCTAAAAATGGGGGAAAACGTATTTGGGCTATTAGTCAATTAAAAATACTCTCCAAAATTTACAGTGATCACTTGAAAATCCTAAAAACACTAAAATGTGCTTGAAGTGCTCGAAGGAATATTACTCAATCCTTGCTTCTTTCACTTAAAACCACACTCTTCAAAATCATTCCAAACTCGCCACCCAATTTTTCGTGTTGCCTAAGTTTCCAACCTGAACAAGCAAAATTTTCACAGAAACCCGCCCTGAGTAGGACTAGGCTGAGTCTTTAACCATCTGGTTTAAAGTATCTCAAAAGCATTAAGAAAAGAAGAAAAAAAAAACAAACGCATTATAAGGATTGTAGGAATACAGTAAAAAAAAGATATCCATCCAGACACAGGGGATTACCTGATTTTGATAGTGTGCGAGAGGGAGGGAGCGGCGTTGAGTTCGAAGGGGGGCTGAGACTGCGACGGCTGAGAGTGCAGCATGCGGCGACACGGCGGGGCCGGGTGCAGTAGTAATGGGAGCGAGAAATGGCTGACGTTTAAGAAAAAAAAGAACTGCTAGTAATAGTTAAAAGAAATATGGTAAATATGGGTGATTTTGAAATTATAAAAATTATTCTATTTATATTTAAAATTATTCTCAAATATATTATTGACACCAAATAATTTTTTATTAGATAAAATTTATGTCAAATTTATAAAAACAAGCCTTAAATTAATTTTAATTTATTAAATATATGTTTACAAGTAATTTTCATCCGGTTGAATTGAAATTTTAGAAAATCAAAAATTTGGGCAGTTCACGGGGTTGACATTTTTTGGATCGGGTCAACCTGACCAATCTGATCAACCCGAAAATAGGGTTACAACTTAACTCAATCGAACGCTACCCTAATTTTAAAATGATTGTGAACATTAAGAACATTTGATGTTTGTAACTGATGTTGATGTTAGTGATGTGTTATGACCGGTGAATATTTGATGTAAATATATAGAGTTGGGTTGGAGGGTGAACTCTATTCTTATTGCTTAGATCACCAACTCAACCCACTTGAAATTTTGAGTTGGTCCAAAAGATTTCTCTACCTCAACCCATATATATATACTCGGTCGAGTTATATATATATATAGCATCATATAATCGACCATAAAAATATCGAGCATTTGAGAATTGACTAGGTTACCAACAAGCTTCCAAGGATGCGCCTAATGGCAACGTGCGTGCGTGCACCTTCTGCTTGCCTACGAAGCATCCACGCTAGGTCCCTATGCCCCTATTCGCCTATGACGCCCGCTCATGTAAAGGTATCTTATGTCTTCATTCGCCTATGATGCTAGCTTTGATTTGAACGAATACTTCTCTTTATAGTGAAACGTTATGGTTCTTAAACGATTTAGAAACCAATTTGGGTTCAACTTTGAATTATATTAGAATGAGGTTATGCAAACTTACATGGAAGTAAATGGAGAAAGTTGTGATGATCTTTGTTTATTTATATTTTAGTGAATTTTCACGTATTCCTGTGAATCTCGAATCTCTATAAGATTTTTCTTAATATGACTCAAATTCACATCCTCAATAGGCTAACAGCTCATAGCGCGACAATCGTCCTCCAATGGTCGGTTTGTAACGAACCTAGATTTTTACTTATCAAGAGTCGCTACCATTATCTTAANTTTTTTTTTTTTTTTTTTTTTTTTTTTTTTTTTTTTTTTTTTTTTTTGCGGAAATTAGTGTTTAAACTTCATCTTAAAACACCGTCGTTGACGTACGTGTTTGAAAACATTTTAAAATGACACAACAAGATACTAAATGAAATAAATAAATATTTAAAGCATCCTATTTTAGCCCAAGTCTAAGAAAATAAATACAACTAACCTATGCATGTGTTATGATCTTGAGTTGCGATGTCTTCGTCAACCTACAAGAATGTCTTTCCTTTACCTACAAGAATGTCTTTCCTTTACCTACAAGAATGTCTTTCCTCTACCTGAAATAGAAGTAGCACGTGGCTTTAGTATTTTAAGAAATACTTAGTAACTGACCCCACTATTGGGTTCTATTTTCCTACTGTGGCTATTCTAAGTGGGCAATTGGATGTGTACTTAATTTTCTACACACGGTCCACACATGCGAGCACCTCCATGACCCATTTTTAGTCGGTCAGCATTATCTGGTAGTTGTTGATGTCGGACAACCGTTAGGAATAGCGACCATCATGGTAGCATTATGGTAAACATAATGGTCGTTTTCCTACCTCGTAGTGTACGCTCCCGTACTATCATAAAAAGAGAAAGGGTACTCATGATGCATGGACACACAATAATGCACGAGGTCCCAATATTTTTTCATTTTTATTATCATGTACTACAACCCCCCACTATCGTCTTCCTTCTTATCATAACATTTTTATCATATCTTCCGGGGTATATTAGGGTTGTATCTCATGCTAAAAACGTCTTATTGCATGTCATTCATACCATATATCTTAACATGTCACACGTGTCATATCATAAACATANAATAGTAATAATAATAATAAATAATTAAATAATTAAAAAAAATTATGGATCTAAATAATAATAATTATAAAATGATAATCATCTCTCTCCTCTTCTCAATTTCTCACCACTCCTCTCCTATAACAGATGAAATATCATGTCAAGAAACTCTATCAACTTCTTTCTAGTAACAATATCTCCTCTAAAAGGATAATAATAGAAAATAAAATGTTTAATGAAAATAGAATTATATATATAACCCTCCCAGACTCTACTCATGAAGTCTGTAATGCTCACATGAAATCTAACACATGTACCATTCTAAAATTTAGAGAATTAAAATTGAAATTGATGTCATGGTTTATATAGGTTGACATGAAAACAAAGGACAAAATCGAACTTTTTTAAGGATAGATCGGTGATACAAGCCTAAGCTAATCTCATAAGTGGTCTTACTATCGACATGGTTATACTTGATGTTGACACGTGCCCTGTGGTTCTGCACGTGTCATATATATTGATATGTGTAAATTGTTTATGGATCGACATGCTTATGATATGATATGTGTATGTTATAATATGTGAATTGTATGATAATACTATGGTACGATGTGTTCAATGATATGTTTGAGATAGGATACGATAAGGATTCACTAAACGTAATGTAATGATAGGAATAAAATACGTTAAGGTTGAGTTACGTATTGAAGTGCTATGGATATGAGAGATTGATAAAAACGATATGGTCACGATCGATTGATAAAATAATATGGTTAGGTTATGGGTAGAAAGGGATAGGGTTATGATAGATTGATAGAACGATAGCATTATGATACATTTCTGTAATGATATGACTAAGTTACGTTCATGTAACGTTGTGATATATTGTGATGCGATATGTTATGGTATGATATGTATACGATGAAAATTGTTATGTCTGGAAGCATGGAATGTTATGATATGATATAGTTATGTAATTTGAATGATATGATGTGATTAACATGCAAAACGACGAACTAGCATGAAATACAACCCCAACGTATGTAGGAAAGACATGATAAATGATATGTGAAATGATATGAAAACGATATGATATGTACGGGATGCTAGCGGGAGTTGTATTAAATGGTAATGAAAATAGAAAAAGTGTTGGGACCTCATGCATTATTGTGTGCTCATACATTGGGCGATACCCCCTTACCCTTCACGATAGTATGGACGCGTACGTTATGAGGCAGGAAAACAATCATTATGGTTATCATAATGTTGCGATGACCAAGCAGGAGAACGATCATTATATTTATCATAATTCTGCAATGGTCAGGCAGGAGAATGATCATTATGTTTAACCCAATGTTATCGTGTGGTTACTAGTTCTAACGGGTGTCTGGTCTAAGGAGTTCCCAAAGTATGCGTGCCCGACAAGGAAAGTGGCCCAGCGGTGTGTGAACTGACTGGTGAGTTCATACTCGCACGTATGGGCTGTGTGTAAAGTATATGATACACATCCAAGTTACTCATTAGGACAGTACCGTTAGATTGAAAGGATACGTCCTGTGATATGAACCAAGAGACATCATTCATATAATATACTTCAATGAAGATGTGAAGAAAATGTTGTCAAAATTATCAAAAGAGGTTGCAATTCATGTCACATTGAAGAGGAATGAAGTTTGATGGTTATAAATTTTGGGTGGGTTGCAATATAGAGTAATTTAGAGTTATTGTATTTTAAGACTTGTTATTTAATTTCGGTTACATTTACATAATGGCTAATTATGGCCATAAAGTAGGAATGTTACAACTCTTGGAATACCTTGAGTAGTTTCATTTTTTAGGCTATATAAAGCCATGTATGTTGTATTTGTAAGGTAGACTTGGAAAATATAGAAAGAAGCATTTGTGCTTTTCTTTAGCCAATGGCTAAGTTTCTTTGCAATTCTATGTAGTTTAGATTGCATGTAGAATCATTCAAGCTCGACATGATCAATCTTGCTTGTGGAGTGATTCGAATCTCAAACAAGTGTTTGAGATATTTGATCAACAAGAATCATTGAAGCTAGACATGATCGATTTTGCTTCTGGAGTGATTCGAATCTCAAACAAAGTGTTCTTGGCTTGAGATATTCGATCAACAAGGTAATCCGAATCTTACTCCCCTTGTAGTGATTCCTTATCTTATCATCCTGTCATTGCATTCACATGTTCTTGCATTTAACTCCAATAGTTGAGTCATATTTTTTTCAATAGGGAAGTCATGTAATAGCCCAAAAAAATATAAACAAATAAAAAAATTATAAAAAATATATATATGTCAAAATAATAGTATAATAATAATTCATAAATAAATAATTAAAAAAAATGATTACTTAAAAAAAAAAATTTGCTCGTGTTAACCTCTCATCTCAATCCCATCCTCTGTACCATATCACAATTGGTCCAAAAATAAATAGAAAAATGTCATATTGGATAAAAAGTAAAATGGCTTTCAACTGGCATAGCAGAGAGATTTTGATCTGTTATTATGGTAAAATCCTATCTCACATTTCCTTTTCATTTAATAAGAAGGATTAGATNTTTTTTTTTCGTTTTCATTTATTTATTTATTTATTTATTTATTTATTATTATTATTATTATTATTTTGTAGGAAATTCTATAGATCTGTAAGATTGGGCAAACAATGGATTAAAATTGGCCAATAATATCTGTTTAGAAAATAAATATTGAGCAGGAGAATGTCTGTTTAGAGAATGAAAATCTATTTATACAATCACAAGTGAGGAGGGAAGATTGAGGAAAGATTTAGTGTACAAAATTTAAAAATAAAATCGGAATATCATAGACAAGAAACTTTATTAAATTTTGTCCAGTAACAATATATATATAACATTTCAAGACTTTTAAGAATGGACCAAGGTAGATTAGAGATAATGTTACAAAGTTCAAACTTGAAATTGATGTCATGGGCTCACATAGATTGACTCGGATTTCAAAGGACAGAATCAAACTTTCATTAAAGATATATTCGTGACAACGACTTAAGCTAGTCAGGTAAGTGACCTTACCATTGACATGGTTATATTTGATGTTGACACATGTCTGTGGTTCTGCACGTGTCATATATACTGATATGTATGAATTATCTCTGTAAATCAATATGCTTATATTATGTTTATGCTATGTTATAATATGTGGATTGTATGATAATAATTATGGTACGATGTGTTCAAGGATATGTTTGAGATAAGATACGAGAAGGATGCACAAAACAAAACGTAACGATAGGAGTAAGATACGTTCATGAAACGTTAAGGTTAGGTTACATGTCGGAGTGCTATGGATTAAGGAGATTGATGAAAGAATATAGTTAGGATATGGGTAGGAAGGGATAGGTTTGTGTAGATTGATAGAACGATAGCATTATGATACGTTCCTGTGATGATATGATTAAGGTACGTTCACGTAACAATATGACTGTGATAGGTATAAGAACGTTAGGGCTATGATAAGTTAGGGAACGATATGACCACGAAGTGTTTATGATATAACATGTTTATCANAAACTTGAAATTGATGTCATGGGCTCACATAGATTGACTCGGATTTCAAAGGACAGAATCAAACTTTCATTAAAGATATATTCGTGACAACGACTTAAGCTAGTCAGGTAAGTGACCTTACCATTGACATGGTTATATTTGATGTTGACACATGTCTGTGGTTCTGCACGTGTCATATATACTGATATGTATGAATTATCTCTGTAAATCAATATGCTTATATTATGTTTATGCTATGTTATAATATGTGGATTGTATGATAATAATTATGGTACGATGTGTTCAAGGATATGTTTGAGATAAGATACGAGAAGGATGCACAAAACAAAACGTAACGATAGGAGTAAGATACGTTCATGAAACGTTAAGGTTAGGTTACATGTCGGAGTGCTATGGATTAAGGAGATTGATGAAAGAATATAGTTAGGATATGGGTAGGAAGGGATAGGTTTGTGTAGATTGATAGAACGATAGCATTATGATACGTTCCTGTGATGATATGATTAAGGTACGTTCACGTAACAATATGACTGTGATAGGTATAAGAACGTTAGGGCTATGATAAGTTAGGGAACGATATGACCACGAAGTGTTTATGATATAACATGTTTATCATACGATATATTGTGATGTGATATGTTATTTTTAGATTGTTTTGTGTGATCATTGAGGTAATTGTTGTATGAATTGCACGTTATGAAACGACATGTTAAAAGTATGGAGCGTTATGTTATGTTTTCTAAATTGTATGTATACAACATGTTATGAATGACATGATATCACAATAAATGAAATGAAATGTAACCTGTTAGGATTATGTATGATACGTAGACGGAAAAATGAGAAATGACATGTTAAGCATGAAAGATGATAGCGTAGTTATATTCATTAATCATAAAAGTAGAAATGTTGGGGACCTCATACATTATGTGTGCTCATGCATTTAGGGGATACCCCTATTCCATCACGAGGGTACGGACGCGAACATCCATTGGCAGGACAACGATCGTTATGTTTTACATAGCGCTGCCGTGACGGTTACTAGTTCTAACGGGTGTCCGGCCTAAGGAGCTTCTAGAGTATGCTCGCTCGACAAGAAAAGTGGCCCAGCGGTGTGCAAACTGACTGGTGAGCCCATGCTTGCATGTATGGGCTATGAGTAGAGTATATGGTACACGTCCAAATTACCCGTTAGGACAGTACTGTAAGGAAATAGATTGAAAGGATAGGTCCCGTCATTGCATCCGCATGTTCTTGCATTTAACCCCCTAGGGTCACTTACTGAGTATTTCTTTAAATACTCAAATAATGTGCTACTACATTTTTCAGGTTAAGGCAAGACATTCCTGTATGGCTGACGACGGCATCGCAACTCGAGATCATGACACATGCATAGGAGAGTGGTATTTATTTTCAGACTTAGGCTAGAATATGATGTTTTTAACTTAAACGCTTATTTATTTTATTTAGTCTTTTGTTGTGTCGTTTTAAAGACATTTTCGAAACACATAAGTCTATGACTGTATTTTAAGATAAAAGTTATGTTTTATGGAATTTAAATGAAATCTTCCGCATTCAATGTTTATGTTTATGATACGTATATAGTAGCGACCTTAAATTAAGTAGAAAATTTCGGGTCGTTACAAGTCATGTGCTACTACATTTTTCAGGTTAAGGCAAGACATTGTTGTGCGACTGATGACGACATCGCAACTCGAGACCATGACACATGCATGGGGTAGTCATTTATTTTCTTAGATTTAGGCTAGAAGAGGATGTTTTTAATTTAAACGTTTATTTATTTTATTTATCCTCTTTCTTTGGGTCATTTTTTAGAGGGGTTTTTGAAACACATAAGTCTATGGCTATGTTTTAAGATAAATGATATGTTTTATGGAATTTAAATGAATTCTTTTCGTATTCATGTTCATGATATGTATACAATAGCGACCTTAAATTAAGTAGAAAATTTTGGGTCGCTACACATAACATGCACGTATCATGTCATAAAGCATATCACTATATGTGTCGTATCATCAAACGTATCATATCATTCACATATCACATCTTAAATATATCGTCAAAAGCATCGTATCATAACACTTATATCATATCATTTACATAGCATATCATAACATACGTCATAACATTTACATAACGTATCATAATCATATCATTCATAACATATATCTTATCTTCACATATCATACCTCGATTATATCAACAGACACATCATATCATAACATATATCATATCATTCACATCTTGTACGATCCACATCTCATATCATAAAGTATATCCTAGCATATCATAGTCATATCGTTTCATAATCTATATCTTATCCTCCTCGTATCATATCTCAAATATATCATCAAACGCATCGTAATCATATCATTTCATAAATATTTCACACACGTCCAACATATGACACGTGCAGAATCCACGGGGCACGTATCATCACAAAACATCAAATTTTAACCAAACCGATATTAAGGTCACTTACTTGGTTGGCCTTCCTTGAAGAATGCATCACAATAGTTCATCTTCCTTTTTAACACAACCGAAAGCATTAGAAACAACATTCATCTCAAAATCTCTCTAGGAGAATTTTCATAATTTTATATATCTTATAAAGCTTATTTGTCTGAATTGCACCTCTTAAATTCTAATCAGGTTCTTTTTCTAGCTTAGTAGAAACAAGTTGGTAACGTGCTGATGACTTGGACTCCGACGCAATCCACGTCGCTGAGTTAAAAAATAGCCAGTTAATAGGGACGTCAACCAATTAGGTGGGGAGGATGTCACAGTCATGTTCATTCAGGGTGTGTTGCCCATGGTCGCATGTTGATGTCAAGCTAAATCCTTTATTTATTGTATTTTCTATTATATTACTGTTCGGGAAAATCATATCTAGGCTTGCCTAACCTGAATCGCCTCAAATGTATTATGGGGGGATTCGACTAGTCATCAACTCTTCCTACCCGAATTTTGTATGATTGTTCGACAAAATCACGTCTAGGCCTGCCATACCTAAATCGCCTCAAAATGTATTATAGGGGGATACGACTAATTGTCCGTTCTTCCTACCCAGAGTTATATGCTATCTAAACCGTTGTGTTGCCTCTCTTGCTTATAATCTATAACATTGCTTTCAAAACCTTATTCCAATCTTGCTTTGAACTCTCTTTAAAAAATCTCTTTGCCCCCATTTTCAAAAATATTTTTCTCAAACAAGGCCAGCGGCTTTAGCATGCGTTGCCCGGCGGTAGGCGATGCGAACCAAAATTGGCTTGACTCACTTGGTGTTGGGAGTGAGTGTCGCACAATCACTCCGCTGCCAAGAAAACTACGATTGTGACACAATGATGCGACCAAGGAGGATCGTGCATCATCTAACACACCAAGAGTGTGCATTCAAGCTAAGACAAGACATATACAAGGTTCGAGAGAATGAGGCAACACGAGCTCGAAGAGAACTAGGTAGGGCCCCAGGCCCTAACCTAAGAAGTCGACGTCTCAATATGAGTTTCAACATACATTTCTGGAGTTAAATACGTCTATATGAAAGATGAAAGCTCACCATATTTAGTGTCGATCAGATACTCGACGGATGATACATAGGGCCGTATGCCTGCTCGCCAAAATGACTTCAACTAAAAAAGAATTGGAAATGCCTAAAAAATGTAATATAGGGGGAAGCATGCTCTCAATAAATGCGTCCGAGCAATCCAATATGGTCGAGTTGCCTCGAGACATGGGATGACATCACGATGCATGAGTCGTGTTGTTGGAAACGGAGATGACGAGGAGATGCGACATTGCTTACGAGAGACCTTGGCCTAGAATATAGGTAAGGTCAATCCGAATGACTTGGTCTAATGTAAATGTAAGTCGGCTAGAGTCACAGATGATTGAATATGTAGGCACGAACAGCCTGTGTGGCTAAACAAGTTTAAATTATGCATAAGTTATATTCGGTTGGCGAAGGCAAACCTCACCAAAGGTCTAACGAAGTCACAAAATTGGGTGAAAAATGTGAATGGGGCTTAAATTCCCCCTTAAAACCTGTCATGAACGTGTCAAAATCATGACGACACAGTTGAAGAAGTACGATCGTGACACCTAACACATTGAACTATCTCCACCTTTAACATTTAACGCATCAATATCTTATTCGTTGCTAATATGTTCCTCCTTGTCCTTAAAATTCGTAACGTTTAAGTTCATAGTGTGAAAACTTAATCAAAATTAATTATTGATTCATAGTATTTGTAATTTATAAATGCATTTGGTTTTATCAATTTACATAAATAAAAAATCTTATTAAATCTCAATAATAATTTTTTTTAATAGAGGCATATTATTAGAAAATTTAAAAAATATAAAAATTAAATTAATATATTTAAAAGTAAAATTATTACAAAATTAAAATTACCACGACTAAATTAACCAGAAGGCGAGACACTTCCACTTCTGTGAAAATTCAAGGATAAAAAAATGATTTTTAGCCATTATTTTAATTAAAAATTATATTAGAAAATACATCTTTAATTTATGTATATAGATAAATGTCCTGTTTGTTTTTTTTTTTTTGGTAAAATAAAATGATAAATTCCACGTCATTTACAGGATTACCGAATTAAAAATTTTCATCAAATTTAAAAAATATTTTAAATTTTATATTATCTTAATTTTAGTTGGGAAAATCCATTTAAAACTCTAAATTTAAGATTTCTATAATTCACGTAATATTAATAATTAAAATTTTAAAAAATTCAAATATCAAATATTTAAAAGTTACTGTTGTTAATTTTCATAATAATGTTAATTTTCATATTAATCTTACCAGTAAAAAGGTGAAAAGTAAAAGGAAAATTGAATAGTTAGTTCTAATAAAGGAAATAAAATAAAAAAGGAAAAAAAAGAAAGATATTGATAATAGATTAATGGGAAGTGAGATTAATCTGTGAGATTTGAAAGAGGGATCTTCATCGTTTCTTGGTCCTTAGGCAAAATATATACTCATACCCTTTGTGCCTACAAAGTTGAGTCCTTTGATCGCCTTCTTCTTCTCCTTCTTCTTCTTCTTCTTCTTCTTCCCAATTTTCGACTCTAATGGCGACCTCCAAATCCCAAAGGTCTCCTGAGGAGGTGGAAGACATTATCCTTCGTAAAGTTTTCCTTGTCTCTCTCACCCCTCCTTCCGATTCCGATTCTCGCACCGTCTATCTCGAGCAAACCGCCGCCGAGCTCCTTAGCGAAGGCAAGGAATTGAGGATTTCGAGGGATGTAATGGAGCGTATCNATTAATTATTGATTCATAGTATTTGTAATTTATAAATGCATTTGGTTTTATCAATTTACATAAATAAAAAATCTTATTAAATCTCAATAATAATTTTTTTTAATAGAGGCATATTATTAGAAAATTTAAAAAATATAAAAATTAAATTAATATATTTAAAAGTAAAATTATTACAAAATTAAAATTACCACGACTAAATTAACCAGAAGGCGAGACACTTCCACTTCTGTGAAAATTCAAGGATAAAAAAATGATTTTTAGCCATTATTTTAATTAAAAATTATATTAGAAAATACATCTTTAATTTATGTATATAGATAAATGTCCTGTTTGTTTTTTTTTTTTTGGTAAAATAAAATGATAAATTCCACGTCATTTACAGGATTACCGAATTAAAAATTTTCATCAAATTTAAAAAATATTTTAAATTTTATATTATCTTAATTTTAGTTGGGAAAATCCATTTAAAACTCTAAATTTAAGATTTCTATAATTCACGTAATATTAATAATTAAAATTTTAAAAAATTCAAATATCAAATATTTAAAAGTTACTGTTGTTAATTTTCATAATAATGTTAATTTTCATATTAATCTTACCAGTAAAAAGGTGAAAAGTAAAAGGAAAATTGAATAGTTAGTTCTAATAAAGGAAATAAAATAAAAAAGGAAAAAAAAGAAAGATATTGATAATAGATTAATGGGAAGTGAGATTAATCTGTGAGATTTGAAAGAGGGATCTTCATCGTTTCTTGGTCCTTAGGCAAAATATATACTCATACCCTTTGTGCCTACAAAGTTGAGTCCTTTGATCGCCTTCTTCTTCTCCTTCTTCTTCTTCTTCTTCTTCTTCCCAATTTTCGACTCTAATGGCGACCTCCAAATCCCAAAGGTCTCCTGAGGAGGTGGAAGACATTATCCTTCGTAAAGTTTTCCTTGTCTCTCTCACCCCTCCTTCCGATTCCGATTCTCGCACCGTCTATCTCGAGCAAACCGCCGCCGAGCTCCTTAGCGAAGGCAAGGAATTGAGGATTTCGAGGGATGTAATGGAGCGTATCATAATTGATCGTTTATCCGGTACTTTTCCCTCTGCCGAACCTATTTTTCAGTACCTAATCGGCTGCTACCGTCGGGCTCACGACGAGACTAAGAAAATTGCCTCCATGAAGGATAGGAATTTACGGTCTGAGATTGAGATGGCGCTCAAACAAGCCAAGAAGTTGACGGTTTCCTATTGTAGGATTCATTTGGGGAATCCTGAATTGTTTTCGGGTGGGGATTTGGGTACTAACTCCACTACTTCGCCTTTGCTTCCTTTGATTTTCTCTGAAGTTGGTAGCTCCATGGATGGATTTGGGGCTAGTACCAGTGTTGGTGGAGCCTATCAGTGCCCTCCGGGTTTCATGGAGGAGTTTTTCCGGGATTCGGATTTTGATACATTAGACCCCATATTGAGGGGGTTGTACGAGGATTTGAGGGGTACCGTCCTTAAAGTTTCGGCTCTTGGGAACTTCCAGCAGCCCTTAAGGGCACTTAGGTTTCTTGTTAGTTTTCCCATTGGGGCTAAATCTTTGGTTAATCATCCATGGTGGATTCCCCCTGGTAAATATTCCAATGGCCGTGTCATTGAGAGGACAAGTATTTTGGGGCCTTTCTTCCATGTCA
Organism: Cucurbita pepo subsp. pepo; assembly: GCF_002806865.2. Lineage (NCBI taxonomy): Eukaryota > Viridiplantae > Streptophyta > Magnoliopsida > Cucurbitales > Cucurbitaceae > Cucurbita > Cucurbita pepo. Next base: position 1,705,588 of record NC_036641.1, on the reverse strand, counting down.
GTGCTCTGCCCGACCATGCCATTTTTAAGAGCCAACCTGATGTTGGGTGAGTGTTAATTAATGTGTTTTGAGGTTTTGTTATTTCCTATGTACACTGACCGGTGAATGTCTTGTTGGAACTTCAGGCAGCAATGCTTTTCAGAAGCATCAACTCGTAGACCATCTGATTTACTCTCTTCATTCACTACAATTAAAACAGTCATGAATAACTTATATGATGGTCTTGCGGAAGTTCTTCTCTCTCTTCTTAAGAACACAGAGACCCGTGAAAATGTTCTTGAGTATCTTGCAGAGGTGATAAATAGAAACTCATCAAGGGCTCATATACAGGTACTTGCATATGATTCTAGTGGTGTCAATTGTACAGCATGTGTTTGATTGTTATCAGCTTTTATCCATTTTCAATATTTTGATTTCAAAACACTGATTCAGTTTCAATTTCGAAGGTCGTTTATTTTGGTAACTGTAGAGAAACGTTGATGAATGTTATATCCTTTGCTAATTCGAATTGAAGGGGTGATATAAAATCGGTCTATTTCCGGCATCATATCCATAGTTAGTGGCGCATTCATCATAGTTAGAAGTTCCTCTCCCTATCGGTCGAGTTGCTTTTTTCCACTTTAACAACTATGTTATGTACTTTCTTATTGTAGGTTGATCCTCTCTCCTGTGCAAGTTCAGGCATGTTTGTTAATCTCAGTGCCATCATGCTACGTCTTTGTGAGCCATTTCTAGATGCAAACTTGACCAAAAGGGATAAAATTGATCCGAAATATGTATGTTATGGTAACCGCTTGGAGTTAAGGTGAGAAGATTTTGTTTGCTTGCTGTTCTTGTTGCTGATAATTTTCTTGAGTACTTGTTGATTATTGACCTATTAAAACTGTTCCTAAACGTGGTCACGTAATTGTCAGAGGATTAACTGCTCTACATGCATCGTCTGAAGAAGTTACAGACTGGATTAATAATGGTACTCAGTTGAAAACTGATAACTCCGGGCAGTTCAGTGACAGTGAAAGTCGCTTGCTGCAATCCCAAGAAGCTTCTAGTTCTGGCAGTAATGCTACAATTGAATCTTCTACTACAAAGGCAAGATCGAATAGTGAGAAGACTAGGTACCCTTTCATATGTGAGTGCTTCTTTATGACTGCAAGGGTGCTGAATTTGGGCTTGTTAAAAGCATTTTCGGACTTCAAGCATTTAGTACAGGTAACTATAAATTATGTGTTTGTTTGTGGATAAAAGAAACGAAACGCCCCATATAGTTTTATGGTTTTTTTTGGTTTAGAATTTATGTTAATTCTATACATTGCTTTCATTAATCCTGTTTTCTGGACCTTTTGAAATCAAGTAAAATTTTGTTCAGGATATATCTAGGTGTGAAGATACATTGGCCACACTCAAAGCCATGCAAGGACAAGGGCCTGCTCCACAGCTTGAAATGGATGTAGCTCGCCTTGAGAAGGAAATAGAGTTGTACTCACAGGAAAAGCTTTGTTTTGAAGCTCAAATACTGAGGGTATATTTCTGCCTCACCCTTTTTATGATTCGCTTCATGTCAATAAATTATTCATTTCTTATATATATTAAAAAAAAAAGATTATAGAAACCAATATCCCCCCAAAAAATAATCTCATCCAATTACAAGAAGTCTCATAACTAGTCATTAATTGTCTAAAAAAACAAAAACTTGGCTGGGCAATGTATACCATTTTTTATGATTTATGATTTTTTAGTTTTTGAGATCTTCATCCATAATTGTTTTTGATCTAACGAGTATGATTGCCATTAGTGAATTGAACTGATGATGTAAGAAGTAACTATCTACGGCACATAATTCCCCACTCCCCTTCCTCATGCTCCTCCAATATACACGTTTAATAGGAGGTTTTATCACATTCTTCATGTATTTGATCCATATCCTTTAACCTTCCCTATCTACTGGAGGCTCTCATTGTATGTACGTATCTGCAATGCCCTCCACTGTCTTTATTGTAATTTTGAAGATAGTATTGACACCAAAAGATGTGATCTTTATTCGTGCTGTAAAACTTTTGATGCCAGTTGAGATCACCCTTGATCTTGATTAGAATTAGAAACTCAAGAGCTATGGTTTTATCCTTCATTTTCACATAAGAATGGTGATTTTATCCTTCATGAACTTCATTGTGGTTGATTTTTGGCTACATCAATTGAACCTTATGTTTTTCAGCTAACTGTTACATAAACTGGTGGTTATTTTTGTTCTCCTTATAGGACGGGAGTCTAATCCAGCAAGCTCTTACTTTCTATCGATTAATGGTCGTATGGTTAGTTGGTTTGATTGGTGGATTTAAAATGCCTCTTCCATCAAGTTGCCCGATGGAATTTGCATCCATGCCAGAGCATTTTGTGGAAGATGCAATGGAATTGCTTATATTTGCTTCCCGAATTCCAAAAGCTTTGGACGGTATCAATTTGGTAGCTCTAACCGACCCTAATCAATTCTTTTACATATTTAAATGCCAATGATGTTGTATGAACATTTTTTATATCTTGTTTTGACAGGATGATTTTATGAACTTCATCATTATGTTTATGGCAAGTCCGGAATATATTAGAAATCCTTACTTAAGAGCAAAGATGGTTGAAGTTCTCAACTGCTGGATTCCTCGTAGAAGGTGATTTTTTATATTTGATATGTACAGATTGATCATTTGATATTTTTTCCATTACTGATTCTGAAGTTAAAAGCCTTTGGTCCTTGTTTTCATGCAGTGGTTCATCTGTAACAGCAACATTATTTGAAGGCCACCAACTATCACTCGAGTATCTTGTTAGGAATCTCTTAAAGCTTTATGTGGACATTGAGTTCACTGGTTCACATACACAGGTACAGCATGGTTGAAGTTCTAGCTTAAATATAGGAAGCGTAGACGATTATTTGATATATGGAGAGAGTTCAGCTCCTTTTTTCATGTGTTTTAGTATACCCACTAACATTGCAATAACTATTCTATGGATGCTTTGATGATTTATGCTTTTATTAAGTTCAAAGCGGATCCTACAGGATATCAGAATGGAGATGATGAGAAAACAAAAACGAAAGACATTCGGATAGGGCAGAAATTAACTGTCCCCCTCTTGTATATGATCTTATAAGTAGTCTAAGAAACATGTTGCATGTTATTTTAAGGCGATGATATCTATTTTTGTCCTCTCAAATGACATTTTGAGTCATTGTTACCCCTGTTCCAATTTTGAAGAGATGGCAACTCCCAATGGCAGTTATTGACTGGTCTTCTTTACTCTGGTGCAGTTTTATGACAAGTTCAACATCCGTCATAATATTGCCGAACTTCTCGAATACCTTTGGCAGGTTCCTAGTCATCGTAATGCTTGGAGAATGGTAAAATTTTATTCCCATTCATCCATGTGATTTTTTTTTGTTGACCGGGATTATGGCTTTATCTTTTACATGTTATTTCTCTTAATTGCCATTCCAGATTGCCAAGGAAGAGGAGAAGGGTGTTTACTTGAATTTCTTGAACTTCCTAATCAATGATAGCATATATCTTCTTGATGAAAGCCTTAATAAGATTCTCGAACTTAAAGAGCTTGAAGCTGAAATGTCAAATACTGCAGAATGGGAGCAACGACCTGCTCAAGAGAGGCAGGAGAGAACTAGGCTATTTCACTCCCAAGAAAATGTTGGTTTGATAACCCTACTATGAATCATGAACTGTTGTTAATCACTCTCAAAGCCTTGATATTGATCTTGAGTTTTGAGTATATGATTCTTCTGACATTATTTGATATTCTCAGATCATCCGGATTGACATGAAATTAGCAAATGAGGATGTGAGTATGCTCGCATTTACAACAGAGCAAATCACAGCTCCTTTCCTACTTCCAGAGATGGTACTCTCCCACTGTTGTGCACAAAGATTACTTTTTTCCATTTTTTTCCCTAATGAAACTAGAAACCTTTTGTTTTCATCACAATGCATACTTTCAATACGATCTTGTTACATTTTCCGCTTAATTTTATCTCATTTGGTAACTTTCCATTCCAATTTTTACTTACAGGTCGAACGGGTGGCCAGCATGCTTAATTATTTCCTCCTGCAACTTGTTGGTCCTCAGCGAAGATCTCTTAGTCTGAAAGACCCTGAAAAGTACGAATTCCGTCCAAAAGAGTTGCTTAAGCAGGTATGTACAAGTTAGATTCTAATTTCTACTATAATAGGTAGAGATAATTCCATCTTCTAATGTGACATTAGCTTGAATAGATTTGAATGTTCTGCCCTGTAATTTGTATATGTACTTTCTTTTTCTAGGAAACAAAGTAACTTATGTATGTAACTTGTGGAAGTAGTCACATGATTGGATTAATTTATTTCATGTGGGGAAAAAGTAATTCAATTAATATTGAATTTATTATCACTGCTAAGATTGGCTATTCTAATGTTTCACCATAGTGGGAATATAGGTCATGCATCTACATTCTCCATATTCACTCTCTTGATCCCTTTTGTTTTCTATGCTATCTCTGCTGTAATGAAATGATGTGATTTGCTTCCCTGCTAGGAGCTTATGTATTTAGCCGACTTAGAAACACAATTTAGTTAGATATTGACTTCTGTTATTCTTTTTTGGTTGTAAAGATTGTTCACATATATGTTCATCTGGCGAGAGGCGATAAGGAGAATATTTTCCCAGCTGCCATTTCGAAGGACGGAAGATCGTATAACGAGCAGGTTATTTATTTATCTAACCTTATGATAAGACCCTCGAGAAGATNAAAAAAAAAAAACTACCAGTACAAGTAAAACTCGAATGCATTTATCAACAGTTATTTTTGTTAAAGAAATGCATTTTATCATTGAGGACATGTTCTTGGCATCTTTTCTCTGCCTGAATTTTGGAGCGTTCTCCAGTTGTTCAATGCTGCAGCAGTTGTACTTAGACGAATTGGAGAAGATGGTAGGATAATACAGGAATTTATTGCTCTTGGTAACAAGGCAAAGGATGCAGCTTCAGAGGCCATGGATGCTGAGGCTACTCTAGGAGATATACCGGATGAATTCCTTGACCCGATCCAAGTACGTTTCGCTCCACTTATAGTACGCTTAAATCGATGGGTTTCAGTTACTCTTTAGGTAGCTGAGTTATTGATTTCATTATGCATGATCACTGCGCATAAGAAGTTTTTGAGTTGTGCCTTCAGAATGGAATGGTTTTGCTCAGACATATTTGAAGCTTCAAATGATCAAACTGATATTATGTTTGTGTCTTAAACCGGTTATGCAGTATACTTTAATGAAGGATCCTGTGATCTTACCTTCTTCAAGGATCACGGTCGACAGACCCGTAATTCAAAGACATCTCCTTAGCGATAGCGTAAGATTTGCTTTTCCCTTCCAAGTACATTTATCTATCAGAACAAAGTGTTCGATTTCCCCTGCTAAACTCTACACGATTTGCAGACCGACCCATTCAACCGGTCTCATCTGACTTCGGACATGCTAATACCAAACGAAGAACTGAAAGCAAGGATCAAAGAGTTCATCATGTCAAAAAAATTGAAGAGGCAACCAGAGGGAGGGGTTGCGATGCAGAGCAGCAAGGCGACGATCCAACCCACAAGCGGAGAAATGTTGATTGATTAAAATTGATAAGTAAGTTAAATAGGTTGTTATGTTATTCGTTTGGGAATGAAATATTTTCTGAAGATATTTAAATTTGATACAATGTAAAGACAATTAAGATTATTTTGTTTGGGCACTATTTAATGCCTAGGCTGTCTGACCTCATAGGTTGTAATATTTGAAAATAAAGATCTGTAACTTATCAGGCTTCTTCTGCTGGCTAGTAAGGTTCAGTTTCTCTAACAATGAACATAAACAAATTCTTAATATGAACAACATTTTCTTTAGCAACTAAATATGAAGTTCAAAGGCGATCTCAACAGGTTATATGCGCAGAGCTATATATGTAAATAGATGCAATACTGATGATAGTTCATCTTAGCTTTCTAACATCAAGAAATGTGTAGTTTACATCGTTTATTTTTAAATTTTGATACTTGATTGGATAAGACACTAATGAACCGTTCTAATAGTTAAATTGCTTCAATATTATCAACCTATATCGATGTTATAAACGTGTCTCCTAGTCCATTGTTACTGCTGAACATTTGAATTTATTTGTACAAAGTCGGAGCTGTCAATGTCTCAAGACTTGGAACTCCTAATGATGATATAAGTATGAGTTTGAATCTACGAACAACAAACATGAGCATCAAAGTAATTGGAGCCATTATAAATTTGGTTGTTACTTTGTACTCGGTCGGACAACGACAGTCAATTTGTATGAAGAGGGAAGAATGTCGTCAACATAAGAAGAAGCTAAACATCAGTGTAGTTTAAGCATCGGAGCTTATCACTCTAGCTAAATTTGGGTGTATCTAGTTTTTAGGTATACAAATAGGTTACCATACCTAGGTTGAACTAATATAAAAAACCATTATGGTATTTCACGTTTTCTATATGAATTAGGTTAAAAGTGAACTGAATCGAACCAAACGTCAATACCATCAGTTAGGGAAGTATGGTGCATGCCTTATTAGAAGGTTGAACATGACCTTAACCTCTTGCTGAGGCCGAGCCTTATCTCATTGTTGAGGTTGAGAAGATGGATTGGACTTCGACTCAATCTCCTTTCCTTCTCTTCGGTCTCGAGTTTAGGCTTTTGTGTTTTTTTTTATTTGTCTTACATATGTTCTTTCCTGGTTACAAGTAGCAAGTTTTCAATTCTCGATACATCTTCGTACTTCACAGATGAAACTACAAGATATATCATGGGCTTTAGTCATGATCTTCTTCAAAATATCTTCATCTTATGGTACACGTAAAGGATCTTGCTACAACAAACCATCATTTGATTAGACTTTAAACCTCTCAGGCCTATCAATCTCCTATTATTGCTAGATCTTGCTAAGGTACATATCGGAGCATCGGTGGTACACTTTCAAAGTCTGAGTTGGACTATTAACTAAGCTAGTTGTGTAGTGACACTCTTAACCATGATCTCAATTCTAGCTATATGAATCTCATTCTGCAACGGCCATAACATTAACTTTACCTGGGTGACAGAGGATCGCATTATCATAGTTCTTCACTAACTCCAACCACCTCATTTGTCTCATGTTCAACTCTTTCTACGTAAACAAATACTCGAGACTCTTATGGTTGGTGAATACATGTATCTTCTTTCCATACATGTAATATTGTCATATCTTAAATGTGAACACCATAGCTGTCAATTCTTGATCAAGGGCAGGATAGTTGCATGATTTCTTACGTTGTCGGGAGCCACAGGAAATCACTTTGCCTTTCTATATCAACATGCAACCCGAGCTTTTTATATTTTAGGTATTGTTGTTCATTATGAGATTACTTGATCCATCCGCCATTGTGAGTTATGGTGCGATGCAATCACTAACTCGTCCACACGCTCTTAACTTTTCTCACATGTTGTTGTCCATTAGAAAGAGATAGCCTTATTAGTCGACCAAGTCAACATTGTTGAATTCTGGAAAAGTTTTGGACAAACCTCTCATAATAGTCTGCTAATCCCATAAAACTTCTCACTTTAGTGATTGAGGTTGGTTTTAAACATATCAAGTCTGCCTCTATCTTGGTAGGGTCTATTATGATCGCTTTAATCAATACAACATGTCCTAGGAAAGCCACCTCTTGAAGTCAAAACTCAAACTTTGAGAACTTGACATATAGCTGGTATGAAACTGTTAAGGATATTTAGTAATAAATTATAGTTTACGTATATATTATATATTATATTTGATGTTTTATTATAAGGCAAATATATATATTTACCTTATTACCCTAGGTATCTTCCCTTTTATTGTTATTTTCATTTATTACTATTTCCATGTCCTTATAATTTATTTGATTATAAATAAGATAACTTTCACACCATTTAGGTGTGGTGGATTAATCAAACATTCACATGGTATTAGAGCCCTTTCGGTTTAGCAATCCCGATCCTTTATTTTCAATGGCTTATGAATCCCCTACTCATCTTCTTCTCCACCACCCCTGCTGGCTTTGATGCTCCAGGCGCAGTCTCCATGGCTATCGCAGGCGGAGCCGATTGATTACTCTTCGGCTCCGCTTTTTTTGACCTCCAAATCACCCTTAGCCATACTCTGTACATACAACCTCACCTTTTCCAAACATAGCCTTTTTCATTTTCTTCTCAATTTTTCCTTCATCCTTCACAGAAACCCTAATCTTAGGATCTTCATCAGCGTTCTCTTCGGAAATATACAGAATCTCGATAAGCCCATCGACCTTATGCAGAGATTTACCTTTGGAATCTGGGCGCCGCACTGGCCTCTTCGCCAACCAAGTTGCCGCCGCCCTTCTCGCCAAAATTGGCTCCTTCGCCCAATGTGGCGACTCTTCCGGTTTCAACATTGTCTTTGTCCCTTGCTCTAGGTTTCCCCTTCTACTTCTTGGGGTTAGACATATTCTCACCAGAGCCAAGGCATCATCGTCGCTAAGCGACAATCCCTCTTCATGGGTTAGACATATTCTCGCCGAAGCCAAGGCAGCATCGCCGCTGAGCGGCGATCCCTCTACAATTTTTGATGGCCAAGAAAGTGTTTCTCTACGCCTCCTCTGAACCAGGTTGTTGACATCTTCACGAAAAGTATTTCTCAACCTTTTTGAATTTTTCAGATCCAAGTTTCACGTTCGTTTAAATCCGACGCTCAGCTTGTGGTGGGGTGTTAAGGATATTTAGTAATAAATTATAGTTTACATATATATTATATTTGATGTTTTATTATAAGGCAAATATATAATATTTGCCTTATTACCATAGGTATCTTTCCCTTTATTGTTATTTCCATTTATTACTATTTCCATATCCTTGTAATTTATTTGATTATAAATAAGATAACTTTCACACTATTTAGGTGCGGTGGATTAATCAAACATTCATAGAAACACTAATAAGACTCTCCTTAAATGATCCTCATGATCCTCCTCCATCTTGGAGTACATTATTATGTCGTCAATGAAGACAATGACGAAGAAATTGAGAAAAATCTTGAACACTCGATTTATCAGTTTCATAAACATTACAGGAGCATTAGTAAGACCAAATAACATAATGGTAATCTCATCCATAATGACTTCTATGTGCAACCTTTGATATGTCCTCCTCTTTAATCCTCGACGAAGGGTAACTTGACCTTATCATGGTCTTGGTTGTCCTTGTTGTTTCACTAAAGTTAGCCCCATAGTTCCTTCGCATGTGGCCAAATCAGGCCTATATCATGTCGTAACACGTGATAACTGTTACTCATTTGAGTTTTTTTCAGGCTTCTTGGGAGTCATTAATTCTTTAATGAGTCTCATGGTGCTCACCTAGGCTCGCTCCCACAATTTCTCATGGTTAGCCTATGCAGGCCTCCTCGATAGTGACATATCATCACTGTAACATCTAAGAACCTCAACCCTAGAGTTTCTATACGGGATCCTAGAGAACTCTATAGGTATTAATGTGGTGGCTAGTTTTTCTTTAAGCTCTAAGATGTTTCCTTTACATGTAAGTATAATGCTCAATGCCTAGGATTCTGATCAGGATTCAGAAATCATTGATAAGAAAACTCTACCCAGTTGAATCTAAGAACCCTCATACGCACTTGGATATGCAAACCCCTAGTTCACAAATGTTGATTTGATGTTACCCAAGTAAAAGTAAGACTCGGATTATCTTGTTGATCAAATATCTCAAGACAAGAACACTTGTTTGAAATTCGAATCACTTCACAAACAAGTTTAAGCATGCCAGACTCGAATGATTCTAGACATACAATCTAAACTACATAGAATTGCAAAGAAACTTAACCATTAGCTAAAAGAAAGCACAAACTTTCATATTTTATGATCATAATTAGTCACTAAGTAAATGTAAGTAAATAAAAGCTTAAAATACGTTAAGAAAAACCATAGCTCCAGATTATCATCCACCCAAAATTTGTAACCATCCAAGAATAAATGAAGCCTGATTCTTCTTTAATGTGGCATGAACTGCAACATATTGTGATAATTTGAACAACATTTTCTTCACATCTTCCTTGAATTTTATCTTGCATGATTGATGCCTTGGTTCAAATCAACCATATTAGGCACATGATGACTTCAAAATTCCTTACATCTCCTGCAACATGACTACGTTGTTGCCAGTCTTAACCTATTTCTAGCCACTAGTATTGCTACCACTAAGATAGATAAGTTCAATCATGGTTTCTCGAGGTTCTATCACTATTTGTGCATGCTTCACTAATAATCCATACGCATATGTGTGTGAAAGTTGGTTCCAATCCTACTATAAACCAGGTAACCTAAATGAGGGTAGGTATCATTACGACGTCTGGGTCCATCCTTTCTTCGGACGATGGTAATGTCGGCCTTAGCTCAAGCTTTTTATTGTTGTCCTCATTTCAAAGCTTCACTAGTTGCCTATGTCGATTCCATAGCCTTAACTTAGTGAGCATGCATATCGAATCCTATGGACGACTCTAAGCACGGTCATATAATCCTGATAACCATGTGCTGCTACTAAGTTTGGATCTCTCATTTGAGGTTCATAATAAATCTATCGTCTATTGAACGATCCTCCACTAGAAATGTCCTTCATTCCATGTCTCATAAGTAGCATAATGTGCCTGTTGTGCACCTAGAAGCCCTTATACATGAATATAGTCTCTGTAGACTCTATCTAGAACCATTGTAGCCATCATTCCCATAGTAACTGAAACTTCTAATTGGTAATGGTTTGCTCATAGGGTGCATAATTCTTTTAGTGGTCGCCATAGCCTAAGTGAATTGATATGTATGAGCCTGCTACATGATCTCCATGGAGACTTGTTTGGCTTTCAAAGTAATGGTCATCAAAGGCTGGGTATGGGTATGTCCTGATTGGTTACCAGACGTTACAAGATCTCAAACCCAAATCTGGTTGAACGTCTCGCTTTCTATGGCATCATCTATAAACGTTGCTTCCATGACCAATATGTTGCTTCCATGACCCTTATTGACCTCATCTTCATGTATAAACGTTGTAACATTCACACTTCACCGCCTTAGGATGACATCTTTTTTTAAAATCTTTGTTATGTAAACCAATATCATGCCTAGTGTTCATTCAAGACTTATAACCCTTTATGTTTTACTTTACAAGTTCAAACTACATACTTAGTCGTGACAACGCATGTTTTCGAGCTGAACCATAGAGATGTCCTAATAATATTAAACTGGACTAAGGACTCGTCTCGAACGGAGTATGAATTTCCTATTTAAATAAGGAATAAGAGAGAGAATATAAATAAATTTTTTCAGGTCCACAAACGAAGATTACATTCTCGGCTACATCCTTACCCTGCCCTAATTCTCGTCTTTATCTCAAGCTAGTTTTGATGTATGTATCATATACTTAATAAATAAAAAAATTACAAAATTTGAATTTTTAAAAATTATATTATTTTATTTTATAGGAATTATATTAAAAAATAGAAATGGTATATAGAAAAGAAAAAAAAAAACAATTATTTCTCAAATTTAGAATAATCTAATAAAAATAAATAGAGAATTTAAGGAAATTGAAGACGGAAACTGAGGGCCCATCCTCCTCTCACCCCACCTGTGATCTCACCTCTCTGCTCCTCTGTCGTTGCTCTCATTCTTGCCGTCACCGTCTCCATCGCCGTCGCCGTCGCCGTCGCCGAGATTTGAGAAGCAAACCTGTTGAGAGGCGACAGTACTGAGTTTATTTTTGTTCTTAACGCTTTGTGCTTCCGTCTTCTCATTCTCTTTCACTTAACCATTAAGCAATTGATAGAGGAGATAATTGAGTGTAGCCTATCTCGCCCTTTCATGATCAAGATCCTTATTCATTCCAATTTCCGTCAGTTGATTGATTGATTATGTGAATGAAATAACGACTTCTTAATTGTAATTAGAAGCAATTGTTAATACTCTATTCCTTGTTCTCATCTATCTGAATGTAGGACAGCAATTTTGGTTTTGAAAGTAATTTCGAGTACTTGTGTTTTCCTTTATTTCTAGGGTTCTTTTGTATCAGTAAAATTATTGTTGAAGATGTATATATTTTGAAGAATTCAGTTTTTAATTGGGGATGTCTCGAACGGGAATCTGTTACCTCAAATTGCTTGATGTTTTCTTGCTGGATCATATTTCTTGAAACTTATCCAATCCAACCAATCTAAATATATAAGCCCCATCTAAGTTTTCTCCAAACATTTATAATATCACTGATTTAGGGTACTTTTTTTTAAAATGGAAATCTTAGTTTTAGAACGTGTTGAAGTCTAAAGCTCTAGGAATGGATCCCAAACACACGGGAGAGACTTTGAAGTAAGTTCTTTTCAACGAATTCAGTATTGAAATTCCTTTAGTATCTTTGGATAGGGATACTGATCATTAACTTCTAAATTTGTTGTGCAGGCATTTGGACAAGCAGGATGAGCTTCTTATGGATGCTTATAGATTAATGTCCCATGAATTACATAAACTTCAGGTTTCTTTTCTTTTGCTCTTGATTTTCTGATTTGTTTGATGAACTTGCATTATCGATTTCATATTGTTTTGAGCTGTATTGTCCACCTTTCTAAGTTTTTACCTTTTAGGAGTTAGAAAAAAATCTGACATATTAGTACATATATGATTCTATACGCCTGTNAAAAAAAAAAACAATTATTTCTCAAATTTAGAATAATCTAATAAAAATAAATAGAGAATTTAAGGAAATTGAAGACGGAAACTGAGGGCCCATCCTCCTCTCACCCCACCTGTGATCTCACCTCTCTGCTCCTCTGTCGTTGCTCTCATTCTTGCCGTCACCGTCTCCATCGCCGTCGCCGTCGCCGTCGCCGAGATTTGAGAAGCAAACCTGTTGAGAGGCGACAGTACTGAGTTTATTTTTGTTCTTAACGCTTTGTGCTTCCGTCTTCTCATTCTCTTTCACTTAACCATTAAGCAATTGATAGAGGAGATAATTGAGTGTAGCCTATCTCGCCCTTTCATGATCAAGATCCTTATTCATTCCAATTTCCGTCAGTTGATTGATTGATTATGTGAATGAAATAACGACTTCTTAATTGTAATTAGAAGCAATTGTTAATACTCTATTCCTTGTTCTCATCTATCTGAATGTAGGACAGCAATTTTGGTTTTGAAAGTAATTTCGAGTACTTGTGTTTTCCTTTATTTCTAGGGTTCTTTTGTATCAGTAAAATTATTGTTGAAGATGTATATATTTTGAAGAATTCAGTTTTTAATTGGGGATGTCTCGAACGGGAATCTGTTACCTCAAATTGCTTGATGTTTTCTTGCTGGATCATATTTCTTGAAACTTATCCAATCCAACCAATCTAAATATATAAGCCCCATCTAAGTTTTCTCCAAACATTTATAATATCACTGATTTAGGGTACTTTTTTTTAAAATGGAAATCTTAGTTTTAGAACGTGTTGAAGTCTAAAGCTCTAGGAATGGATCCCAAACACACGGGAGAGACTTTGAAGTAAGTTCTTTTCAACGAATTCAGTATTGAAATTCCTTTAGTATCTTTGGATAGGGATACTGATCATTAACTTCTAAATTTGTTGTGCAGGCATTTGGACAAGCAGGATGAGCTTCTTATGGATGCTTATAGATTAATGTCCCATGAATTACATAAACTTCAGGTTTCTTTTCTTTTGCTCTTGATTTTCTGATTTGTTTGATGAACTTGCATTATCGATTTCATATTGTTTTGAGCTGTATTGTCCACCTTTCTAAGTTTTTACCTTTTAGGAGTTAGAAAAAAATCTGACATATTAGTACATATATGATTCTATACGCCTGTCTTTATGTATTAACCTGATTGGCATCCGTGGATATCTGATTCAGTTAGAGATTTTTTATTTTATTTTATTTGGCTTTCATTTTAAGTTCTTAAGCCTCTAGGGCTCTGGCTTATGTTCTGATTGCAGAATATAGTCCTTTGAAGTAACTACGAGTACAATGCTATTTTAGATTTTTTAGTCCTACAGGATTTCATCGATTTGGATTTTTTTTTTTATGATAACTTACTATCAATAGAGAAAGACTGGGAGGGAGGTTGCCAAACAATATTTCAGTCTACTTTCAAAAGATATTAATGCAAGTTAAAAATTCAAAATCAACTTAATGTTGTTTTGTTGTATTAGTCTGTTATATTTGCTCTTGAGATGAAACTTTGCTTTTTGAGAGAAAATTTTGGGTTACTACTGGAAGGTTGTTGGTTCTATTACTAGTGCTTGTAATTGCAATTCTAATATTTGCAGGTAGAAGAAGAAATGCTCATGCGCAAGTTTTATGAAATAATGTCAGCTCATGGTCTAACAAAGAAGGTTGTGATATCCAAATTGCACATAATTATACTTTGGATGTTCTTGTAATGTGCTCAAAGATGTTCAAATTCTTAATAAATCTGACTTAATTCTGATCTACCTTGGGAACTTGATTGGATGGAATAAATAGCTTAAAGCTTGTAACAGTGGGTTCCTTCGAGAGTTAGGCTGTTAAGAAGTAGTGCAAGGTTGTCAGTTGCCATTAACTCTACCTATGACTAGACTAGGTCTCTAATAACTTCCAGGCCAGGCTAACCAGTTAGTTACTAAGGACTACAATGTACACTGAAACAGTATAAAATATTAAAGCACAATGATAGCATCCTATGCACCCCAGTCACCCTTAACTATGATTAAATTCATCTCCCGTTTAAACAACCACAGAAAGGTTTATAGTGGGTAGAAGACATATAGATCATCTGCAATAAATGTCAAGTTGACCAGAGATATGTTAAGTTGTACTTTCATTAAGGGAACTACCAATTAATATGTTTTTTTGTGTGGAATATATATGGCTGTAAAGGAATATGGTGTTCAATGATTGGCTAGAGATTTATGGGAAGGAGCTTGGTGTCACAATCGCACTCTTTGCGACTCACGAAGCGACTGTGCGACACTTACTCTTGTCCTCAAGTCAGCCAACCAACTGAAACTTAGGTTGCCGGTGGCACAATAGGCCTATGATTTAACCTCTGCCACATTCTTGAAAAATGGTGTTAGAGAAAGTTTTGGAAAACGTTTTGAACGCAGATTTGATAAGCTAGCAAGCAATAAGCCACAACATCAATAACATTGATAGCATGTAACCTGGGTAGAAAGATTTGACGACTAGTTGTATCCACTACATTTTGAGGTAAATTACATTTGGAGGTAAATTGCATTTGGCAAGTGGAGATATCAAAAGTGGCGAAGAGCAATACACTCACAAAATTACAAGAAAAATAAATTACTACATTAGAATGAAAGACATATAATAAAAGCAGGTAAAAGGATCTGGAATGGGCATGCAACCATGGGTAATATGTCTTAGACATGCATGACCGGACCATCCTCTCCCACTTAATTGGATGATGTCCTTGTTAACTGAATCTACTCAAACTCATCAATGTGAATAGCGACTGACTTTAGGTCTTCAATGCATTCTCTATTGCATAAAGGAGTCCCTTCACTATACAAGGAACTTGTGCACATCTCTTTTTGGCTTGCCTATTCGTCCTATTCTCTTAGCTAGGATCTCTTCTACTTTTTTTTGACATTATTCTTCATTGCGAGGGGAGGTCGTGTCACCTCGTTGTGGTCGTTGTTCTCTAAATCAGAATGGTAGAGTTTCAAGTTACTTACATGGATAACTGGGTGAATCTTTATCCATGAAGGAAATTGAGTCCTGTATGATGCCTTCCTGACCTTCTAAATGACTTCGACTAGTTCTTCATATTTTCGCACTAGTCACTGATCCTTGTTGCTTCTAGATCGAAACTGTTTTGGTCTTAACTTGATCAAAACTTTTGTCTCTGACTTGGAATTCCAGTGGCTTGTGTTTCAGATCCACCCATTTCTTCATCCGCCTAGATGTTTTCTCTAAGTAATCATGAGCTACTTTAGAGGTTCATCTTTACGCTTTGGTGAAATTGTAGTCTTGGAGACTCTTTCCAGCATATGGATGGTCAATGACATGAGCCTTTGCGGGCCTAATAAACTTGACATTCAACAAGTTGTCTAGCTATTTTCAAAGTTTGCTAATTTGGGTGGAGCCCTACGGTATGTATTTTTGGCATGCAGTCTCGCCTCCGATAGTAACTCAGTTTCATGATCTAACCCTCTACGTGGCGATAAAACTTTAGTGTTAGCCTTTCTAGAATTACATCTTGGTGTTTTTCTAGCAGCCCTTGGATCTTTATAAGAACTAGTCTACTAGTGGGTTCGTCGTGGGTGGGGCCTCATTTCAATTGTTGCGTTGATATCATCTTCACCCCTTTTGAATGTTTGACACTAGTTTAAAAGATGGTGGGGTTGGATCCCATCACTAAGCATTTTGCTAGGGGTATGGGAATGTCTTTGTGTTTGAATAGGAACTCCTTCCTTGACATGATGCTGTGACAATCACAAAATCATCATGTCCATTCCAAGTCGCCATCTTGATTGTAATTCTCTTTGCAATTCCCAAATTGGGTAGGGTTACCAAATTGACGACCTTCGTCTCCCTTGTATCACTGTGCCAGAGTATGTTCAAGAACTTTGCTTCGGTCTCTGTCACGAAATTGTGAATGGTTTTAGAGTCGACCATAATGCTCTTAATTGATCTGTGGTTAACTCAGGTCTCAACATACATAAGACCCCGTCCACTAACTCTTTCATCTCCCTCCAATTTTCTCTGAAGAACAGATAAGAACTTCAGGGGCCCCATGTGGGGGTTGTCGATGATTCCGATTGATGGTACTTCAAATTTTGCCGTTTTAGATTTGACTTTTGAAGTCGTTTTAAATGTTGCTTGGAAGACTTGGAGGGCCGCTCAATTTGAGCACTTGGATACTCGATGGGCCCCTTATGTATGGAGCAGGACGAGGGCCCAATTGTAATTATTTTGGTTGTGCGGTCTCAGCTTAATTTCGACCTCTTTGTTGAAATGGTTTATAGTCTCCTCCTCTAGTTCCAAGTCTATCACCAGTCCTCCGGCAAAATTTTGTTTTTTTTTCACACAAATCATAGTTATCTTCCTATCAACTTAGAAAACTGCTTGACGTAGTCTCGGATATTTCCGATGTATTTCAATTCCCTAAATTTTCGTCTTGTTAATGTCTTGACATTCTCCGGGAAGAATTGTGAATCAAGTTTTTACTTTTATCTCTCCCAAGTGTATGCTGTCATCAACGGTCTGGAATATTCACATACCTGGATCTCCACCACAACTTTGCATTGTCAGCTAGATGCATTATTGCTAACGTAACAGAGGAAGATGCATTATTGCTAACGTAACATTTGCTTCCTCTGCCGTAGTATTTATGGTTTAAAATTACTATTCAAGATCATGCTAGATTCTTGGCATCTTGAATCCCACTGAAGGACTTAGGCTCTAGAACCTTTAGTTTGTTAAACTGGATTGCATCTTGAATCCCACTGAAGGATTTAGGCTCTAGAACCTTTAGTTTGTTAAACTGGATTGTACCTCCCTACTAGGGTTTGAGAGTTTTCTAAACCTTTGACACGCTTGTCCATGTGGATAACAGAGCCTATCGACCTATCCCCACGCCCGAAGCAATCAACTGTGTGATTTTGTCTTTTAAGGTCTCAACCTTGAACATGGGCATCTCATCTAGGCGGCCAGCTACTGCGTTAATTTTGTCGGTTTTGGTGGAAATCTCATCTAGATGAGAATCCAAAAACCAATTATTGTCAGGGACTTCCTGTAGATAGAACATCTGCTCTTTGATCTCGACCAATTAGTTGACATGAGACTTGCCCAACTGCTTAGTTGTCGAAATGTTTACTAATTTCACTAAAGGAATTGACGTAGTTCTGTTCCAATTGTCACAATCGCACTCTTTTGGGACTCACAAAGCGATTGTGTAACACTTACTTTCACCTTTGAGTAAGTCAGCCAACTAAAACTAGGGTAGCGGGTGGCACAAAAAGCCTATGACTTAGAGAGCAAATGATTTTAGAAACGGGGTTAGAGAAGGTTTTGAAAAACTTTTTGAAGCAATTTTAGAGAGCAAATGTAATAAGCTAGCAAGCAATAAGGGACCATAATAACATTAATAGCATATAAATGGGGTAGGAAGATTCGGCCGCTAGTCATATCCTCCTATAGTACATTTTGAGGAAATTTCCTTTGGTAGACATAGATATCAAAAGTGGCGGGGAGTCATACACTCGCAAAATTACAAGAAAAATAATGACTACACCAGAATGAAAGACATACCATAAATCAATTCCGTTGCCTTTTAGCTAACGTCTATGGATTGAGGCAAAGTGTGATTAAATCAATTGTCTTGCATGAAAGTTTGACATGTTGAATCTAAAAACAAGATATACTCAAGTCTTGTTCTACATTTGATTAAAAGAATTATCAACTCCAATGGCATGAATCTCGTTTCAAAGCAAAGGCTTAGATCCACAAAAGTATCTTATCATATTCTCTAGACTGTAATAAGCGTTTTCAGTCTGCATCTGTCTGTCGGTGGCTTGTACTACAACTGAATCCACATTTTTAACTTTCCATGTCCTCCAAAAATGGAATTGAAACTTCACATCATTATCGAAGGTGGCTATTTTGGATATCCCTCTGCAGTCTTGCCATCTTCATTTGTTTATTTACTTTTACTTTTTGGTTAAGAGAATTACGAAATAGAAACAAGACTAAGGGAAAAAGCTCCACTTTGTTTCTAAAGGAAAGTGCTGCAGCTACACAAAGAATAAGTAGGAGATTTTACTGAAGCAGTGCGCGGCACAATGGAGGCAAACGTAGTTCTTGAACCTTCACCTTCTTTGGGATCACTTTAGTTGGCTTTGTTTATTTTCTCTTAAGTGGGACCTGCTGCATTCCTTTTCTTTCTAATGGTTTGCCTTTGTAGTATTCTTCCTGTTACAGCCTTTCTTAACTTGGCTTATTGCTCAACAATTTCATATATTTAGCCGCCTAGTGAACAATATCTAAAATTTCTACTATTTCTCTTCCCCCACAAACCCTACGGACAAACTCTCACTTTTCATGTGAGATCCCACATTGGTTGGAGAGGAGAGCGAAGTATTCTTTGTAAGGGTGTGGAAACCTCTTCTTAGTAGATGTGTTTTAAAAACCTTGAGGGGAAGTCCGAAAGGGAAAACCCAAAGAGTACAATATTTGTTAGCGGTGGACTTGGGCTGTTACATTTCACAAGACTCTTCCCTTCTCTCAAAAAAGGAAGGAGAGAGATGGAGAAGGAACTCCTTGATTATCTTCCTGCAACTTCCATGAATGTCAAACTAAAAGCCAAACACATCACAAAAGAGTTTCTAAAATCCCACAAAAACTGAGCCTAGTCATCAAACCTGCTTAAGTCATGTTAGAGTGTTTCTAAGAGGAGATGGATGGAACAAATTCTTGCAGGTTGTCCCCGTTAGATTGACACCCCACATGTCGTTGAGCAAATGCATTAACTTCTATTTATATGTTCTCTATTTGAGTTGACTTATTTAGATTCCTACTAGGATTGCGCCATGCACATGTTCTAGCTGTTCCTCCTTGGGATCTAATTAAACTAGTATGTTGTCAAAATCAATCACTATAAACTCACAAGAAATTATTTTGATACTTGTTCTATCAACTTCCTGTCGTGTATGTGCTGGTAGTATTGTTTAATGAGAAATGCATAAGAGTCCTTAATCATTGTTTATAGAGTTTTATATTCCAATACTCTACTTCTACGTCTAGGATGTATGAAAATAGATCATAAGTTGGTCTAGTGGTAACTTCAAGAAAAAGTCTGCAACAATTTATTATCGTCGATGAGTTTATTAAAAATTTATTTTGTGCATTGCAGAGTGAAGATGGTTTTGTTAGTTCTATTAGCAGAGGGGATGCGTTAGCTCTATCTAATAATGACGCTAAAAGGTAAAATTATCACGACCTCTCAATTCACTGTGAAAGGAAAGTCTCAATGTGACTCGTATTTATGTAATTTTTTTCTCCATGGTATAAACTAAAATTTTGATCATATGTAATTACAATNTTTTTTTTTTTTTTTTTTTTTTTTTTTTTTTTTTTTTTTTTGAGTTCTTGAAATTTGTGTTCGCTTTTCTCATCGTGTATTTTGACTTTCTTTCAAAACCTTGGTAACTTTTTTTACTAAATTCTAAAATCAAAAAATAACTTCTCAAAATTTATCCAAGTTTTGTAAAACATGGGTAAAAAGTAGATACCAAATCAAGAAAACTCAATGTGTGTTTCATTTTTTTCTTAAAAAAAAAAAGAAAACATTTGAATTCTTACCCGAACAAAAATGTTTTTGAAAAACATAGGTAAAAAGAAAGTCTATTGGTGAAAGTAATATCTGTATGCTTCATTAACTACAAAATCAATTTTTACACATTGGTTGCCACATTAATTTACATAAATGGTGTTATAAATGAGATAAAGTTTAAGGTAAACATGAAACTTTTCAAAGTTGAGGATTGAAATAAATCTCAGAGTTGAAATATTGCATAAATTTTGCCTTCTAACGTAATAAATTATCGTATTCTAATCTCAATTTAGTTTGAATTATTATTCTATACATCATTTTTGGTTTAGAGTGTCACACTCCATAGTTTAATTCGTAAATAGATTATCCAACACTATCAATGTTGAACATAATTTAGTATATAAAATATTAGAAGGTTTCATTCTCACCACAACCACGGAACTTTTAACTATACTATGAAACTTAAAAAGTCTAGCATTTCCAATTATGAAAAAAATGGATTTTGAATCCAACAGATTTAATGACATGTTTGAGATATTCTTTCAATTTCTTACCAGCGTTTTTAATTAATTGAAAAGAAAGAAACCAAATTTTGTAATGAAATTTTGATGCATATGAAAATGTTAACTCATTTAAAAGAACGAACAATTATGTTCTGTTATTCCCCCATTGAAGGAACTTAATGGGAAAATGTTCTGTTATTCTTTCAATTTCTTACCAGCGTTTTTAATTAATTGAAAAAAAAGAAACCAAATTTTGTAATAAAATTTTTCTCCATATGAAAATGTTAATTAGAACATTTAAAAAAACGAACAATTAATTGTTCTGTTATTCCCCCATTGAAGGAACTTAATGGAAAAATGTTTGAAACACACTTGGAATAGGCACAAGAGTAGGTTCATAAAAGTTGAATCATGGTCACCTTAGAAGTATATACAAAACTGATTTTTTTCATTGAACTTTTCCTTTCTGCAAAATTTCATATTCTAAACATACAAAACTTCGTGCTCATTCCTCCTAATGCCTTCCACCAATAGAAAAGTCCAATGGATACAAAGATGATTTTAAGGGAATTGTTCGCTCACTGAGAAGATCATTGTTCGCTCACTGAGAAGATGATTGATTACAGGAGATAATGTGATTTCAAACTGTTCACTTCCGATCTGTCTGGACGAAGAACATTGAGATTTTAAGACATATCATCACTAGCATTTCACTTCCGATCTGTCTGGATGAAGAACAAGACATATCATCACTTTTCATCATCTGATGAAGTAAAAAATGAGTGTCTTGCATTTGCAGGACCAAATACCAACTCCAAGCAGAAGGAAGGACCACAAATTGACCTTCCCTTTTTCCCAACTTTGTCCAAATCCGGCAACCTCAGCTGTTATATGCATCAATCAAAGGGTGAATCAGAAGAGTCTCACTTTGCCTAATCCTATAATCTGTGTTTGGTTTCAGTTTGGTTCTTATAGTTTTATGAGTTGTTTAGTTAAATCTATCAAAACTTCCATAATTGACTAAATGTTGATGGTTCTCTTACCCGCCCCATTTTCTTTGGATGTTAGCTTATTGTCTCTCTTCACCCTATAAATATATAATTCTTTCTTTGTCACATGAGAAAACTACATATATTTGGTCACTTTAGGTACATTTTAAGAGATTTGACAAAATCATCTCAACCATAGGGCTAATTGAAGCCAACACAAGCCATAAGAACTAAATGTGAGCCTTAAATGTGAGAATTCTATCACAGTATCTAGTGCAAGTTCAAGCCTTCAAGACAAAGAGTTGCTCCCATGTTGTATGACATCATAATTTTCAAGAGCAGAGCAAGGATTTAGAAGCAGTCGAAAATCAGAGTCAAAGAAGTACCTGTAGCAAGCTGTTTTTAATGAAAGCTGTGTTGAAGCAAGCATAGAAGAGACGCCCTCCGAACATCTTTGCGTAGAATATGATGCGCACATCTCCAGTTAGCTGTTACAGTCAAATTACATAACTTAACAAAAGAAAGGACAGACAAAGGTACTTTGAAGCGCATTTTAAGTGAACAAAATAAAACACTGTAGAATTTAATGTTAGCTAGCTAAGAGCACTTTTGAATCTTCTATGAGTCTTGTAGAACTCAATCAACGTGTTCCCAAAGCAAGGCCTACTGAATTGTTGCCAAAAGAAATGTAGCAAATTTGATGTAAAAAATTAGTTTTTTCCAAGTAATCTGTACATTGTGTGCATCAGAAATAAAGGATGTTCAAATGATTGTTAAAAGTAATGGTAGAAAGAGCAGCCTTCTTGTGACTTACTGGTAGAGGCTTCTCAAAATTGTAGTCAAGGCAGGTTTTGTGGTACAGTGCAGAACACTCGGTGTCCATTTGAACAACAAGATGGGGTTCGAGTTCTGGTTCATTCTCTTCGTTTTTGCCTTCAACAAAAGATAAAAAGTAACGAGGACTGTCATATCTCTCATAACCTTTCTTGAATTGTCTGCAACGATTCCTGGTAAGTTCCATAGATGGACGGTACAGCTGAGAAGGAATCTACAAACATTAACGCATGAAGTCTTGATGTAAGCAAAAAGAAGATGATATAGTGTTTTGTTCCTTTCATTAGTTAGTAAATTAAGGTTCGCAATGAAAGCAATGAGATTATCAACATATGAAGGATAGTGTGAGAAGTAATTGAAATAGAAATTACCTCCTGCAATTCTGAGACAACAAAGAAAATTGATTCAGTGTTAACTGTGTCATAAAGACGAATTCTCTGCAACTCTCTCCTACACGGTTCGGGCAACTTCACCTCAGGTGGTCCATTATAAACTCCCTTGGGAAAGGAAAGACACTTTGCCCAGTATCCCACATACCGTCGTTGGCTTGGAATTGATACCTGTTAAAATTAGAAGAAAATATCAATGTGAATAACCAAGCACCACACTTTAAGATTTTTATATTAAACTTACACATATATACATTAGAAAAGATATGGTGACAAAATACAAAACAAACTGTTTCATTGAGCTGGGCTGATTTATCTCCCTTAACCAAACTTTTAATCTTCACAGTATACCTTGAACTACTTGCCTTGTCTTTTCTTCATTTTATATGATAGGTTATAGTCTTTATCCCTCTTCATTAGATTTAAGACATGGAAACTCCATCTTCCTATTCTTGTTAAGATCATATTAAATGATGAGATTTATTCTAGTTCTAGTTCATATCAAGAATCCATGTGTTAATATCGTGAAAATAACTGAAAAGATAGTAAGAATGTAATAAAATCAAACTTATGGTTAAAATACTTCATTATTCGAGTTAAATAGTAATCTAGCACATGGCAAGGTCAATGTTTTACCGCTCTCACAACCTATGATTGCTAAATTTAGATAGTAGTCCATTATTAATAACAAAAGAGAACTGAATTTTCAAATCAAAGTTTTATGCTACTAAATCTAACCATCTTACGATGCCACACAACCATTAAATTCTAGTACCTAACATGACTTACTCCTTCATTATTGGTTGTCCGCCTCTGAGCATACAGCTGAAGTGCATCCTCTGGTGACATGCCACAGTAAACCAAGTAGGCACATACCATCAATCCAGTTCGACCTTTTCCAGCCTGAAACGTAGTTACAGGTAGTTTGAAACTAAAAATGAAGTGAGCAAAAAAAATAAGTAAGATAAAGACATGAAAATGTTTTTCTTATATTTCTTGTTCCAGAGTTTTTCTTTCAAACAACAGTCATGCTCTTCCCCTGGCTTTAAATCAATAGTTTGGTAGCTGTGTGATGGCTTTCAATGATACACCAAGTACTAAAGGAATTATATCTGATGACTCTTACTAAAACTAGGAACCAACGTAAATCTATTTAGATGCAAAATAAATTAACCCTGTAAACAGTAACCATTTTTGATCTGTGGAAAAAATCAAAACAAAAATAGCAGCAATAAAACAACCACTCAACCAAAAACTGAGAGGGTAGGCTTGTCTCATGATAATAGCTCAATTTGTTTGGATTGAGCAAAGCTATCAGATACATTATCTTGTATGCATAAAAGCAAAATCTTCCTTGAAATTATTTCAACTGACAAAATATTATAATCATACTAGATATACTAAATTACCATGCAATTTATAGCATTGAACAGGTAGGAGGAAATGAAGAAATTGAAAGGGTTGGGGAAAATCTACTAGAACAACCATTTTAGACTTGTCTAGGAGGTCTCAATTACCATGCAATGTATAACTGCAATATTCTTTGGGTGGGATGATAGCCATGAAGAGACATTTTCACAGAAAAGTTTGATCATCTGTAGAGGTGGAACATGATTATCATCGAAAGGAAATGACTCCACACGCCCATGAAAATGTGATGGATCATATGATTCTTCAATGCAAAGATTATAGATCTGCATTGTCCCAACAGAAATATCAAGATGCATACGAGTCATGGAGGTTTTCCAGGGCACATAACAGGAAGTGATAAGCTCTTAAAAGTATAGCAATCATAAAGACCGCTATAACAAAAAAATATTATCATGAATCGTTTCTAAATTCATGCTATCTCAAAATTCCATTACTATTAGGACATGTTTACATTACATACTGCAATTTTAACATAAAACTTCTGGTTATAATCAGTTTCCATGAAAAAGGGTTTTGTATAGAAGTAATAACTTCTACAAGTTTAGTAAAAGATATGATAGATTGAATGATTTATAATTAAGCAGTCAGAATGATACCTTGTAGTGTCCTTGATGCCTCATGTCCAATACGGACTTTACCTGCCATAGGGGGTTACGATACATTGCACGCATACGTTCGGCAGGGAATGACATTGCCAGAACATGATCTGTGATGTATGACATGTCAAGATCATAGCCGGCGACAAGCATGCGCCTCCTTTGCTTGGATACCAAGTTACGGATGTAAAAGCTTTTTGATAGATAATTGATGAGATGGTGTTGCAGACTAAGGTTTTCCACCTTCGCCGAGTCCTTCGCCTGACTCGGCTTTGAAAATTTAGCCCCCATTTGATCACTGTGACAGGTTCCTCCTCATATATGGTAGAGCTACCAATGGAGAAAGCAATTAGTCCAAGATAGCATACATGCACCAATTGCTACTTTCGGATAAAAGACACTAGTGTTAGTTTCAATCTTTTCACACTAATGAATGATTCATGAAGTGACAATTTGCACGTTCTACAGTTGAATGACGAATTGAATGGCTGCAAGTTAGCTTCTGGAGGATGAGGTTCTTAGGAAAGTAAATCGAGATCTCGAACAATGAAACAAAACTTGGTCTACTTGAGAAAAATGGATTTACCTTCCTTGATCCATTATGCAAAGTTAACAATCGCAAATTTCTTTTTTCCGTTAACATTAACAAACCATTTGCTTGATTTCCACAATTTTCAGTAAGGCGTTCGACTACATTACAAAACCATACAAAACAGAGGCACAAAGAAACCAGAAAGCACAAAAAAAAGGGGGATAAAAACAAGGCATTACCAGGATTAGATGATGATCATAAGCTCCCCAGACGACAACGAAGAGCAGACAGTTCTAGGGCACCCAATCCCGAGCTGTTAAAGAGTTGGAAAGATGAGAGATATGGAATGCCCTAGAAAAGCCTTAGAGAAGAAAAAAGAGGTGGAATTCAAGGTGGACGGGAGGTGAAGATGGCGTCCATTAGGTCAAGAGAGGGAGAGGGAGGTAGAATTAAGAAGGGAAAGATAGGGAGGAGGAGGAAGAAGAGAGAGATCTGGAGGGAGGTTGTGAGCCCCAAATTTGGAGGAAAGATGGCCGCCATTGTAGGGCAAAACAAAGAAACATGGATGCTTTTGGGGTCAATTAGTTAGTTATGGACGTGAAGTGAATTTCAGGCAAATTTCTATGACCGTTGCTATTGGCGGCACAAATAACAACTCTCTCTCTCTCTCTCTCTTTCTCTCTCTACTTCTTAAAATAATGGAAATTTAATTTAATTTTTTTTTTTTTTTAAATGGTTCCAATTCCTTACTCCCAAATGATCTTGACACGCTCGTAACAGGTGAAACTCAAACCACATTGTCGACCTCATGCGAGATTCTTTATTGCAAACCGAACACAGCTTATGTGGAAACTAAGTTTGTTTGATCATATACGACGCTTGTGCGTACATGTTCACTTAGTGCAATACTAACTCACTTGTCTCTACTCTAGACCAAGTTATCTTTGCCTTTATTACATACATGCATACATACATGACAAGTTTTAAGAGAATTCAAGTTTCGTTATAATTTTTCGAGCCGCTTTGCGCCTTCATTGAACTTTATGTGAGATTCTTCTTTGCCGACCGAACATGCAAAAACTATGCTTGTCTGACCATACACCACTCGTGTGTACATGTTCACTCGTTGCAGTGTTAGCCGACTTGTCTCTACTCTTGACCAAGCATATGATTTGACCTTATCCTTTATTTATATATATGTAACGTCTCAGATCCACCGCTTGCAGATATTGTCCTCTTTCGGCTTTCCCTGTCGGGCTTCCCCTCAAGGCTTTAAAACACATCTGCTACGAGAAAGTTTCCACACCCTTATTATATATATATCTTAAAAATGTCTAATAGATTTATTAATTTTTATATTTTTATATAATAGTTCTATAAATTTTTAACGTTTATATGTTCTTCGACTTCTAATTTTATGTCTAATATATTTTTAAAATTT
The DNA here is from genome assembly GCF_002806865.2 of Cucurbita pepo subsp. pepo. NCBI lineage: Eukaryota > Viridiplantae > Streptophyta > Magnoliopsida > Cucurbitales > Cucurbitaceae > Cucurbita > Cucurbita pepo. Next base: position 1,678,464 of record NC_036641.1, on the reverse strand, counting down.
TGACGGTGTTCGATAGATTTTTACAACACAAAATTTAATTTCTTATCTTATAAATCTATTAATTTAAAAAATGGTAAACACAAAATTAAAAATTTAAAAACATATTAAATCACTTTTTAGGTTAAGAGTATAAATTTGTAAATGTATATGTATATATAAAAGTTATTGCCAAGGTGTAAGTGTGTGTGGTTGTCCATGTAGGATCCCGATGGCTTACATAAAACTGTGTAACGGGTGTCATAACTATACTAAGAAGAGAGTAGATTGTGATCTTCACATATAAACAGATAAGGTGACGACCCTCAAGTGGCACCACCACATGAGGGTTAAGATAGACAGGTGCTATGATGCAACCAAAAAGGACAATGCATTGTCAAACACACCAAGAGAAGTGTGCAATGAAGCTGAGGCTTAAACAAGACAAAAGCAAAGGATAGACAAGAGTGGCAAAGATAGGCTTGAAGAATGATCAATTAGGGATTGGGCCTTCAACTCAAAAGTCGAGGTTCTAGTATGAGTTTCGACATGCGACTCTAGAGTTAAGTTTATCTATACGAAAGATGAAAGCTCACCAAATTTGGTGTTAATAGGGTCACTCGATAAACATTCCACGAAGCTGTAAGATCGCAGCGAAATCACATCTACTTTTGCCGAATAAAAAAATGCTTCAAAGTTGTAATAGCCCAAAAAAAATAATAATAATAATAATAAATAAATAAATAAAAATAATTATAAAAAATATATATACGTCAAAATAATAATAATTCATAAATAAATAAAAATAATTATAAAAATATATATACGTCATAATAATAATAATAATAGTAATTCATAAATAAATAACTAAAAAAAAAGATTACTTAAAAATAAAAATAAAATAATAAAATAAAATTTACTCACCTCTCTCTACTAACCTCTAACTCCATCCTCTTTCCTCACCACCCACAATATCACAGTTCGCCTAAAAAAACAAACCAAAATGTCAAAGGTAAGATTTGAGAGAAAGTAAAATAACTTTTCAACGGAAGATATGATGCAGATTTACTTGGAGAGATTTTGGTCATTATTACTCTAAAATTCTATCTCAGATTTCTTTTTTCTTTATAGTAGTTATGATTATAAGAAATTAATTTAGGATCCAATCTTCTTTCATATTTTAATCAGATCTCATATCCAATTAATTAGATTTTTGAAATAAGAATAGAATCAATAAAATTTTAGTTGGCAGATCTATAAATCTATAAGATCATAGCCAAACAATTGATTAAAATTGGCCAGTAACATCTGTTTACAGAATTGAAAATCTATTTACAGAATTGAAAATCTATTTACACAATGAAAATAATTATAAGGAGGGAGGAAGGGAGATTGAAGAATCTTAGGGAAGGGACTTTATATATATATATATATATATATATATATATATATACATTTCAACACTTTTAACAATGACCAGGTAAATTAGAGAAATAATTTTGTAGAGTTAAAACTTGAAACTGATGTCGTGGGCTCACATAGGTTGATTTGGATTTCAAAAGACGGAATCGAACTTTCATTAAGGATATATTTGTGACAATGACTTAAGCTAACCAAGTAAGTGGTCTTACTATCGGCATAGTTATATTTGATGTTGACACATGCTTGTGNTAATCCAATTTGCTTACCCACGTTCAATCGAGTTCTGTTACATTCCGTTTTGTGAATCGGTATGCTTATATTATGTTTATGTTATGTTATAATATGTGAATTGTATGATAATAATTATGGTACAATGTGTTCAAGGATATGTTTGAGATAGGATACGAGAATGATGCACAAAACGGAATGTAACGATAGGAGTAAGATACGTTCATGAAACATTAAGGTTAGGTTACATACCGGAGTGCCATGGAGAGGGGAGATTAATGAAACAATATGGTTAGGATATAGGTAGAAAGGGATAGGTTTGTGATAGATTGATAGAACAATAGCGTTAAGATACGTTCCTGTGATGATATGACTAAGGTACGTTCACGTAACGATATAACTGTGATAGGTATAAGAACGTTAAGGCTATGATAAATTAGGGAACGATATGACCACGAAGTGATATATTGTGATGTGATACGTTATTTTTAGATTGTTTTATGTGATCATTGAGGTAATTGTTGTATGAATTGCATGTTATGAAACGACATGTTAAAAACATGGAGCGTTATGTTATATTTTCTAAATTGTATGTATATAGCATGTTATGAATGACATGATATCACGATAAATGAAATGAAATGTAACCCCGTTAGGATTATGTATGATACGTAGACTGAAAAATGAGAAATGACATGTTAAGTATGAAAGATGATAGCGAGGTTATATTCATTAATGATAAAAGTAGAAATGTTGGGGACCTCATGCATTATGTGTGCTCATGCATTTAGGGTGATTCCCCTATTCCATCACGAGGGTACGGACGCGTATATCCAATGGTAGGACAACGATCATTATGTTTCGCATAGCGCTATCGTGACGGTTACTAGTTCTAATGGGTGTCCGGCCTAGGGAGCGTCCCAGTGTATGCTCGCCCGACAAGTAAGGTGACCAGCAGTGTGCGAACTGACTGGTGAGCTCATACCGGCATGTATGTTCTTGCATTTAACTCCAATAGTTGGGCTCACTTACTAAGTATTTCTTTAAATACTCAAGTCATGTACTACTACATTTTTCAGGTTAAGGCAATGTATTCCTGTACGGCTGACGACGGCATCGCAACTCGAGACCCGGGCACATGCATAGGATAGTGGTATTTATTTTCTTAGACTTAGGCTAGAATATGATGTTTTTAACTTAAACGCTTATTTATTTAATTTAGTCTTTTGTTGTGTGGTTTTAAAGATGTTTTCGAAACACGTAAGTCCATAGTTGTGTTTTAAGATAAAGGTTATGCTTTATGGAATTTAAATAAAGTCTTCCGCATTCAATGTTGATGCACATATACAGTAGCGACCTTAAATTAAGTAGAAAATTTCGGGTCATTACAAAAATGTACTATAGGGAGAGATATGTTGTTAGCTCTATACCACCTATCGACCTTGTGGCCCAATTGAGCTATCTTATGGGCGTCTTTCTTTGAAAATAAAATTTTCAAGAACAATATCAGGCGACATGGGCAATGCCTACATTACGCCCCAACCCATGTGTCGAGGTTAATATATGCACGCGCAATTCAATACGGTATCTATAAATGACTCAAAATGATCACAAGAGGATTCATGCCTCAATAGAACTCGGATGGATGGATGGATGTTGAGATGTCCTGACGATATCGTTGACTTATGAGGTCGGTTCTTGATAATCGTGTTTGAACGAGCAATAAGGGTCAATAACATCTCGAGATTGGAATGTCATCACGATACGTGGGCCATGTTGTTGAAAACCTAGATGGCAAGATGATGACGGGACGAGATGCAACATTGCATATGAGAGACGTTGACCTAGAGTGGACTTGATCTTAAGATGAAACGAGTCAGCTAAAGTCGCAGACAATTGAACATGCACGTACGAGTGACATGTGTTGCCAAATAAGCTTAGATTCTGCATGAGCTGTGTTCGGTTGGCAAAGAAAAACCTCGTCTAAGGTTCGATAAAGCTACAAAGCTAAACAAAAAAATAGAAACGGGACTTAAGTTCTCCTTAAGACTTATCATGAGCGTGTCAATATCACGATACCACACGTGTACGTATATTCATAAACAATACTTTTACTCTACCAACAAGACAAAAACTAAATATAGTAAATTAAGTCAAATGTACAAAATTAACAAATCGACAAATAGATACACAAATCTTCCATTAAATTACTTCATATGTATATGAACTTTTTTCTATTAAATTACAAAGAAAAATAAATATAAATCAAACCTAACAATAAGTCAAATATGAATTCTAACTTAAGCGATAAGTAATGATACGTACACGACGATTACATACGGAGGTACTATAATTGTATGCTATTTCTCGTATATACACATCGAGATTTTACCACCTTCACAAGGATCTAAGTAATTTGAAATATTAGCGATATAATTATAAAAATTTAAGACCGTTATGTGCATATAATTCCTTGAAAACTTTCTTTGATCTTAAGTGTTGCACCGTTTTTTTGTTGCCATCTTTTGTTTGGCCGACCAAGATAAAGGTAGTATCAGGTTTAGCATTGATGTTGATTCGGGCGGAATCCGCTGAAAAATGAGATGTTCGGAATAAATTGGATATGAACCTAAATCTTCTTCTCGAGAGTGGTAAGGAGATTGGAACCTACTAGAGTCGGGATTCATGATAGTGTAACTTGTAAGTAACTCGATTCAGCTAGGGTTCTTCATCAAAGTTGAGGAGTTTTCTACCCGTTTTCCAACGAAACTAGAAACTAATCGTTCTTGAGGCTCGTTGGAATTCCATCTTCTAGTGCATTTTGCCTCAATATTCCTTCAAAAAAGTTGTGAAAAATTATCCATAGAACAACGTACTTAAATTATAGGATCTAATTTTTTATAATTTTATCCGATCTGATAAACCAAAACTCGAAACTTTTTATCTTCGGTATTAAGTTTAGGGTGAAATGACAAAAATATCCCTCCATACCAAACATAGAATTTGACGGTGAAAAGTAAATTCGTTCAAACCCAATTTCACACTTTTATCAAGATAGTAAGATCAGACAATGAGACTCAGTTCCTATTTTTACAACCATTTTTTACTTCTTGTGGCATTGAATTTCAGCGTCTATACTCCACAACAAAATGGAGTCGTAGAATATAAGCATCGTCATATCCTAAATGTAGCTAGGTCTCAAGTCTCATCACTAGCCCAAGGTATCTCCTTCATCTACCTTTAATTCTCTCGTTTTTCTCTTACTCAACGTACTTTTCTAGCTCTTATTACAGTCCAGACATAACTTAAAACCTATAATGAGGTAGTTGGCAACCCAGTATAACAGCAGGCTATGAATGCTGAAATTACAGCTTTGGAACATAATCATACTTGGCATCTCGTTCCTCTACCACCTAGCCATAAAGTTATTGGCTATCGTTGGGTGTACAAGATTAAATACAACTCTAATGGTTCTGTTGAATGTTATAAAGCTCGGCTGGTAGCAAAGGGATACACTTAGGTTGAAAGTATTGATTACATAAGAGACATTTTCTTCTACAGCGAAACTTACTACACTTTGTTGCTTACTCACTATTGTTGCTGTTCGAAAATGGTTCACTCATCAGTTGGATGTTCAAAATGTCTTTCTCCATGGTAATCTAAACGATGAAGTCTACATGTCTTCGCCAACAAGGGGAGAATACAGTATGTCGGCTACATAAGTCTCTTTATAGGTTAAAACCGTCTTCTCGCAATTGGTTCTCCATATTCTCTACTACTATACAAAATGCAAGCTACACTCTGTCAAAAGTTCACTCTTTCACTGCTGTTCTCATCTATGTTGATGATATTCTGTTGACAGACAATCATCTTAAAGAAATTCAACATCTCAAGACTTATTTACTCGAGAAATCCCTTATCAAAGATTTAGAGAATTTGAAATATTTCCTAGGCATTGAAGTTTCTCGATTTATAAAAATGAATTTTTATGTCTCAAAGAAAATATGCTTTAGACATTCTTCAAAACATAGGTCTTACAAAAACACGTCTAGAAAAATTTCCTATGTAGCAAAATCGGAAGGTTTCTTTAACATAAAGGAGAGAAGTTGAATAATTCAAACAAATACCGATGGTTAACTGGCAGATTAATATATTTAACTGTTACCAGGCCTAACATAGTGTATTCAGTTCATATGCTTATTCAATTTATGCATGAACCAAGAAGAGACAGCTTTTCGAGTTCAGAGACACATCAAAGACTTGAGATTACAAGCATATTGCAATTCTGATTGGGATGGTTGTCGAACTATCAGACAGTCTATTTCTGGGTTCGGCATATTTTTGGGAAATTCAATTATTTCTTGTAAGTCGGGAAAGCAATCCAATGTGTCCATATCATCAGAAGTCGAGTATCAAGCTATGACAAATTCTTGTTTAGAGTTAACTTGACTAAGATACATTCTTCAAGACTTGAAAGTTCCACTGTCTGAACCAGTATTGTTGTATTGTGATAATCCAGTAGCATTGCATATATCAGCCAATCCAATTTTTCACGAAGGTACAAAGCATATTGAAATAGATTGTCATATAGTTCGAAAAAACGTACAAACTAGAATCATCAAACCATATTATGTTTCGACCAAAATACAATTGGCTAGAAGTCCATTAGTTTTTTTTTTTTTTTCTCTTGTTTGTAGAGTTGGTTGGTACTTTGTTCGTAGAGTTGGTTGGAAGTATATTTTCTAGTTATTTTTAGAAGTTGTCTCGGAGTATATTTACTCGGAACATTAATGAAGATCCTACTTTTAATCTCACTTCTGTTTCTCGTTCTTTAACACATCTCAATCAAGAATCGAGTTTCATTTATGCAATAAAGCCTTCAAGATACAACGGTTACAAATTTATGATAGATAATAATTTAGAGTTACCATGTTTCTTTAATAAATTTAAGACTTATTTACATAGTAGCTAATTATGGTCGTAAAGTATAAAAGTTACTATTGTGCTAAATGGAAGGTTAAAGGATTTTAATTTTAACGCTATGTAAAGCCATATGCTATTAGAGACTTGAAAAATGTAGTAAAAGGAACCTTTCTGATTTTCTTTAGCCAATTCTATATAAGCTAGATTGCATGCAGAATCATTCAAGCTTGACACAATCGATCTTGCTTATAGAGTGATTTGAATCTCAAATAAGTGTTTTTTGATATGAAAATCAACCTAAGGGAAAGTATGGAACGGATTACCTTGATGATCAAGATCAAAGTAAAGAAAACTCGTTTCTAAACTCGTGATTCGAATCACTCCACAAGAGGTTTGATCAATACCACTTGAATGACTCTAGCATGCAAGTTCTAAACACAAGAATGTGCAAAGAAAGTTTAGCTCTCAACAAAGCTAAAATAGAAATTATATTTTTAATTCCAAAATTTGATGTCTAACCCCAAATTAAATGGGCTAGTAAATGAGAAATATCTATAACCTCCCTATTAAAATCGCTAGTTAACGGTGGAATATAGTAATCTATGTAGGTTACCATATATCTTAACTCCTATATTTAAAACTATCTTAAATATGTAAACTATAATTAAATAATGCAATTAATAAATGTGCTTATTAGTCATCCTTGGACTAGTTTCATAAATTCAGCGGAGTTCATTAAATGCAACTTAAAGTGCATTTAATTCCTCTCTTTCTTGAAGTTCAACTTTGTATAACATATAAAGGAAGTCTTCAACGTCTTCTAGAATTTCCTTTGATGAGCTCATCATAGCTTGAATATAGCTTGAATATAAGTGTATAAGGTTTGTTGTAGCTTCTTAGCTCTCGTCCTTGTAATTGGACCTTGAAGTATGGAAATTCCTTGGTCGTGATTCATATCAGTTTTTGTCTTTAGATATTCAATCAACTAGGCACTTGTAGTGATTTCATATCATTTGATATCACCAATTGGGTTGATTTCTTGTCATTTGGTACCCGAGCATTCATTGAGTTGATTAGTTATAGAAGGTTAATTTTGTAATTCATATTTTTGAATATCGGAAAAGTTTTTAATAAATCTTGAAATTTTTAAATTTGTCTAAATTTTCATTTTTTTTTATTTAATAATTTTGTAATTACCAAAATTAATTAAAAAGAAAAAAAAAAGAATAAATCCAACTATTCAAATTTGAGATAAAATAACAGTGGCCAAATCCTTCTTTTTTATTTATTTATTTATTTATTTTTATTTATTTTTTTAATGTATATTTTGTCTGAACCAACAAAAAAATCGAAAAAAAAAAAAAGAAAAAAAAAAGAAAAGAAAAAACATCTTCTTCTTTCTCCTTACATCTCTGTTCTTTCAGAAATTCTCTCTCGTCTGTTCGTTCACCCCTGTCTTTTGATTTAAGGAACACCTCTTCTTTTTCCCCTTTTCCACTTCGATTCTTTTACGAATTCCCCTCCTTCACTAGAATCTCGATTTGTATTTTTGTTCAACGATTTGTTTGGTTTCTTTTGTTGTTTTTTTTTTTTTTTTTTTTTTTTTTTTTTTTTNTTTTTTTTTTTTTTTTTTTTTTTTTTTTTTTTCTTTTTGTTCTTCGATTGGTGGCTTAGGGGTTTTAGATTTTTGGTTCTTACATGGGGTTGGGTAACGATGACGAAGCGGTGGCGGAAGATGGCGATTATGGCGACGGAGGATGTGGTGCCGGTTGTGGAAAGTCCTTTGGTTCTGTCCCGTGTTCGATCTGTCTCGATGTTGTTGACGATTCTGGAGATAGATCTTGGGCTAAGCTTCAATGTGGCCATCAATTTCATCTTGGTGAGTTTTTTTAACGAATTGCCCTCTTTTTTGTTCCCTCTTGTTGAAACTTGTGTATTTTGGGCGTAATATGGATTTAGGGTCCTTGTGATTTTAGATCTGTTTCTTCTTTTCTTTTGCTGAAATTACAACTCTTAAGTTTGTGTTTTTGTTGTTTCAATTGTTTTTGTCAGAAAAGGAAATGGTTTAGATTAGATACATATTTTCTTTTTTGGTTGATTCTTTTATTGTACTTCTTTTTTGTTTTCTTAGATTGCATTGGTTCGGCATTCAACATTAAAGGGGCAATGCAATGCCCCAATTGTCGGAAGATTGAAAAAGGTCAATGGCTTTATGCTAATGGCTGTAGGTCGTTTCCAGATTTTAGTATGGATGATTGGACCCACGAAGAGGATCTCTATGATCTAAGCTACTCAGAAATGGTAAGCGATTGTCTTTCATTGATTCACTCATGTACGTTACGTTTTGGGTATCCATGGAAATTTTCAATCATCAGAGCACCATGTGAACAAGAACAAGAAGTTAAATTAACCGGGAACTGATAATTGTGATGCAAACTTTTCCTTTCACTTTGGGAAATGTTCTTCAACTGTTCTAGATTTTAATCTGCATAGTCAAAAGCGGTGTCCCATAGGGAGATGGTTGATACTTGGAATCATTTGAAGTCCTCGCTGTTTAAAAGGCGAACGAACTAGTTCCCTCTCAATAATTATTACTAAAAATTGTGGCTCCTTTTTTAATCACTGATTATTTTTCGTTTATTTTTAATTACTTCTGTTGTAATTTTTATCTTTTATGGTCTGACATTTGTTAGGTTGACCGATGTTTTTGTGGCCTTCTTAGGTAGTTCTGTATCTTTGGTGACAGCAAGTTTTATCATTTAAAATAGTTCATTGTGTGAATTGATTTGAAATGTGCTCGAGGCTGATGCTCAGAAACGACATGCCTAAATTCCAGTGCATTCACGTTTAAATACTTGGGTGTTATAAATCATGTTTATAGATTTATCTTGCATGAGTTCATATTCTAAATGGGTCATGACCTGCTTGTTTACTCATTGTATTAAGTTCTTTCCACCAAATTTTAGCTGGAATTTGATTTGTTGCAGGCCTTTGGAGTTCAATGGTGTCCTTTTGGCAACTTAGCTCGACTTCCTCCTTCATTTGAGTAAGTTTTGATTTGTTCATTAATGATATAAGGATAATTGACGCTCCGGTTTTTATGTTGATGTCTTCTTTCTTGGTTCTGTTCCTGTTCTCTAAATTGGTTATATATGATGCGTTGATACTTATTAGTTGGTAACTGATTCCTATCTAAAACTTTACAGCTTGGATTTGGAAACTAAAGGCATTTTTTTGCAGTGTAAGGTGGGAGAGAATATGTTGTTTCCTTCTAAATGCTGAGATATCAACTTGAGTTTTGAAAACTTAAATACATCCTTTTCAATAAAAGATTCAAGGAAAGTAACAAATCTCATCGAGAAATCTTAGAGCTTGAATCGTCACATGATTTTAGTTAATAGAATTAAATGTAAGTATGTGGATGACACTGAATTGCTATTTTTCTGCCTTTGATGTGGGTGATGTCTTTATTGTTCCCCGATAAATTCTGTTCAGAACTACCATCTCAGCATTACGTTTCTTCTTCTTCTAATATAATTTCATTGATGAGAATGAAGGAAAAATTTCCAAGGAATACAGAACAGGCATACCAATTGGAAGAAAAAATAGATGGAGAGTAACCACTAAATTCTCTAGTTGGAGGGCTCAATAAGGAAGTACCCCAAACAATAGCATCCCATGTTTCCATTCAATCTCAAAATCTCTTCATCAAAATGTTCCAAAATGTGGCTCTAATGGCATTTGATTATAAGACATTGGCTTACTTTTTTAACAAGGAGCAATGGAACCAAGAGTGATTTCTATGGTGCACTGAGTTGGGGAGAGATTCATATTGAAGGTTTGAAGCAGTTTTCATTGAACATGGAGCAAGGGAAACTTTAATAAAGCTGATCTCCTCTCTTACAAATTATAATCGAGTATGCTTCGGTTGGAGGGAAACGATTTGTACTTTGGACTTAATCATTAGTGTCAAGACCTCTGCCTTTAAGAATAATAATCCATTCAAATACCTTTCCTTCTTCATGTCTTTCTTTCCAGTTGAAGCTTGGAAGATAGCTTTAGAGAGATCACCAGCACCACATAAAGCCTACAAAGAGAGAGCTTGCCATGAAGGCCCTCAAACAAATGTGTTGATTTGGAAATTTTCATTTTGATTAATTGGGTATAATTAACAAGGTTGCCTGATCTACCTTCGACTTGAAGAAAGGAAGGATTTCTTTTTTATTTTTTTGAGTTGCCTTTCTTTTATTTGTTCAATCTCTCTTTGTTTATCCATAGTTGATATTGGGGATCTTCATTGTGGTTGGGGTGCCATAGATGTTCTTATAGAAATACAAAAGGTATTACCCATCTCATACAATACTGTATGAACCTATGAATAGGCTTTGCAAGAACAATAAAAGGTTGCACAATGTATGGTAGAGTTTCTTGGTCTAATCATTTGAGGATGACTCCCCCAGAATTCTTGCAAGTGACATGTGTTCCGGTAAAAAGTACAGTAACCATGTAATACTAGCATGTTATGCTCGGTTGACCGTCAAAATTTTAGCCTCCTTGCACTCTTTAGATTTCAGAAGTTCCGTGGCTGATCAAGATGAGAATGAATTCAGGAGTCTAGGACGGACATTCTGGAGCTTCTGCTCTTCTTCAGCCATTCTTATAAAGAGGGGCCAAGAAAGGGTGAACTTTGCAATACCAACCAAGAAGGGAGAATGAATGCCTCAAAAATCAACTGTTTCCCTGAGTCATAAAGCTGCTTCTTGGATTGTTGTAGAATAAGTAGTAAAAATGACTTTACTTGAAAGAACGTTACTGGAACGAGAGGGAATCACTTGCCGGTCTTCCTCCTTTAGTAGCTCTTTACTGGTAGGTGCACTTATGCCATTTCTAATGGCCTATTTGGTTGTCTTGCTATGCACCACTTGAAAATTTTCATTGAATAATGAAATTTTCTTTGCCTACTTTACAACGCGTTAGGGAAGACGATCCTTTCCCTTTCAATAGTGGTCTCGTTCTCATCAACAACGACGGCTGCTGAGAATGATGAGATTCATATGAATAATTTTATAAATTTTCAGATTCTATATATGTATGGGCTGTTCTATGCTGCTAGCCAAACAGAAATTTAGACAGATCTTTGTTGCAATTATTGTGTAAATACAGAATCTTCCATCCTGATGTCTTGAATCGTTCTCATGTTTAACTTTTTCAGGGATGGCGACTTATCGTCAACTGCTTGTAAGATTTCTCTCCCCCACAGAAATTGTTGATCCATTTTTTAGCTGCAGTTTGAGGAAGCAACCAAATTTGACCGGGTTGATAATGTTGTGATGCAGATCATGACCTTTTGGGACAACATGCAGTTTTCGCCGAACATACCGCAGTATCTTCTGCAACTCATCCTTGCCCATATATTGCTTACTTTGGACCTATTCATCCCTCTTCGTCAAGTTCAAGTGCTTCTGAAGCTTCGAATTTCAGTGGTCACTGGAATGGCCCCCCATCAGTACCCAGTGAAGTACCATCTTCCTATGCATTTCCTGCAGTGGATCTTCATTATCAAAATTGGGAGCATCATTCACTGCCCTTTTCCACAACAAACAATCGTGTTGCTGGTGCTGATCAGCCGACGGTTGCATCCGTTGCCCAAAGATCTGCTACTAGAGTCGGTACTGAACTACCAAGATCCGGAATGCATCCTTTCCTTGTCGGTCATAGGTATGTCTTAACATAATTGGATATAACCAGTTGAACTTCTTAGTCTTAACGTTACAGAAATACAATGCAGCATTGCCTATGTAACAGCCCAAGCCCACCGCTAGCAGATATTGTCCTCTTTGAACTTTTCCTTTCGGACGTTTCCTCAAGGTTCTTAAAACGCGTCTGCTAGGGCAAGGTTTCCACACCCTTATAAAGAATACTTCGTTCTCCTTCCCAACCAATGTGGGATCTCACAATCTACCCTCCTTCGAGGCCTAGCGTTCTTCCTAGCACACAGTCTTGTGTACACCTCCCTTCGGGTTTCAGTCTCCTCACTGACATATTGCCCGGTGTCTGGCTCTTATACCATTTGTAGCAGCCTAAGTCCACGGTTACAGGCTGTCTTGTTGTGGAGGCAGTTTCCTTACCTCCGACACTGGTTTATAGCCGTGTGTACCACTTAATTGTTTGCCTGTTGTAGTAGGACCTAAATCTTCTATAAGACATAATACAGCCTTTTACTTATATTTGGTTATCTCAAGCATCGTGAGAAACAGCCCTTTTCTCTTTTCTCAAACAGAAAGAAGCCCTTTAATTTGAACAATATCTTCTTTTGATTCACAGTTCCAGTGCAAGGGTTGGGAGTTCGGTTGCTTCCTCAATGATTCCTCCATATCCTGGCAGCAATGCACGTGCTCGTGACCGAGTTCAAGCTCTCCAAGCATATTATCAACAACCTAGCACTACAGGAAGCATTCGCCCACCTGCAATTTCTGGTGCCAGAAGATCAAGTAATCACAGAGGGCTGTCACAAGCACCCATGGCCTCATCATCTGATCAACCCAATGGCTTCTATTTCTACTCATCCGCATCATCGGGTCGTAATTTCCAACTGGAGAACACTGTGCCAAATCGTTTTCACCCATGGGAAAGAGATCACTTGCCTTCTTTCGGTTTGAACCAGATGGAAAGAGATCCAGGTTGGGGAGAGATTCATCAGGGCGCCGCCAGTGTTTCTGATCCAAGCATCAGGTCCAGCAGCTTTCGTCAAAGGCATGGTCCCGAGAGGGCATCGTCGCAAAATTGGTCATAGACCAACCATCATTTACTTACCGATTCCCGGTGAGGCTAAAACTATCACTATGATGACTTGAAACTGAAATTTATGTAATGATTGGGATGATATGTAATGGCCGAGTCTTTGATGTGCCGCTAGACTCTATATGCTGTGAGAGCAGCCGATAAGAAAAAAAACAAGCTCGCTTCGAGTTACCGATATGGTTAGTGTGGTGATGGACTTGGCTTCCTTGAGATTGTCTACCCTGGAGGTTATAGAATAACGTTATGAATCGGATGGGAAAACTAAGATTTGTAGGTAACATCCTTTTCCTGTTTGTGTTCGTGTTGGTGTTCATGTCCCATCCAATTCATAAGGATGTTGGAGTAACTTGGGGTAGCTCGGGAGGGCCAGATTAGTGAATTTGGTAAATTGTATTCTTGCAGTGATAGTTGAAAATATTCAGTGTTTATTTGTAAACAATGAAACGTGGTGGTTTCAGTAATGTATGAGCAGAACAGGACAGGTCAGCTTTTGGTTTTTGACTTCATGAGACTTCATGAGAGTGTTCATAATATATATATATATCTGAAAGATTCGGATCCTATCATTTAATTAATTTCATGTCCCCTTGTTCTATTGATATTGTCATGAATTTAAACAGCCCTGCCCAATATTTGGTAAGTTACATAACTTACAAATAACGCCAATCATGATATTGATTAAATAAAAAACAGGTATATGAAGATATTTATTCTTCTTTCCACGTACAAAAATATGAAATTCAAACTCATGTGATAAGCCACGACCTACGAGAATCACTAACAAAAATCCACGTCTAGAAGCCTACTAGGATTGTGGGTGGAGACAGAACAATATTTTAGGTAAATTAATTTGTTTTGTTTTTTTGTCATCATATGACTCCGAAGATAAATGGAAGGTTAAGACTGTCCATGCAATGCAGCTGATGCATTGATCTTATTAGCGTAATAGGGCCATGAAGTATGGACCGTTCATTGGAAGGTCCCAAAGATGATCCATTCATTTGAGGAAGAAATTGGGACTTCTTCCTAAACTTAAAAAAGGACGACGATAAGAAAGTAAATTGTTTATTAAAATTTTGACACGAGAAATTCATTTGGTAATTCTGAAGTGAAATATAACCAAGCAAGTACCAACGTACAAAATACACTGAAACATGGGTAGGGTCAAAATACACTGAAACATGGGTAGGGTCAAAATACACTGAAACATGGGTAGGGTCAATACTAGTCACCCATAACACACACACATTAAATCCAGCCCTCCAAATATACCCAACGCTAATCTCTCTTCTACGCTTTACAATCCCATCTCAATAACAATATGATCTATTCTGAATATCGATCCCTGGAATCAACAGATTGGCTTCGACTTCGGCTTCGATCAGATCTCCCCTGTTCAAGTCAAAAATCAAATCATGAATACAAAACTTCGGGAACAGATGCTATCTGAGTTTAGAGAAATATGCACATGTTCTGAATCAGGATATTACTTCAGGTGAAAGAGATCTGGACAGGCTTCTGGACTTGGAACGAGATCTGCTCCGATTCTGAATTTTCCTCTCATGACGCTGCAGCAATAAACAAAACAATGAGAACCAGAAGTGAAACCTTATCCATAGACACAAGGAAATCCAGGAAAGGGGAAGGCTGCTTACAGAGGAAACTGGTGATCCTGATCTGGATCTCGACCTTGACCTGGAATCAATAACCAAAAGAATCATAAGATTATCCAAAGAGAATTTGTTTCCAAGCTCAACAACAATAAATACATAGAAGACTGGTTTCCAAGCTCAATTCTTTCATCCCAGCCCATCAAGAGTTGATTATAAGTAAGAATGAAAGCAAATAAACACAGGCAGCAAAACAGTGAGAGGGAAGAACATTCAAACTATAACCCAAACTAATGTAGAACCGATGTACAGAGGACTAATTCTCAACGTAGCAAACAATAGTATTGCAACTCAACGAGCTTTTCCATTGTGTTGGCAGTAACTGGGAAAACATGCATATAAGGGAAGGGAAAGAATCATTATCATTGAGGATGTGTCTGGGTGCTCATCAACAAAACTGTATTACCTCAACAACCAAAGAGTTGAAAGAAGAACATTGAGCACCACATCTCTCAAGCCCCTAACAAGTCTCAATTATTCCGCAAAAGCCCATATCTAGCAAAAAACATAAACAAACAATGATGACTGCCCAAACCAATAAGCTTCTGTTTTGTTAACCCCGAGCATACCCAAAGGAAAAGTAAAAATATTTCTTTANAAAAAAAAAAAAAAAAAAAAAAAAAAAAAAAAAGAGGAAAAAAGTTTTGGGGAAAAAATAGCGACCATAAATCAGGAAAATTGCAAATGAAGTGTATGAAATTCAAGAATCCTTGCATCATCAAAACAATGTCTACAAGCAGATTCTCCTGAACCCCATTGGTTGCCACCTATCTTTGCTTTTATGTGTTCCTTCCATTTCTTATTTCCTTTTCCCACTTATTTACTCAAGAAGAGCTGACTTAAGTGACTTAAGAACACTTATTATTTCTGATTCTGAGAACATTTCAAGAAAAAAATAAAAAAACAGAAAGTGCCACCACACATTTTCCAACAAGAAACAACAAATGCCCTTATGTCATCATGAAGAGACTTGATGACCACAAATCGGTGGTCCCATACAACAGGCAGTAAGCAAGCACAACTTTAACATATTTGTAGAGATGTCAACATATAAAGCTGTCCAGATTAAAGAGATATGGGAACCAGCACTGGGAAAACACAAGCCTAGACTAGACATCCATTTTATAAAAGAATAGCAGCACCAAAGCAACAGTGAATTCAGATACTGTTCTTAGGAAAGGAAGATTAAATAATAATGATAAGGGAATTCCGCAAACCTTGAAAGAGACTTTGACTGGGATTGTTCAGAAATTGACGGCGACCGACGAGAGTGCTTCAGCCTTGGAGAAAAACTACAAAACAAAATATTGTGCCATTTTAATTTTTCATGATTCATCATTTTAATCTTTACTTTGCAAGCAAACCAAAACATACCTTGTGCTCCTGCCACTATGACTATGGCTATGACTACGTATAAGGCTTCGAGATTGACTTCTACTTCGACTCCGGCTTCTGCTCCGGCTACGACCTCTTTCCCCATAAGGACTACGACTAGGACTTCTAGAATAATCACTTTGTCTAGAATCACGGGAAGGACTTCTGGAATAGCTACGCCTAGAGTCATACTCCTTCACCTGTGCGTATTGTTACACAAATTATTAGTAACAAAACAGAATTTAGCACAATAAATAAGCGTCCAATCCACATACCCGTACATACGCACGAGAAAAGGCATTTCGAAATTCAGAATCATCAAGTTTCCGTATCTGCAGAAATAAGCCAGATTACAAATGACAAACATAAATAACATATATTACCACACAAACGCAGAATATAAAACAAAGACTGACACCATTAAACATGAAGCAAATCTTCCAGAAAAGACATTACAAGTAAAACCGTCTAAAAAGCAACTTACAGCATATTTCATGTCATCATAGTTTGTATAATCTACTATTCCTGCCATCCCTGCACATATTTCAAGAAACAAATCCCTTATGAAGTGTTGAAGACTTTTTTTTTTTTAACAAAACACAATTATAGACCTCATTAAATATAATTGATAAAAATAAATAAATAATGAAAAAAGGATCTACCATCTCAATAGCAGGAAGTAAAAATAAAAGTTACGCCATCCATCAAGTCATTGTTGTCCAATTTCTATTTTGACCATCTCAATAGCAGGAGGTAAAAATAAAAATTGGATATCAGTAACTTGATGGAATGGCCAAAATACTAAAGCAGTTTCAAGAGAATCCAGATTTGACCACAAGATTTGAGTAACGTGTATGAAAAAAAAGAGCTTTTAGTTGTGGCCCCATGTACTTAAGAGAGTCGTGGAATTCAGATCAATCGACCTTACAACTAAACTAGTCGTGGAGTGGTTATTCTAGATTTCACATCCTTTTTTTCTTTTTCCTTTATTTCCTTTTTCTTTTTTCTTTTTCTTTTCCTTTTTTTGAGATAGAACCAATCAGGACACCCCGTACTGACCTCATCTTAATCAAGGCTGGAAGGTGTTTAGAAATAAGAATGATCTTTTCTTGAGAAAGAAAAAATGAAGGTTGCTATTGGAATACTATTATCAACCCATGAGGATTTCTAAAGGTTAAACGTGCATTCCATTCCAGCAAAAGAAAAATAATAATAATACCACGAGTTCAAATGAAACTTGCACAGGGCCATATGTTAGAGAGAATAGGAGGACAAGTAAGTCAACATGACATACCACCACGATCACGGAAAACTTCAGAGAAGCAGACATCACCAGCACGACGCATGTGATCCTAAATTCAAAAAACAAACTACCAATTAGTAGAAGAGAGTGAAGCCATGTATTTTGCTTCTATTTAACAAGGTGGATATGATCGAACAAAGAAATGGAGAACTTAGCATAATAGTAGGTTATTTCCTGAAATAGAAAAATTGTGCTTACCTTCAGGTCTTGCCATGAAGCAGAAGGAGGTAATCCAGTGACCAAAACTGTACAAACAAAATATCATGACAACAGTATCATCACATTTTGACAGTAAAAGTAAATAAAATACATACCACGATAGTCAGTTCGCCGAGAAACACCACCACGGCTACTCCCACTACGACTATAATGATCTATTGAAGAGGAATGTCCCCCCCTTCCACCATGCGCAAATTCCACCTACAAAACAAGGATCGCAACATCATATTTCGATACGTGGATAAGACATCATTGGAGAATAATTTCAGCAGGTGTGTGTTGCAAATTACCCGTAAACGACATCCATCAAACTTGTATCCATCTCGGCCATAAATTGCATCTTCAGCATCACGAACATCTTCAAACTGAAAAAATAAGAAGACAATAAAGGTTTTCCATTAAGGATCACCGACAGCTCAGTACAACTATTTAAATTCGTTAAACACCCAAAACGATAAGACACCAATTTGAAGGGACTCCGATGAAAAATGTTCCTGCCAGAGAGACGGGGTTCCAAAAGCGTCAAGATTTAACCTCACCTCCACAAAAGCATAGCCCGGTGGGCGTGGGGGAATCTTCAAATCAATGTCGACAATCGGTCCATACTGCAATCAAACTAGAATTAGTCGGGGGGGGGGNCTTGGATTTTTTTAGCACGTGTTTCAAACGACCCGGTTTAGGGTTTCGGTTTTAAGCACTAAAATTTCACCAAAACAAGTAGGATTATATAAAGATAATTATTTGAGGAAATCAAACCTTGTAGAACAGATCTTCTACTTCTCTCAAACGAATATCTCCAGGAAGGTTACCAACATAGATGGTGCGGCTATTTCTGCTGCTCATTGTCTCGTTTCTCGTGTACAATAAAAACAAAATCTTGAAAAGGATAAGAATAAATGTTAATAAAAATTGCATCATAAAATGAAACAACATCGCATAGATTAAAAGAAGGATGGAGGAGAATAACCTATTGAGCCATAACCATAGTCATCAATCATCACCATGGCTATCAAAATTAACACAAAATCGAAATGAAAAAGAAAATCAACACGCGAAATTACGAGATCTTTTTGCTTTCTTTCTTGTTCTTTCTTCAATCAAGAATCAAGAATCAAAATCAACAATTCGAAAAGAGAATGAAAATTAGAAGAGAGAAATCTATACCTGGTAATTTTAGGGCTAGAGAGAAAATGGAGAAGCAGATCCTCGAAGATTTATGAAGTTCTGGAAAGATCTAAAGTGCGATGCCAAAGCCAGGTTTTCCTTTTATAATGCAACATGAAGTATGGGCTACAATCCTCTGCTTTCAGCACCATGCTTTCATTTTAGGGCTTCTTTACTCTTTTACCCTTCCGTCTACAACATGCCTATCTGTTCAAAACGTAATTTCATATCGCCACGTGTTTACTTATTAGTTCCATTTTTATTTTTAAAAATAATAATCATGACTTTTATTTTAATTTATTATTAATAAATTAATGATATAAGTTCCACAAAATGTTGCATTCATCTTACAATTCTTTTAATTATCTAAATGAAAAAAAAAATTAATAATTAAATGGGCGGAATTTTAATCTTTCAAATCGTTTAAGGTTGAATCTCCTATATTTCTACCCAAAAAAAAAAAAATTCTAGTTATGACCCAAACACAACGAGATCAAATACACATAATAAGATCAAAGCTTGTGGGAGACTTCGAGAGAAACATCTAAAGAAAAATTTTCAATTTTTAGTGTGGAGATGGATATTGTATGTGGATACATCTTATATAGTTGCGTCACTGATATAATCATTTCAACAAGTCAATCATTCACGAGTTGTTTATAATTAAAGTTGGATCTACTCTAAAAACATTCGAATTTACTTTAATTTTGTTTAGATTTAAACAAACGCACATTAAAGAAATATGGAAAAGAATGACGGGTTTGATTTAAAAATAAGGTCAAGACTGACGGGAATCTATAAAACGACAAAAGAGGTGGAGCCTATATAGAGAATTCTCCACTTAGTATACGATGTTATTTGGCTCGATCCTAAGGTCAAGTTCACAATAATATATTTTAATATCTAATATATTAAAATATAATATTTTATCTAAACTATATTTAAATAATGTAAAATATCACCTCATTCAAATTTCAATATATAATATACATTACCTTTTTTAATATTTAATGTATCAATACACAAAATTATTTTTTCACTTTTATATTAATATTTAATATTAACCCTTCAAATTAAATACATTTTTTAATTCATATTTAATATATTAAATATTAATTATTAATGTCAACCCTTACAATTTTTTTATTTTTAACTAAATTAATTTTTTTAACTTTTCAAGATATCAATTTTAATCACCAATGATAAATAAGTAATTAATTAAACTTTTTAATTAATCAATTTTCATTCATTAACTATTTAAGTCACTCTACTGTAAACTTAGATTTGTACTCTTATACATGGTAAAACATATTGTGTTCATTAATCATGGTAAGCAAGTCGATCATTTACGAGTTATTAGGAATTATAACTAAGTCAAATTTTTATTTTACTCTTGTAATTATATCTTTCATTTTAAGTATCACATATTCATAATTACACCTTTCACTTTAAATATAACTCATTCTTCATTAGTATTATCACGTACCACCACATGTTTTTATAATAATTATGCTTTTCACAACGAGCTAGGCATACATAACATGAAAGTAATCCATATATCATGATCGCCGACATGCACTCACATTCAGCAACTGGTTCATTCCAGATACATCGACCTAACCATTTTTTTCTAGGGTTTAAATATTCTATATGGTGCTCAACGTTTGGTTCTTGACCTATTTGAGGCTTCAAATTGTGCTTCGCGCCCTTGACATCTTTACCTAAAATCCTTGATGACACATACTTGGCCCTTGACCATTTTTACTCGAGGCACTTAGTATGTGTCATAATTGCACTCTTTTGAGACTTGTAGTGTGACTGTGGAACACTTACTCTCCCTCTAGACCCTCTAGAGTAAGTTAGCAAACTAAAACTTGGGTCGCTATTAGTTCAAATGACCTATGCTTAAGTCATTAGCCTCAGTCTTGAAAAACGACTTTAAAAATCGGGGTCAGAAAAAGTTTTAAAAAACGTTTGGAAATCAATTTGAGACAACAATGTTATAAACTAACAAGTAATAAGGAACAATAACGACATTGATACCATATAACCTAGGTACGGAGAATTGACAATTAGTTACATCTTCTAGCACTCCAGTTTGAAGTAAATTGACATTAGGATCATTCACGAGAGTTTCAAATAATAATAATAAAATAATAAATACTACTTAACACGAAAGGAAGTCATAAAAAGGTATTCATTGGAATAGACAACAGACAACTCCTAGTGATATAAATCAAATAGGATCATTTCATGAGAGTTTCAAAAACTTGGCCAACTCAAAAAGATCTTTCAAACTTTCAGACTTGTCTAGTTGACTTTCTATCCCACAGCCAATAAAAAGCACTTCAAAGTTTGACTTTTGGTTTCATGTCTGCAATTTCAGTCAAACCAATCCTCTTCCAAGAAGTTCTTGTCGGTTCCCAAGTTTATAAATTTCGTTCTCCTTCACTTTTCCAAGGAAAATCCGATTCCTTTGTTCGTCCTAAAGCCTCAAAATCCTCATGGAGGTGACCGAAGAAGTTCAACTTCACACTACAGGTACAATATTTTTCACTTCTTATAGGACGAAGATAGAAACGTAATGATATTTTGAGCTCGTGGATTTTGATCAGGTAACCATAGAGACCAGAATTCAAACAAAACCCGAAAGCTAGAACAATACACGCGGTGGATTCGCATCGGGTTCTATGCCCTTTTTCTCGTGTGTGGCCAATCGGCTGCAACTCTCTTGGGAAGACTCTATTATGATAAAGGAGGGAATAGCAAATGGATGGCTACATTGGTTCAATCTGCTGGCTTCCCAATTCTCCTTCCCCTCCTTTGTTTTTTCACCCAACCCACCAAATCTTCCCCCAAACAGCCAAATTTCCTCACATTTGCCTTCATTTGCTTTGCTTTTGGTGTTCTTTTGACAGGAGACAATTTGATGTATTCTTATGGCCTACTCTATCTTCCTGTCTCTACTTACTCACTTCTTTGTGCAACCCAATTGGCTTTCAATGCACTTTTCAGCTTCTTCCTCAATGCTCAAAAGCTCTCTCCTTATATACTCAACTCTCTCGTCCTCCTCACTGTCTCAGCTTCCCTTCTAGCTCTCAACTCCGAGTCCGATTCCACAACTCATTCGAGTAAAGGGAAGTACATAATCGGGTTCATTTGCACACTCGGTGCATCTGCGGCTTATTCGTTGTATCTTTGTCTTCTCCAGGTGTGTTTTGAGAAGGTTTTCAAGGGAGAAACGTTTGCCACGGTGTTGGATATGCAGATATATCCTTCATTCGTGGCAAGCTGCGGTTGTGTGGTCGGTCTTTTCGGAAGTGGTGAATGGAGAGGTTTGGGAGATGAGATGAGGGGATATGGAGAAGGTAGAGTTTCTTATGTGATGACTTTGGTTTGGACTGCAGTGGCTTGGCAGGTCTCCTCCATTGGTTTGTTGGGGTTGATTTTTGAGGTGTCTTCGTTATTCTCTAATGTGATTAGCACATTGGCTTTGCCTGTTGTGCCAATTCTAGCAGTGATGTTTTTCCATGACAAAATGAATGGGATGAAGGCCATGGCTTTGGTTTTGGCTCTTTGGGGATTTGTTTCCTATGTTTATCATAATTATCTTCATGAGTCTAAAGCCAAGGCAACCTTACAGAGTGCTACTGATATCAATGCAGTTTGATAACATGATAAGTCTTATGGTCATGAACACGAGGGAGACGACGAACCACCTCCCTCCTTGAGGACGAACAAGAAGAAGATGGCGACCAAAAAGAACAGAAACATTCATAAACTTTCTACATGTATGGTTATTCCCTACAGAATCATGAGTATTATCTATAGATTGAAGTATAAATCATCCCAAAAACTTTTCTAAACAGCTCCCAAGAACAAAATCATGCAGATACATATAATTTTCTCAATTTCAGACCAATGTTAAAGAATCACTACCGGCAACATTATGTTAAGCTTGAGGTTGTTAAGTATAAATAAAAACGAGAACGAGAAGCTAATGTTATCGAGTCAGGTGTATAAAGATTTAAGTTTATGTCGAACCATTATGTGTACCTTGGTCGTTCCTTATCTGCTTGTTTCGAGCTGCCAACCCCAAGGAATTGGTCCACTAGTTTTGCTACCAAGTTTGTAAGATTATCTGCTGCTTCCTGTGTGGATGCCTCTGCATGGACATGAATAACGTCCTCGGTTCCTGATGGCCTTACGAAACAACGTCCTTGAGGATATTTTGCTGCAACAGAAAATGAAAGATAACGAGAATATAGGGATCAGAGGGATATCAGTTGTCGTACGGAGAAACGGATTGCATATCTAAGGGAAACAATCAATCTAGTTGAGCTGAAATGAAGTATAAGAAACAGATCTTACTGAAAAATATGAAACATGCAACTTATTAGCTAAGCAAATATAGATTTCAGAGTTGTCGTTACCTGTTTCCACATTGATTGCTTCTTGTAACCCAGGTGGCTTTACAACCTCAGTTTCTGCATTAGTTGTTTCAACCGCTGTTCTGTCAACGACTTTCACCTGTGAGTTAACGAAGAAAGAATCAATATTCAAATCAAGGAAGTGAATGATGAATCTTCTCAAAAAAAAAAAAAAGTTGCATACTCTAACGGCCCAAGTCCACTGCTAGCAGATATTGTCCTCTTTGGGTTTTCCCATTCGAGCTTCTTCTCAAGATTTTTAAAACGCATTTATTAGGGAGAGGTTTTCACAATATCTTATAAAGAATGTTTTGTTCTCCTCCCCAACCGATGTGGAATCTCACAATCCACCCCCCTTCGGGGCCCAGAATCCTCGCTGGCACTCGTTCCCTTCTCCAATCGATGTGGGACTCCCCAATCCACACCCCTTTCTGGGCTCAGCATCCTTGCTGGCACACCGCCTCGTGTCCACCCCCTTCGAGGCTCAACCTCCTCGCTGGCACTCGTTCCCATCTCCAATCGATGTGGGACCCCCCAATCCACCCCTTTCGGGGCCCAGCATCCTTGTTGGCACACCGCCTTGTGTCCACCCCCCTTCGGGGCTCAACCTCCTCGCTGACACTCATTCCCTTCTCCAATCGATGTGGGACTCCCCAATCCACCCCTTTCAGGGCATAGCGTCCTTGCTGGCACACCACCTCATGTCCACCCCCCTTCGGGGCTCAACCTCCTCGTTGGCACATCGCCCAATGTCTGGCATTGATACCATTTGTAACGGCCCAAATCCACCGCTAACAGACGTTGTCCTCTTTGGGCTTTCCCTTTCGGGCTTCCCCTCAAGTATTTTAAAACGCGTCTGTTGGAGAGAGGTTTCCACACCCTTGTAAAAAATGTTTCGTTCTCCTCCTTAATCGATACGGAATCTCACACATACGGAAGCCACAAAGAACATGCATGCTACCACAGTCTTAAAATCTGGCCTACTACTACAGTAATTGAATTGATAGTGTTATTGCCACAAACAATAGCAAAATGAACAAGAACTGTAAATTACATTTATTTTCCCTCTAACTTGTCCCACAAACAATAGGTTTGCTTCTTTCCTCTCAAAAATAAAAACTAGAGAACAATATAAACTTGCTTCATAGTGAGGAAGCAGACAAACAAACCTTGAGCTGCCTACTCGGTAGATCCCGATGAAGTTCATTCCAGTCTACCAATGTTTGTGCTGTAGAATAGCCTCAACTAGGAGCAAGCCACTCAGGGCATCTCCCACAGCTTGATTGATCAATTTGCTGACTGCCAGTAATCTGAAGGCTGCCTTTTCCGATTCCGAACCTGAAACATACAATAAATTAACTCCTACACGCGAAAACTGTAATAACTTCACGAGAGGGCCATCTCTTTCCCACATAAATATTACCATTAGATACATTGGAGAGCTCCAAATGAATGGGATATAACATTGAAATACAGTAATCTGAGAACAAGACAGTCCCATGACCATTTGCTTCAAAATAGATGCCAATTTCAAATTCAGCAGCTTTCTCATGCAAGTACTTTACTCCGGTTGGAGTGAATACTACTTCCAGTCCCAACTCTTTAAGATACCGAGTCGAGACTCCATTTGCATAAGCAGTTTGGACGACACCAAGGCGGGGCTGAAAATCAATTTTGGTGGCTTCACTCCTTGCTGCCAAAATCGTTAACTGTTCTTTGATGAATATGGCAAATAAAGATAATATTTTGTCCCCATCAACAAGATTGATCTTATTGCTACTTCCCGATCGTACGGTAAAATATACGAGTCGGTCAGCCTCTCCATCGAAACTAGCACACTTGAAAAGCTAGAAGCATCCAAGCATTCAATACTACCTCCGATTAAGAAAACATTTTATCATTCTCAATCATAAAAGATATATCAATAAAAAATGGTTTCCCTAATTTAAAAGACTTGCTACAACCAAAAACTGATCTCTTTCGTAAACACCAATGATGATGATGATTGTAACAGCTCAAACCCACCGCTAGCAGATATTGTCCTCTTTAGGCTTTTCCTTTCAGGCTTCCGCTCAAGGTTTTAAAACGCGTTTGCTAGGGAGAGGTTTTCACACCCTTATAAAGAATGTTTTGTTCTCCTCTCCAACCGATGTGGGATCTCACAATCCACCCCCCTCGAGGCCCACCGTCCTTGCTAGCACTCATTCCTCTCTCAAATCGATGTGGGATCTCATAGTTGAGCCCCCAATGGGGGTGGATTGTGAGATCCCACATTGGTTGGAAAAGAGAATGAAGCATTCCTTATCAGAGTGTGGAAACCTTTCCCTAGCAAACGCGTTTTAAAACCTTGAGGGAAAGCTTGAAAGGGAAAGCCCGAAGAGGACAATATCTACGGCCTATTTTGTATGACACACACAATGCTAAAGAGAAAGATGTCAATTATGTGGAGTGTGAATGACATTACATAACATGTAATACACTATATGGTATGGTGGGGGAAAGGGTATTGTTGCACCTACCAAGCTGCCATGTTCACCATTTGATTAATTTACAAAATCTAAGATTAATCCTTTGTATTCGAAGATCAAGATATTTCTTATGTGATAAGCTGGCACATGTGAGCAATATCATCGTATGATACTTTCCATAACCAAAATAAACTCGATTAATCAACAACGCAGCAATGTCAAACCTGATCCCAACATCTTGCGAACCAAAGTTTCGTGGAACAATCTTCTCTTTCTGAACAAAATCAGCACCTAATCCTTCATTGAGTACACCTTCTCCATTTCCTGAACTACGAATCTCAATAGCCAAGCCATTCAAGCTTTCCTTCAAAAGTCTTAACATCTGTCCACCGACACCATTAGCTCCATCAATCTATGCTACTCCTGTTCATGATTTCTATGCTACTCCTGTTCTCACAGATTGAGGCAACATTACAACGAAACAGAATCAGATCGCAATACAGCGTGTAAATTGGCTATACCGATATAACATAAACATCAAAGTTTGTATTCTTCAACTAACGCAATTCGAAGATTGTAGTTGTTTCAGTAGAAAATCACAGAATCAAACTAAACCTCAACAGGATGAGGGTGGCCAAATGATGAATGTTAGATTAGAAAACACGAGGAAGTGAGTATTGATTATGAAAAATAAAAGAAGAACGGATCTGAAAGAAAGGAACTTCAAATAAGAACTTAGAATCTTACCAGTCCGAAGCGGAGAAATGAAAGAACTGATGATGAGAGCGCGATTTATATGATCTGAAGCTTCAATCTAACAGGAAAGAATGCAGATGGGGTGTTAAAAAAAAGTTATAAATTATTTAAATTAATTAGGGTTCAAATAAATAAAAAAATTTAAATGTGACAAATCACATGTCATACTTTCACTCATGATAGCTACCTCAACTCTCGAACCTCACGTTGTAGGATATGCATAGTTTAGAGTCGATAGCACGACTTTCATAGTTGGTCTATATCTCGACCATTTGACCAAGTCGGTTGTCGACCTCTTCTTAAGGATTGGTCACAATCACCCTTCTTTTGAGAATCGGTTTTGAGTTGACATCTTTTTGGTGGTAAACCTTTGGTAATTCATATGATTTTTCCTCATCTTAGGTGGATTGACATCCCTTCGTGGGTGAGTTGATCAAATCTAAGACTCCTACGAGGAAGGAGGACTGAAAGCAACCTATCCCAGCCTAATGGCCTAGGAAACCCTTCTTTGAATTCTGCCTGTTTTTTATCGTCTCGACTTTCGAAATTGGCTTGACACCAACCGAGAGGGGAGAACAGGGTCTTATCGTCTAGTCATTAGAAGGTTTGGGATCGTCAGAGAGCCGTACATCTCGAAAATCTTTGAGAAAGGAGGCATCCTGGTAGGAAGGCTAACCACTACATTATAATAATCATACCATAGCACACGTCAAATATTTATAAAACATGACATGTCTAGGAGTCATAGAGCACACGTCATTCATACATCAAATTTAGAGTCTACTTAGGAACGAGTTTTATTCCTCCATCTTCAATCTTTGGATTCTCACCGTTATCTTCTATATCATTTATGCATGCATGCATCATTAATACATTTAAAAAAATTAGAATAAAATATGGATGTAAACATATATGTATACCATATGTCATTTATGCATACATGCATCATTATTAAATGTAATATTTTACTTTTTTTTCCAATACGAAAGCAACCTTGTAATATAATATAAAATAATTGATTAAGTAATAATAACAATAATAATTTAAATTTATTATCTAATTATAAATTAATAATAATCGCCGAATTATAATTTATGGAAAATAAATAAAATAAAATAAAGCATTTTCAATGTGTGGGCGTTGAACAAATCAAGAGGTCAACTATGTACAACATGTTCCGTTTGAAAAAAGTCCAATGCACCTTCTTTTAAAATACAAGCTCAATATTATTACTTGTGTAAAAATCTATAATTAACCTTAGTGTTGGATTAATTTAGCCCGAACAAGTTGAACGGGGTGAATCAACTCCACGTTATCTCAGACATGCAAGATAAGTATGACGTGTTTTTGTGTCATATTCTCTCTAATGATTAAGTTAGTATTGTGTACCTTTAATGTAGGACGAGTGCCTTTATTTGTAGGTTTCCTTTCCAACAGTAGTGTCAGGATCGTATGTTTACCCATTTAGGATCTTACTGAAAAATAATTTCTGCCTCACTTAATAAGTGACACCCCTCGAATTTATTCAAAATAATGTAACAACCTAAACTCACGGCTAACAAATATTATTATCTTCCAAACTTTCTTAAAAGATTTTAAAACACGTCTACTAACATAGATGTCTTCCACGTACCTAAACTTAACCTCTACCATTTATTTATTTATTTACCCAAAATAAAGGTAAAAGTTAATGGATAAAAATAGAATATATATATATATCAGTTCCACATTTTCCACCTAGGACTACAAAATAAAATTAATAATCTAAAATTTTTTTGAGATTTAAAATTTTTATTTATTTTATATTAAGTTCGATTGTAACACTATATTTGGGTTGGTCGGTGGTTCGAGTAGTCAGAGTTGAACTTTTTATAATTTATTCCCAAAAGATTATTAAGGGGCAGAACATTGAATGTAACCAATACATACCCATAAAATATTTTGTTGGTTGGCATTTTAAAACAACAATATTTAATAGCTTTTCAAAAAAGAAAAAAAAAAAAGGACTATTTTATTTATTTATTTATTTTTTAATTTTTTTTGTATTCGTTGAGCTACGAGGTTTTCGTCCCCCCGCCCACCGCCCACAGAATTTGGGGCGTTCCACAATTTCGCCTCTTCTTCCTTTTTCCTATAAATTTCCCGATGTGAAAACTGCCATTTCTCCATATCCGTAAACTCTGCTGCATTTTCTCTCCCTTTTCCTTTGCCGATCTCTGTTCCTGTTATCCATGGCGGAATCCAAGGGCAAACTCGAATCTCTTAGGGAGTGGGTTTCTGAGCACAAGCTTCGTACCGTCGGTAAATCTACGTTTTCAATCCTCCGTCTATTGTATTTTCCTGATTTCCGATTGCTTGTTATGTTTCGATTTTGTGTTCTGATTGCATGTTGTTGTTGTTTGGGGTGAAGGTTCTCTGTGGCTTAGCGGGATTGCGGGTTCTATTGCCTACAATTGGTCTCAACCTAATATGAAGACCAGCGTGAAGATCATCCATGCTAGGTCCGTTTCTGGTTTTTTGTGTTTTTTTTTTCCTCAATCCTGGATTTTGGATTTTTCTCTAGTGCTGCCTATTTATGAAGTTTTTATTCTGGAATTAATCGGCGGATTAACGTTATTGGATTTAAGTCTGTAAAAACCATCCCTCTTTTAGGGATTTGGCTGGAGTTTTGAGATCCTGAGGATGTTCTAGAGTTAATTCTGATAAAACAGAGATTATTTTCCCCTAAATTTGTTTGAAGCGATGTTTTGGATGGCTTGAAAGCTTAATTTTGTTGTGTTCTTGATTATTAAGTCCATGAATTTGTTAGTAGAACAACCTTAATCTCTCTTATATAAAAGCAAAAGAAAAAACGGCGCTGCATGATCATGTTTTCCTTAAATTTTCGTTCTAGACTCTGAAAAAACTGTCCTATGATTGAGTGCTTCGTTTTCCTGATGAACGCCAAAACATTCTTAGCTTCTGTGCTCTTGTGACCTTCCTGTTAGGAATCAACTCTCTACAATGGCATGATATTGTCCACTTTGAGCACAAGCTTTGCTTTGGGCTTCCCCAAAAGGCCTCATAGCAATGGACATGTATTCCTTACTTATAAACCCATGATCATTCCCTAAACTAGCCAATGTACAGTTCATAGCCTCTAATTGGAATGGCCTACCCAAGATTTCTTGGTAAATTGTTACCATTCTACGTATACCATCATCTTAGATTAGAGGGCATTTTTTTAAGGATTCATTGTCCCTTAGGCTGTTCTGTGGCCATCTTTGAACATTTATTTTCATCATATTTGGGTATATGATCATATGTTACTAATTGTCTTCGGTTATTCAGTCTTTTAAATATCATGTCTAATTATACTTTCTTTGTTTGTGTTCAATAATTCTGACGAGCTCAATGGTTTACTAAGCCTAAGTTGATGTTTCATCTATCTATGTATCATCTCTGATAAAAATTCACGTGGAAGTTTGACAATTACTATTGAGATTTCAAACATAGATGATCAAAATGAGAAATTTGACAGAAGTTTGAGGACCAAAATTGCATTTAAACCAAATGTTTTATGTTTTACCTTCATCCTTATTTAAGGGGCATTTTGTTTGCCATGTTCTTGTGTATGAGGTCTGATGTCGATGTGCTGGGTTGTTGAAAATGGCTATCAGGTTGCACGCACAGGCTTTGACCCTGGCTGCTCTAGCAGGCGCTGCCGTGGTGGAATATTATGAACACAAATCAGGAGCGAAGGCAGAGCGATATGCCAAATTCCTTCCAATTGATAACTACTCAAGGAAGGACTAAGTTTTGTTTTGTGTGTTTGTGTACGTACACAACAGGAGGGAAGGGGTAATAAACTAGTTTCATTCTCATTCTGAGGCTTAGAAATCAATGTTACTTGTCCATTCTTTTGTAGTATGCAAATATGATTAATATAAGCAATTTGTTTGTGAACCTTCTTGGAGGTGAATGAATGAATGAATGAATGAATGAATGGTGTTGTATTATGAACCAAATGTTGGTGGATCTGTGAGAAGCTCTGCCCTGTTTGATCTTTCCCTTCCATCAGGACCTAATATATGGTGATTTTGTAAGCCCCAAAGCAAGAATGAATAATCTCTTTTACCTCTCTCCATATATATATATGAATAATTTACGTTTAGAACTAATTATGTTAGCTCATTCATTAATGTATCATAATTTTAAAACATGATTCATTTATTCAAATCAAATCCACTGTAATTAATTAAATGTTTTGTTGTAATAATTATATATAATGATTTTTAAAAATTCGTTTTTATTATTTAATTAATGATTTATCATGATTATATAAAATTTATAAATATTCTCCATTTAAAATAATTTTGGTATTTGATTTTTGAAATATAACCCATAGTTCTTCAATTTTATTATTTTATTGATTATTACAATTAAAAGTATATAATTTTATAATTTTGTTAAACAAAATTATTAAGATTGATCGCTAAATAAGCTCGAAACCCTACCATTTAAGATATATTATTCAATAATATACTTATTAGTGAATAAAAATTTAATTAGCTAAAATTATTTTAATAATTTGACGTAATAAAAATGAAGTAGTGTAAAAAAATTGTTGAATATCCACTCTAAAAAATTATTTCAATCAACAAAGGTTGTCACTTCCAATAAATCGAACAAGAAGAGCGTTGAATAAAAGTTTTTCACTCACGTTGACTACTTTTTTGCTTTCGATGTGAGCGTATACCCTAATTTCGGCCTGAATATTCTTCTCCTTCCATTATCGAACTAAATTTGGAAACTCTAATATTTTCTCCTTTCACTTTCCGTCATCGATTTACAACGACCTACTACGAACACTGTGTCCAATTTCTCCACTAATCGAACCATTGTTCTTGAAAATACAAGTCCTATTGTTATGCAAAATGGGCTCTAAAGTTATATGAGAAAATATTGACGTCATATCTCCCTTGATACAATGTGCGTATAGATTGAGTTGGAAAAAACTTTTAAATGAATCTGAAAATTTAAATTGGTTGGATGGGTGACTCGAGCAACTTGAATATAATCCACAACCCAGTAACACATGTTATATTAGGTTGGGTTGTCGAATAGTTTTTTTTTATTAAAAAAAAATCATATTTATCTATAATACATGTTATATTAACAACTTAAAATATACTTAATATTTTTATAAGTAGGGTTGCGCTGAGTTGAATTGTAACCCTATTTTCGAGTTGATTGGATTGACCCGACCAAAAAATGATAACACTCAAATCGAACTGAACTTTTTGATTTTTTAAAAATTTAATCCAAATCGAATCGAGAAAAATTTAATCCAATTCAATATTCATAGTTTGAACGGAATGATTTGAGTTGATCGAATTATCCGGACGAGTCGACATTTAACTCCTCGAGCTAGCTAGCCAAGTGGGGTGTAGTGTGTGGGTTAAGAGAACAAACCCATTGGAAGTCCATGTCCATCGGCGGCCCAATCTGGTTACTATATATCATAAACCTAGCTCGTTTAGGGCTTCACTTGGCGGCCGTCGGTATCTGAGTTCTCAAAGTCTCTGCAGCACCCGGTAATTCTCTCTTCCTCTCTGTTATGTTGCTTCCAATGATCTTAATCTAGTCGTTTTTAGGCATCAATACATTGGATTTTCTTCTGATTGCAGAGATTTTTAACTAAATCGAAAATGAGTCGAGGAGGTGCAGCCGGTCCCAAGGGGAAGAAGAAGGGAGTAACCTTCACAATCGACTGTTCGAAGCCGGTGGAAGATAAGATTATGGACATTGCTTCTCTGGAAAAGTTTCTTTTGGAGAGGATTAAAGTCGGAGGCAAGGCTGGAGCTCTTGGCGATGCCGTCTCTGTTACTCGTGAGAAGAGTAAAATTACCGTCACTTCTGACAGTAATTTCTCCAAGAGGTATACGTTTTTTTTTTTTCCTTTCATTTGAATCATTAGTTTGTTATGAATCAATGTTGAGACCAGTTTTATTTCAGAAGTTGTATTTTGGATGTAGTTTTGTACATAAAGTTTGTATTGAGGAGTGGCTAGGTTGAATATTTCTTACGTGATAGTGTTTTGAATGTTACAAATATGTGCTATTGTTCTAAAGCTATATTTGAGATTTGTTATAGTGAGGGGCAACTTAGGCTTGTTATGTTTGATATTTGTTTGTATGATGAACATGATTGAATGTACTGAACTCCGATGGAGAATTCTGAGATTCGAGACGAGGGCAGAATAATTGATTCTAAAATAAGGGTTGTTTCGTTTGAATTTTGTTCTGTATAAAGTTATTGATTGAATGTGTATTGAAAATCCATTTGTAGAATTCTGAGAGTCAGACATTTTGAATACCATTACAGCATTTTGAGGGCTCTGATTATATATATAGTTTCTTAACGGGTTTTGGTTCTTCTATTTTTGAAGTTTGGGATATAGAATAGGCTGTTCATATTGGAAAGTTGATTGGCAGTTTCCTTGTGTAACTATTTAGAGTGTAACCTAAACATGGTGAACTTGTTATGTTTA
Organism: Cucurbita pepo subsp. pepo; assembly: GCF_002806865.2. Taxonomy (NCBI): domain Eukaryota; kingdom Viridiplantae; phylum Streptophyta; class Magnoliopsida; order Cucurbitales; family Cucurbitaceae; genus Cucurbita; species Cucurbita pepo. Next base: position 1,645,198 of record NC_036641.1, on the reverse strand, counting down.
CTTGATGTGCTGGTTGCGTTGGTTTGTTTGTGAATATGTAGAAATAGAACACTGTGCTGTTTGACGTGCTAATTATTTGTTCTTTTGAATCTATTATTCCTGTAAATTTGCTCATTTTTTGTCGAAGTATTCATGTGGGCACATAGTTCTAGTGATTTGTGATTTGTGATTGGTTTTGTTAGTTAGCTTATTCCCTCCCTTGTTCCTTTCCCCAACGTAGCAATGTGGTCTTCCAATAAGTTCATTTTATCATTTTATTGAGGTTGTTCTTGGAGTTGATTGATGTCAATCGACTTATGTATTTGCGTCTAGGTTTCTGCATTTAATTGTGTCTTCATTCCTACACTTGAAGATATAGGAATAGGAACCGAGAGGGATAGAATAGATCACAAATCGCTCGGCCTATTTACTCATTGGTGATGTGTTGCTAAGCAATATCTTAGGCAGTTGTAGAAACTCAATATCTAAATTGCATTAGTCTCTCCGTTTGTTCTTCTGACACGTAGCAATTTGGCCTCGAGAACTCTGGCGTGTATAAAACAAAAATGATTGTATATGTAAGGAACATGAACTATGACTGATTTTATCTTATATCTGTCTGTTGTAGATATTTGAAGTACTTGACCAAGAAGTACCTGAAGAAACACAATGTGCGAGATTGGCTACGAGTGATCGCTGCGAACAAAGATAGGAACGTTTACGAACTCAGGTACTTCAACATTGCCGAGAATGAGGGAGAGGAAGAGGATTAAATTTATGAATTTGACATTGCATTTAAGGAACAAATTATGTCGCAGCAATCTCTCACTGTTTTTGTTACTACTGTTGCTTGTGTGATCCTTTATTTTTTTCATTCGAACTAATGCAGTTTAGCAATTTTGTTTTCTTCGACAGTCTTAGATTGCTGTTGTTTTTGTGTCATATTTGAGCAACACCAACAATTTTTCACTCACAACCACCAATGTTTCACTTATCTTAATACATATTTTTTAGATATGATTAATTATATACTAGTAAAACTTGATATTTTTTTTGAGTGTAACATTTTGCATAAGAATGTAAGTTAATATATTAGTATTCATTATAATATTGGTCATATATTTAATTACATAATCAATTACCTTATATTAAAATAAAATCATCGACGCCGGAGGAACTTAAATAGAAGGGTAAACTGGTAAGAAAATATGGCGAAAAAAAAGAGAAAAGTTTCACTATAATGAACATTTGTGAAATAGGTGTGAAAATAAGCTATCCAACACAATGCAACCATCTAGTTACGTGCAAAATGTTGCAATCCACGATGCGATTGTGCTCTTGAGTAGTGATAACCTCACTACGAAAGACAGTAGGTTGTGACCCCCACATGCGGATAGGCAAAGGTGACAATGGCAACTCTCATGTAGCGTCCATCTAAACAAGTACCATCATAACATGACTGAGATAGACAAGTTCCATGATGAGACTGAGGAGGATGTTGTATCATCAACACACTAAGAAGAGTATGCATTAAAGCCAAGTTGAGACATAAGTAAGGTCGGAGAGAATGAGGTGACACGAATGTTGAAGACAAACTAGGAGAGGGGCGAGTAGGGCCCCAAAATTAAAGTTGATATGAGTTTCGACATGTGGCTCTTCGTTTATATGAAAGTCACCAAATTTGGTGTCGATTGTGCGGATGCTCCACGGGGCCATGTAATTGATCGCCAAAATGACATCTAGTCAAGAAAATTGGAAATGTCTCAAAATGTACTACTACATGGGGAGGCATGATGTCAGCTCTCCGCCTCTGGGCCATGTCATGTAATTAGCTTCTCAATTAACCTTTGACCCTTTGACCGAAGCACTGATGTTGGCCATATGCAATACATAAAAAATAAACCCTAGGGATTCAACTAAATATAGTCAAACCCACAGCCAGCCAGCCACCCGGCTCACAAACCCTAGCTGCCGCCTTTTCCTTCCTCTTGATGATCATCTTCTTCTTCTTTAAACTGCCGCCACCATCGTCCATTTCTCACGCCATCCCGCGCCACCATTGCTTACGTCATCTCGAGCTGCCTTCGCACGTCGGACGACCACCGCCAGGCACCATCGCACATTGGACAACTGTCGCTCGTCACCCATGTCACCGTCGTGATTTGAGCATTGCTGCCATCATCGAAACCACCATTTGAAGAAGTAAACGGTGAGTTTTCATGTGACTTGTTCTTTGAGTCCAACCTCGACTTTGAATTTTCCATACCCTTACCTTTTACCTCTAAATGTCTATGGAGTAACTAAGGTATAACCTGCCAACCAACGAAGTTACAACGCGGTTTTTCTCTAGATAGTTAGAATAGGAACCAGCCTCTACGTAGGAAGAAGGAAAGCAATAAAATCAGAGATAGTTAGAATAGGAACCAGCCTCTACGTAGGAAGAAGGAAAGCAATAAAATCCTCTGATTTGTAGGAATCGTTGTATTAAGTCAAGTTGGGTGTTTAAATGTTGGCTCGATCTAAGTCGGAATTGGACCAATATCTGTAGGGACGATTAGAAAAGAAGCACTCTAGGTAAGGGACCTTCCTATTGAAACTTAAATGTTTTGTTTTTCTAAAAGGGTTTAATATGTTTGCTATTGTATGGTTGTGTGTCGTATGATACGTTGTATGTTGACAATGAAAATAAATCTTATGAGACCTATTGAATGCATAATTATGTTTGATGATTGAGAATATGTTTGATGTGAGTTGTGTGGCTTAATATATGGTTGGTCATGAAATCAAACGTTTTGGTACCTAATTCATGCATGTTATGTTTGTTGATTAAGGTAGTTGTGGTAAGGGTTAAAAGCTATGTGTTTCGGGTAACCAGCCACTAATAGTCACTCTGTAGGGTGATTGCAGAAAATGGTTATCAAGCTAAGGGTTGCACGCTATGTGGTTCAGGTAAATCGTTGATAATCATTTAAGGAGTAAGGAGAGATGTTTATTTTTATGTGGTAAGGGTTAGATGTTGTGTTTGATGTTGTAAAAGTGCCTAAGATCCAAATTGCTAATGAGTTTGAATACTAACCTTTTGTAGTTCAAATTTCTTTTTCCTCACAAACCGGTTTCGAACCACCACTAGTGTCTTCTCCACTATCCTCCAGCCTTAGAACGGGATTGTGGAATTCGGTGAGTGACTAAACTTGGGAGGGATTGTGTATATATCAAGAGAGTGTTAGTGAGAGGTTTTTTTCTCCCAGAAGAAGACATTCCATGTACCATTATCACTCAGTCATATTGGCATGTTGTTGCAAATTTGAGATCACCAAATTTTGACACTTAAAATTCCAGTCAAATGTTTGGGATTATGTGGCAAGCGCATGTTTGAGTTAACCAAATTTTGACACTCAAAATTTGCATTAAACCAAATTTTGACACCTCAAAATTCCACTAACATGGATTTTTTCATTAAATGAAGTCAACATTTTCTTTTTGATTCAACAATTAATTTGAATGATCAATTTCAAATTAAAGTAATATTAAATGATTAATTAAACTATTTAATTAATATTTAATATCAATTCAAATGCCAATCCCAATCAATTCCGACACATAATTGATTAAGATATTTAAATCTTATTTAAATATATCAAATTCTCTCTTTTTGTTTAATTCGTAAATAAAACAAAAATGCGGTTAAATATATCGTATATATGTAGCGCGTATTCCCTAATTTGAATTCGAACACTTCGAACTCACTCGTCACACTGTTCTATGGTTTAGTCCGATATGAGCAAAGGGACCTAATGGACCTATATATCATGGGCTCCAACGATCCAAGATTAACCGGTTAAACTCATTAACCTTGTTAACCAACATTCGTTAACTACTAGGACACTCCACTGTAGTCTAGTAGTTGTACTCCCCTCACTATAGATATATTTCTGTCCATTTGATATAACCACGATTAGTAAGTCGATCCTTCACAAGTTGTTCGTAACTAAAGCTGGGTCAATTTACCGTTTTACCCCTGAAGTTACTTCTTGTTCCTTATGTCTCACTAATCCTCTAATGAACAATTGGTTTGTGGTCCAACCAGTAAACCGAATCTCTTTCTGCCAAATGAGAGGGTGGGGCCCCTTGTTCAAGACCTGGAGTTAGTGCTTAAGGGAACTACCTCTCTTCTATCCCTAAAAGTGGGTAGGAGTGAATTCCATCTTGCACCCCACGTCCCCAGCCATTCACCCAGTCTTACCCCTGAAATGGGAGGCCTATTGAGTCGGCGAACTAGAGCCACTCTCACCCATGCAAATCTAAGGATAATTCCGAATAAACAGGAGTTCATGGTTAGCTCAGGATTAAAACCGAGTTACCTAGGTTATCGAATGAAAAGAAAATCAGTCTCAACAGTAAACGACTTTATAAAGTGAGAGTGGTTTTCTTCATGGTCCGATCTTATGCAATACTCATTGCATAGGACGCCCCCACTCACATGTCTCCACATGCACAATTTAGTGATCGCATTGTTTATATCATATACAAAAGTGGGCCGCATCCATAGTGTCCCCAGAATAAGGTACTCAGCCTTATCCTTATACTATAGATCATTTTGACTATATACTTGAACTTGATCCACTCTTATGTCTCTACATATAGTTCAAGTAATCATACTATAGCCAGAGTGTTCTTAGTTTATTGAATTTAGATTAATGGTCGTAAAGTTCATTTTATTGAATAACAATCTTTACTGAATAAACAACAATAATAACTTTACCGAAAATAGAATACGTTTTTGTTTACAAACTATGAGTTTTAGGACATAAAACCCAACAGTGTTTATCGAGTAACCAACCACTAATGGTCACTCCACGGGGTGTTTACAAAAAAATGGTTATCAAGGTAAAGGTTAGACATTGTGTGTTCGAGTAACCAGCCATTGACAATCATTTTAAGGAGTAAGAGTAGATGTTGAATTTAATGTGGTAAAAATTACACGCTGTATGTTTGGGGTAATTAACCACTAAGGTTCCTCAATTTTGTTTGACCGCCATATGATGGTTTATGTATTTGACCCCGGGAGTTTCTTGTCGAGTATTTTAATACTCATCCTATTTTTAAAAATGCATTTTAGGCGAGGTTGTGGCACGAAAGTGACAAGTAGGGTGGAGAAGTAGTCATAGGGCGGCTCGAGAATTTTTGTTTTCATTGATAGACATTTCCCATTTAATTGTTCATTGATTTAAACTATGTGAGAGGACACCTAATTTATGGGGGATTAGAGTCAAATTGAGTTAACTTTTGGTCTTAAGTTTTTACCTTGTTTGAATAATTTTAATCCTTTTTTAAAGGGTGACCCCACACATGATTTAATAAATTACTCTTTCTGAATATTTTTCGTTTATTTTAAAATTGTAAAATCACTTTTCTTTGTAACGACCCAGACCGCTATGTGTAAGAAAAGTCGAGCTGTTATAGTTGGTGTCAGAGCCTAGTTTTTTGATTATGTAGATTGCTTACGTCGTAAGCTTTGGGTTGCCCATGATTGAACGGTAAACCCGCGTCACTTCCAGGTATGCTTGGCCATAGAATGTATGATTATGCATGGTCGAAATTGTTGAATATTGTTATTTTCATTAATTATCATATGTGATTTTACATATATTTGTAAGTCAAAGATAATGGATAATGCATAAACCCGTAAACCCGACTGTAAATTATAATTTTATGAAGTGATTAATTGACTATTAGGAATTGAACAAGGAAATGATGACGCGGTGGCGGGGGAGAAGTGGGCCTGCAAGGGTGCAGGAGGACTCACCTTTGGAAGCTTCACCTCAAGAGAAATTAGTAAATGTAGACCCAAACCCGGCCGTAGGAGTTCCCCCACCAGGTCCACCAGGAGCAAACCATGATGCTCCGAGAGTATTTAATAGGGCCTTAATGATGAGAGTGATGAAATCCTTGGCACAGACAACTTGGAAAATGATATAACTGGTCCCGACCTTAGTGCAAAATGGCAGACAGATGATCCAACACAACTAGAGAAACGTCAACATGACAAAAGAAAGCAAGTATTTCAGAGCTTTCAAATGTTGGGACCCCGAAGTATTTGATGGAAAGTCCAAGGATCCAGTGGTAGCTAAATTGTGGCTGTCTTCTGTTGACAAGGTTCTGTCGACGCATAAAGTGTCCGAAAGAACAGGGATTGAGTTGCACCACTTACCTGCTATGCAGTAATGCTTAACTTTGGTGGCAACTAGTCTCCTGGGCGATTGCCGCAAGAAGATGAGATCATCTGGACTCAATTTAAAGAAGAATTCCTTCGAAAATACTTCAAACCAGTGGTATGATACAAGAAGCAGCGTGAATTCCTAAGCATAGAGCAAGGAAACTGGTTAATGGAGGAGTATGAACGAGATTTCAACCACCTCTCCTGCTTCGCCTCAAGACTAGTCGTGACAGAAGAGTAGAAGGTAGAGTGTTGGGCTTGCGGTCTGATATTCAAGGCCGAGACACTCGAAGATTTGGAGTATCCGACTGAAGACACACAAACCCACCTAGATGTGACTGTTGACCAAAAGAGAAAGAGGGAGTAAATGTCACCTACCTCCTCAAAAGTACCACTACTCCAGGCTAAGACGAATTCAAACCAAGAGCGTAAGAAACCACTGGCTTGCTCATAGAGCAGACCATGTGATAGACCATGTTGCACAAGTTGTGAGAGACGTCACTCAGAACAGTGCAGGTTTAAGAACCAAGTATGCTTAAATTGTCACCAAGAAGGCCACGTTGTGGTGCATTTCACCCAAGAAAGAACAACAGGTGGCACCAACAGACCCACTAGCAACCAACCGACCTTACCCGAAGTCGGCTCTGCAATAGGGCTGAATATATTCTATCACTCTGTTAGAATCGCACAACAACATACACACTCGATCTGGATGAACACAAATAACAGGATAGAGAAAATGCAAGGAGAATATTGGTTAAAGGTTTTGTATTGATGAGATATGTACAGTAAGAGATACATTTTCAAAGCTCCTAAGGAGATATATATATGGTTTAACTTACTATATATAGCTTTACCAGATATAACCCTCTACTATATATAACTATCTACCATGTATAGCTTTACCAGATATAGCTTTTTACTGTACATAACTATTTATTATTTATGACATTTTACTTTATATGTTATTTACTAAATATAACTTTACTATGTATAACCGTTGACTAAGCTATAAATAAGCAGAAGGCTCCATAATCTAACAATTCTCTCACTTAGAGACTGATCTAGTCAACCAAGAATTTCATTCTCAAACGACCATGAGCATCTTCATGGCACCATACCAATTGAGGCTTTGCACAACCTCAATATTCCAACATCAACACATTTTGTCAACATGTTTGCTGGATTCTTTGCACCCTCTATCTTCTCCAAACACATCACCATCTTTCACTAACCTGCAAGTGAAATGGTATCGTCTTCTGTGTTTTGTCTTTAAATGATAGACCGAGTTCCTCATCAACTGTATGACACTCTGACTATCTCTATAAAGAATCTCTTTGTGTTGTTTCTTGCCCAATTCTTCTAGATAGTCAGTCATCCATATCGTCTTCTTTCCAACTTCAGCTATTGCTACGTACTGAGCCTCTGTACAACACATTTTTGAAGCCTAGACGTCCCATCATCCATGACTTGCTCCCACTTGGTTGTATCCTCCAACTATAGGGCCTCATCAAAGGGCTCTGGTTCCCTTTCATCAGCAACAGATAGTGTAATGAAGGTACATACATATCTGGTACTCTGATAGTACTGGATGATCTTCTCAACACCGGTTCAGGTGTCACTTGCTCTACTGCTGGTTCCTCTGCAACAATCTCAGGAGTTTGTTGAGTATCTGCTACGAGATGTTGAAATTGAAATCGCTCTGATACCAATTTGTTAAAAAATAAAGCCGCTTCGATACCAATCTCGAAACAAAATGCTCGCTCTGAATCTAGCTTGTTTAGATAACTCTCACGAAATGTTAAAGGAGGTGTCGAAGGGGAGGAGAGACAAGGAGACAAAGAAGTTCTCAAAAGGTTATTACACAAAACCCAGACACTAAATTGCTTTATACTTTTCTTCTCTCTCTTGTTCTTTTACTCTTTGCACACTTTACAAACGATACATAAGGCCCATTTTATAGTTTTTCTAAGGCGAAGTTTAACCCTAACTTCCCTCACTTTTCTCCCCCCATAAGCACTTTTCCTTCTCAAATTTCGTGCCCTCACTCTAATCTCTCCCATAAGCCCTTTTCCCTCTCAAATTTCGTAATGGTCTTTTTGACCAAATAACAAACAAAAATGATAATTACTTTTTTATTCTTTTGTCTCATGCATTTAAGTTTATTTCTCAACACAAGATCACTAGGTGATTTTCTCCACAACTCAACCTCAACTCCCACTTGCTTCGTTGTCTTGGAACCTTGCTTCACATCTGGTTCCTCAGCAGTAGTCTCAGGAGTTTCATGAGTATTTGCTACAACATCACTAGGTGAGGTTCCTTGCAACTCAAGCTCAACTCCCACTTGCTTCGTGGTCTTGGAACCTTGCTCCACATCTGGTTCCTCAGCAGTAGTCTCAGGAGTTTCATGAGTATCTGCTACAACATCATTAGGTGAGTTTCCCTGCAACTCAAGCTCAACTCCCACTTGCTTTGTAGTCTTGGAACCATGCTCCACATTTGGTTCCATTTCCAACCGCACTTTCTTCAATTCTCGGGCAGTCCTTGTGAAGCTAACTAGTTTCTACTTGCTCATAACGCAGTTCTCACAAGGACCCACATCAACAGATTTCAGACCTTCTAAAACTCCTTTCGCAGCCAGTATCTTCATTTCTTTCACGCTCATATGTCCAAGTCTATTGTGCCATAGACTTGAATTTGAAGCACTCTAAGCAACAGCAGCTTTGTTCATACACCCTGCAGTGGTGTATAAGGTTCCAGATTTTGAGCCACGTGCTACCACCGTAGCACCCTTCATAATCTTCCATGAACTCTTTCCTAACTTTGTTGCATAAGCTATGCTGTCCAGCTGACCAATAGAGATCAAGTTCTTCTTGAGACCAGGAATATATTTGACATCCTTTAATGTCCACTAATTTCCTGCCGGAGTTTTTATGCAGACATCCCATTTTCCTTTAATCTCCAAATCTTTGTTGTCGGCAAGATACACATTCTCGAAATTTCCAGACTTGAAATTCTGGAACAACTCTTTATTTGGAGACGAATGAAAATATGCACCTGAATCCAAAATCCAGGATTCAATCGAACTGTTCACGCTGAGGATTAGAGCATCCCCAATGTCTTCTGCTAAATTTATAGAATCATCATCATCTCCCGATTTGTGATTCTGCTTCCTCTTTGGTTTTGTACAATCCGTCTGAAAGTGACCTTGTACTCCACAACTCCAACACTTTACATTTGATTTGTTTGGAGATTTTCCTCGATTCATTGATTTTGATTGCTCATTGTTTGGGCCCTTTGATTTACTTCTTCCCCTTCGATCAACACTGAGAGCATTGCATGATGAATCGAGATTTTCCGTTTGCGAATACTTTCGCTAAGAACTACATCTCAAATTTCATCGAACTTCAGTTTACTAGATTCTCGTGAACTGCTGATTGCGGCAACAACAGTGTCCCACCACTCGGGTAAAGATGACATCAAAATCAATGCTTTAATTTCATCCTCGAAATTAATTTCCACCGAACACAGTTGACTTACGATCATATTGAATTCATTTATTCCACCGAACTCAGTTGACTTACGATCATATTGAATTCATTTATACGATCAACAACAAATCCACCTTCAGACATCTGTAGATTGAACAATCTCCGCATCAAATACACCTTGTTCATAGCCGGCAGTTTTTTGTACATATTCGACAGCGCCTTCAACAGATTTGATGTTGTCTTCTCCTTGATGATGTTTTACGCCACGTTTCTGGATAGCATCAACCAGATTAACCCTAAGGCTTGTCGATCCTTGAGCTTCCACTGCTCCGTGGTCATGGTATTCGACATCACCCCCAACAGGGGTTTGTGCAGACCTTTCTGATACAAATAATCTTCAATCTGTATTTTCCAGAAACCGAAATCGGATCCATCAAACTTCTCAATTCCAATCTTTGAACTTTCCATCTTCACAAATCGTGGTGACTTCCGCCTAGCTCTGATACCAGTTGTTAGGATCGCACAACAACGCACACACTCGATCTGGATGAACACAAAGAACAGGATAGAGAAAATGCAAGGAGAATATTGACTAAAGGTTTTGTATTGATGACTACAGATATGTACAGTAAGAGAGAATACAGAGAATATAGAAAGTACATTTTCAAAGCTATGCCCGAGTAGATATATATATATGGTTTAGCTTACTATATATAACTTTACCAGATATAATCATCTACTATATATAACTATCTACATATATAACTTTACCAGATATAGCTTTTTACTATACATAACTATTTACTATTTATGACATTTTACTTTATATGTCATTTACCAAATATAGCTTTAGTATGTATAATCGTTGACTAACCTATAAATAAGCAGCAGACTCCATAACCTAACACACTCGATGGGAGGTGGAAAACTCCAGCACGGTGGTCATAGTTACGCTATATATTCTTGGGCATTATGCATGAGTCTTGTTTGATTCTAGGTCCACCCACTCCTTTAGCTCTACTAACTTTGTAAAACACGCAAGAGTAGAAGTAGAACTACTAGTGTATGAGTTGACCGTGGATACGGCCCCGACAGGAACAATGGAGTTGAAACAAGCAATGTATGCCTAAAGTGCTTGCAAGAACAAGAAATGTATACAAGAACAAGCAATGTATACAAGAAACAATGGAGTTGAAGCACTCATATTTTATGTGTATGTTGATGACTTGATCGTCACTAGTACAAGTGTGGAAGGCGTCAAAGAGTTCAAGCAGCAAATGATGAAAGAATTTGAGATGACTGATCTCGATATACTCACGTGCTACCTCGATATTGAAGTATAACAAAGGAAAGATTGCATTATGCTAAAGCAATCAACCTATGTTAAGTTGTTGTAGCAATTTAAGATGGTAGAGTGCAACCTGACCAAGTATTTTGTGGCAGTAAAGTTAAAACTCTAGAGAGATGCTGAAGGAAGCTTTGTGAATTCCATTGAGTATGTTCTCGTCATCGGAGGTCTGAGGTACTTGACTCGTACTCGTCCAAACCTTACATATGTTGTTGGAATGGTGAGTAAGTACATGTAAAAGCCTACTACGATGCATCATCAAGCGATTAAACACATTTGTTTTTCTTTATTTAGGTTATTCACGTTTTCCTTAATATTAGTTAGTTGAATCTTGTTTTTAGGTAATCTGAATTGACACATACACTTAGAGTGGGAGAGCATATTTTTAGCTGGCCATTTGAGAATCTTTAGGCGCAAGATTTGTTGGCCACTTCGGCCATTTTTAGAATTTAGTTTGTTTTAAATAGTAGAATTAAATGAGAAATATTTGTACATGTATTTCACCAAAATCAAATCCCAAGCTTTCGTTCTATTCCTATTTCTTTTATTTTCTTGCGCTTTATGTTTTTTTTCTTCCAACACTATTTCTCCTCCGTCAAACATTTCCTCCCACGGCGATTTGCTCAGTCAACAGACATCAACATTCTCCGCTATGTGAATCGAACAACATACTTCGGGCTGAAGTATCAAAGAGGGCGAGGTCTTGAAGAACTAGTCGATTTTACCGATAGTGATTTAGCTGGAGACATTGATGACAGAAAAAGCATCATAGGAATGACGTTTTATCTCAACGAAAATTTGATCTCTTGGTAATCTCAGAAGCAGCGAACTATGGCATTATCTTTCTGTTAGACCGAGTTCATGGCAGCAACTGCGGCATCGTGTCAAGCATTGTGGCTAAGAAATTTGTTGAGTGAAGTGGTTAGAACTGAACTAAAGTCGATAACTCTTGATGTCGAAAACAAATTTACAACTGCATTGATGAAGAATCTGGTATTTTACGGACGTAGAAAACACATTGACACTCATTAAAAATACTTTCTCCACTAAAAATACTCATTAAATGTATGCTCTTTTCACAGTAACAAAAAGAATTGAAAAGCATAAGTGCTTAAGGTTCCTCTATTAAGAACCTCTCTCCCCTCACGTTGTTCTTCCTTTGTTTGTTTCGACATATTTCGATCGTGGCTACATCCAACATCATCATCATCATCTAGTTTCCCATTGAAAGATCCATACATCGTGATGTCATCCAATTTCTCGAGATAGCTCGTCCATCTTGGCTTGCTCGAACATATCAATCGAAACTGACCCACGTGTCATTCATCTCATCAGGACATCCCAGACATCTATCTATCTTGGTTCTATTGAAGCATTGGACCCTCCGTGTCCATTCTAAATCATTTATAAAATATGTTCCAGATAGCGTGATATGAACCAAGAGACATCAATCATACAATATACTCCAATGAAGATGTGAAGAAAATACTGTTGAAATTATCAAAAGATATTTCAATTCATGCCACATCAAAGAAGAATGACGTTTCATTGTTACCAATTTTGGGTGGATTAAAATTTAGAGTAATTTAGATTCTTTGCCGATATACCTGTGTACAACAAGATAGAATTAGTTCATAGGAGACACCGATGGGAGATGTAATGATGCTATGAGCTTACAAGTTATTTGCTTTCAAGAACCGTTATGAGTATTAAGAGATTTTTCATAATGTCCTATGACCTGATCAATACCCTGTAGAGTTTAAGGACTAGACTAACCGAGTGTTCATAAGACTTTCTCGATATTATCATTATTATCATTATTATAGTCTTTGACGATATACCAGTGTACACCAAGATAGAGTTAGTTCATAGGAGACACCGATGGGAGATATAATGGTGTTATGAGCTTACAAGTTGTACATCAAATTCTCGTACGAATGAGTTATGATTGTTGGTAGTGGATTTCCCTAGTCACGTGGTATCGAGTTAGAGGATTAGAGGTGCAACAGAAGCGTGATTGGAGTCTATAGAACTGGCCGTGCAATATTTGAGTTGCCCTATGTGGTATCAAGTACACTATGTCATGTACTTGTTGAGAGGCATGACAGATTTTAGTACGAGAGCGCCCTAAAGGTGCTCAATATTGAGGAAGCGCCAGTGACGTAGTCCTAGTTCAAAGATGCATACCTAATGAAATCCTACCTAGTGGTAGTCAAACTCAAGAATTAGGTAATCTTCCTTGAATCAAAATAGGTGAGAAGATGATCGAAGAGTACGACCTAATGTCTAGCAGACTGGCTAGGTTTGTGCCAGAGTTGGTCAGAACAACGTTGATAAAGATGAACCACTTCATCATTGGTTTCAAGGACAAGATCTAGGGCTTGAAATAGCTTAGGCTTCTAGTGGTAGTCAAACTCAAGAATTAGGTAATCTTCCTTGAATCAAAATAGGTGAGAAGACGATCGAAGAGTACGACCTACTGTCTAGCAGACTGGCCAGGTTTGTGCCAGAGTTGGTCAGAACAACGTTGATAAAGATGAACCACTTCATCATTGGTTTCAAGGACAAGATCTAGGGCTTGAAATAGCTTAGGCTTCTAGTGGTAGTCAAACTCAAGAATTAGGTAATCTTCCTTGAATCAAAATAGGTGAGAAGACGATCGAAGAGTACGACCTACTGTCTAGCAGACTGGCCAGGTTTGTGCCAGAGTTGGTCAGAACAACGTTGATAAAGATGAACCACTTCATCATTGGTTTCAAGGACAAGATCTAGGGCTTGAAATAGCTTAGGCTTCCTCAATTTACGTTGAAGTACTATGCGATGCTAGAAATATAGATATGCACAGTTGGATTAGAGCTTATGGAGTCTATGTGATTGTGAGCACGCCGTGATAGATAGTAATGCCCTAGTAGTGACCTTTTAATCCCGAAAGGTAAAACATCTTGTGCAAGGAGTAGGGTAGCTCTAGGAGCACTTCAAGAGTTAGAAACATTTTCATGGACAGGGAACCGAGGAAATGTTTCCAAGAGGACTGTGTAGTTTGGTACAACTTCACCATACGCAAGTGGGTGTATTGAGTGTAGAAGTCCATAGTCATGATTCAGTAGAGTTACCGTCGAGACAACATAGCAACTTGGGTAAGGAAATTAGACAAGAGGATGTCCTACCATAAGAATCAGGCAAAGTAACTGCCGATGACAAATATTTTTAAGGAGAGGAGAATTTGTAACACTCAAGTTCCGACGAGGTATAAAATGTTTGATTTTTTTATTTAAAGTCAAATTTCAAAAATTTTATTGAGAGTGTTAGAGGCCAAATTTGAAGATGATATTGAAGAAAAAACGGATTACAAAAAACCTAGTAACTCAAGAAAAATATAAAATAAAATAGAGAAAAAATAAGAAAAACGGTCAAAGTCAAAATGAGGTAAAAAATTAGGGGTTTGGATGAGGCTTTAATCATAATTCAAATGAGGAAGAAAAAAAGAAAGAGGGAAGAAAAAGGAAAAGAGGGAGAAAAGGTGGGTGACTCTAGGGTTTTTAGAGAGCAAGTGGAAATCAACTCGGAAGCGGTCGTTTGGAGTCAGAATTTCACTCGACTTTCTTCACAATAAATGCTCATTAGCTTTGGGAGAATCATTCTAGGCTTTTGATTTGTTTAAATCTATCAATAATCGAGAAAGAATAGAAAGAAAGCGTTTTAGATTCTTGATTTCGGTTTTCTTTAAATTTGAGAGCTTTTCTTGAAAATAAGTTATGGATTTTTAATATGTTGATATTGGAGGGATTTTGCACCAGATTCATGAAGGAAGATGGAGTTGATTCAAATCGAAAGTCGACATTCCGACGATTGTCAAGAAACGCAAGATCGGTAAGTTTTTAGTTTTCGACAATTTTTGGACGTGTTTATTTTAGTTTGTAGTTGATAATAAATTACGAGAAAAATACCTATGTATAGATGGATTAAAACTCTAAAATTTTAGCAAAGAAACCGAGCTGAATGAAAAGTTATAAAAATGTGAAGAAAATAGGATGAACAAGAAAATTCATCAGTTTTTGGAAAATTGTGTTCGAAGCAATTACCCGAGGGACACGCATCACAAAGAGAGGGTCGCGCATTTGGACGAGGAATTGACATGTGTTGCAAGAAGAGTGGGCCACTCGTCAGGGGTTATGCTTTTTAGACAATTTGACCAGTGACCTGAACCAGTTCTGTGCGACCCGCAAGTACACCTGTTGCGCACGTGTAAACATGTGTATCTCCCTCTCCAGTCTCCACATGAGGCACGTGAGTTCCTCTTTTTGGCCTATTTGACTTTCGTTTGACTGTTTTTTGCTCCGATATAGATATTAACCCTATTTTTACTTGAATTATGACCTATTAGAGAAATTTCAGAAACCTTGGATCTTTTAACACGTGTCATCCAAGTAAGTAACTACATAGACTTTAGGCAAAGTAATACTGAGAGGAATTGCTAGGCTAAGCTAGCATGCAAGCATTCCTTACCTTAGGTGGTTATAAATTGCATGTTAAAGACTTGAGAATGACGTTTTTTAATGAGTATGTATTATATGTATGTTATGGAAAATTGTCATTATGTCTATTGATATAATTAGTCGATCTTTCAAGAGTTGTTCATAAATACAGTTGAGCCCTAAGTCCCTCTGAGGCCAGTGAGAAGGTGAGACTCCATTTCTCAAGTCCGAAATCAGCATTTAAGGAAACTACTCATCTATTAACGTATACGGGAAGGATTGAGTTCCATCCTGTGAAATTATGTTCCTAGCTTCCCATGTTGTCAACTTCCTAAAATAGTAGACATATTAAATTTGTTACAAAAGTCGTTCTCAATCATACAAATCAAAGGACAAACCCTAGAGTAGGAGTTCGTAACTCACTCAAGATTAAGATCGAGTCACACATAATCATTTGTAAAATATTAATCTTCTCAATTAATGGATTTATAAAGAGATATTAAATATTTCGTGATCCAGTCTTATACAAACTCATTGTATATGATACCCCACTTACATGTATCCACATGAATGATTTGAATTAAGTAATTGTAACAATTACGAAGTGGGTCGTATTAATAATAGTGTTACCCGGATATACCATATACCATAGACCCTTTATGTTATTACTTGAACATGATTCTATTGTATGTCAACCACGTAGTGTTCAAGATTACAATAATAACCTTAGATTTTTTATATAGTGGATAATTTTACGAGCCTTTAAGTTAGAAATCTCAACAAGCCATGCATAGGGTATGACATAAATTTCAAGTAAACCTAGGACTATTAATGAACCATGTACTAAAAGCATACCGTAGGACCATGCAAGACTACTCCTACACCTCCACACCTTAAATTTACTACACTAAGTTTTCAAGGTACCATGCTACTACTATACCTTAAATGACCATAACCTCCCATAATATGTTGTGTTATGAGGCCTCTAATTCCTGTTCTAGGTGGGATGATCTGCACCATGTCTCATGGGCAGGATGTCAGATACGTCTCATGTTTTCCTCACCTAGTTGAGATGTCATGCGTCATGTATTACTAGCTCGACGTCATGATCATGTTTTGCACCAATTATGTGACCATGTAGATCTGTCACGGAGAGCGATTCTAAGACCATTTAGGGGTACCTTATAGGTCGATTACATGTCATGAACCAAGCTAAACTATATGTATGAGATACTCAGGAAGTTATAGCACCCTAGCTCTAGGTCACAAAGCTTAAAAGTCAGCTACTTACTGAGTCTTTGTACTCACTCAATGTGTTTCCATATTTTTCAGGTAATTAGGAACTGCTCAAGGACGAGAGTAGACTCTGAAGCGAGAGCCATAAATCAACCACAATACCTCCATTTTTTTTCTTTTAAATGTTTTTGAGTTTGTTCCTTATTTTATGTCTAAAACTATGTTTGTACGAACTCTATTTTACATGTCTCGTTTTTATTTTACAAAAAAAATTTCATCATACTTTTACGAATCATGATTGTGCCCTGGAGGCCTCGAGAATTAAGTCGTGACATTTCCATTCATTAATAGTTGAAATAATTCATACTTCTCTGTTGTTGACAAATCCTACATGTAGACTCAATTCTCTCTTACATAATAACAACGATATTCTTTGAAACATAAATCGAACGATTCCAACCATTCAAATATTTAAAACATAGCCTCTAAGATTTTCACAAAATCTACCAGAACATCTCTATTTCAAGTTTATCTATGATTCTTGTCATAAAATCAACTTAAAGATGAACCAAGTTCAAACATACATGAAAGTGAGTATTAAATGCATAGGAGATTAGGCAACAAAATTGATGAACATAAATATGATCTTTTGTGGCCTTGGAAGTTGGAAAAACAGGTGTGGATAATGGATAATGGGAGAGCAAAGCAATGAAAAAAGAAAGGGAAAAAAAGAAGGTTGTTTGTAGAACACGCAAGGGGCAAGGTGCAGTGTGTTTGGTCTGGTCTGCAATTCTGTGTGCCTGCTGTCCCCTCTCACCAACACCAACACTTTCCCACTATCGTCCAGCTCCCACCAACCCCCTCTCCAAATAATAATAAACCTCAAATCTTATTGCTTTAAACTCAAATTTTAGAATCAAAATAGGTTTCGATTTGAAAGAAGGTAAAGCTGGATGTATGATACGATGCCTCTGCTGCTTGTCTGCCTTCTCTAAGCAAAACAACAAACCCTCACATTTGGCGGCACCAACACTTTATTCATCTCTCTCTCCCCCTCTCTCCTACGTAATCAACGTCATCTTTCGGTTTTTCGGTTCGAAATTACGCTCGAGGGTTCGACACCCTTTATAAAGAATGTTTCGTTATCTTCTCCAACTGACGTGGAATCTCATATTCCACTCCCTTTGGAAGCATCTCAGCGGCCTTGCTTGCACTCGTCCTTGTTGGCACATCGTCTCGTGTCCACCACCCTTTAGGGTTTAGCCTTCTCGCTGGCACATCGTTCGGTGTTGGGCTCTAATATCATTTGTAACATTCCAAGTCCACTGTTAGAAGATATTGTCATCTTTGGACTTTCCCTTTGACCTTCCCTTCGAGGTAGGGAGAAGCTTTCACTCTTCTAAATAATGTTTTGTTCTCCTAGTCAACATGATCTCACACATCGGAACTCCGAAATTAGGCGTGCTTTGTTTGGAAAACTTCTATGTTGGGTTATTTCCTAAAATTTTTTAGAAAGCATGTGAGTAAGGACAACGTATGCACAGGAAAAGACCCGTGTTGGTTTGTGGGCCCATAGCGTAAAGAAATGTCGGGTTCATCATGTGCCAAAATTGTATTATGTTACGATTAGTGTCACGTAATTGAATGGATGTCTTGGTGATGTTGGTTTCTTATTTTAAGTTCATAAACCTATGATTGATTTATTTATAGTTATGGATGAGGAAAATGAGAAAGAAGGACAATAATTTAGGTTTGAGTACGTCATTGATACTAGAATCTGGGAAAAAGATTGGATGAGGGCTTGTTCGTTAACAGTAACAGAAAAATGAAACAAAAACATCAACAATCTTTTGCCTTCAACAAAATCTTTGCTCAAAATTCCATCTATATATATATATATATATATATATATATATATATATATATATATATTTATGGAAATATTAATAAAATTTATATAATGTGCTTGATCATATAAAAATTCATAACATATATTTAGTATCATTTACGTCATTAAATTTGTATCATACATAGATGTTTATGAGGCGAGGAGGGGCTAAGAAAACCTTTTCCGTCCCACCTCTGCCCTCTTTTTTATTTCTCATCTCCATGAATTTATTCATTTACCTTTACAAGGATCGGGGAGAGAAATAATATATGTATGCATGTTGCTCAATCCTCAATCCTCAGTCCAATGGAGAGAGTATTTATTTGATTATAAACTCACGATCATTCCCTAAATTAGCCAATGTGGGACTTTCATCCTAACACCTCCCCTCGAACATCAATCTTCAGTCCAATGGAGAGAGTATTTATTTGATTTTAGAGCCAGGCATGGCTCTGATACCATGTTAGATGAACACGACTCTCCACAATGGTATGATATTGTCCACTTTGAGCCTAAGCTCTCATGGCTTTGCTTTAGGCTTCCCCAAAAGGCCTCATTCCAATGGAGAGAGTATTCTTTGATTCTAAACCCATGATCATTCCTTAAATTAGCCGACGTGGGACTTTCATCCAACAAAGAAATCTTTTTACGCTCCTTCCCTCACTTTCTATTTAAATCAGGATTCTCCATCCCATTCAAAGTAGGTCTATACAGAATTCCAATCTCGCGTGGTAAATGAACCTCTCTAATTATGGGATGAATCAATATCTACCCTATAGCTTAATTATGTAGAGAAAGCGTCTCTAGATGTTAGCTCGCATATAGCTTATTAGGAGAAAGCTTAAGCTAGACTCGAACTTGATACTAATTTAAGTTTTAACGAATAAAATTGAGAAGACGGGTTGATATCATGTTGTTTGTGTTTCGTAATGATGTAAGTCAAAATTTGAGGCACTATGATGAAATTCCAATGAGAAAAAACATAGAAAAAAGGCCCCTTTTTTGTTGGGTAACACTGTTTTCAATGAGAAAAGAAAAAGATGGATGCATTAATAATAAGCAACAATAAAGACATAGCTTCCGGAGGATCATAAAAAAATTTGGTTGTCACACGAAAAGAAGCCATTATCTGTATGCATTCTTTAAAGAATACCCATTTTCATACTCAATCTTTTCTTCTCTCTCTCCCTCTCCCTCTAAATTCCCTATTTAAACACCTTCTTCTTCTTCTTCTTCTTCTTCACCTTACACACCAAAACCTTCACTTTCCTCATCAATGGCGGCCGCCTGGGCGAGAGACTCCTGCTGGAGAAGCAGGGCACGTGCAAGGCCCTTCCCTTTCCCTTTCCCTCTGCACGTGCTCCCTTTCTCCAACATGCCTCTCTCGCTCCTATGCTCTATCAACACACACACAACCATCACCAAAATCTCTTCTTCACCTTCTTCTCTTTTATTTATTTATTTTTTAATCTTAATTACTTCATAATCTCCATGCAGGGTAAACAACAAGCTTGGCTTTCAAGATCATGGAGGAGATATTGGATTTTGTTTAAATATTGTAATTTTATTTTGTATGTTTCAAAAATTACAAAAAGGATGAATTATTTATATTTGGAATGTTTGTAAATGGCTTACAAATAATGTTCTATGAAGACCCTCATCTCAAAATCATAAATTATTTGTAATGTTTATGAAATAAATAAGTATTCGAGTCATGTGCAACCTTAGCACCGTGGTTCCTACAAGCTTGCAGGCATGGCTCATTGGCTCGACTAGACTCACACTCATTCTAATCTACATTGATAGTTTCGATGAAAACAAACTAACAAGAATTCGAATTCTTACACGATAAGGAGTCGTTTGTGTGATTCTTTTGGGTTAGTGTTAGATAAGTTGATAGTCCTAAATACTATAGTTGATAATGAAGAAAAATTTGTTGGTATATAAATAGTTTGTATTAAGTATAAGTTATAAGTATGGATAAGTGAGGCTATTTTACACGTTTAGCGAGAACATGAAGATGGCGATTGAATAGAGTTTTGTTTAGGGTCGTAAGCACTCGTTCTTCATATATTATCATTATTTGATTACGTTTTGCCAACTTGATTCGAAAATGAATGATGAATTTGCTATCGTGCAAGTTTGTAATAGCGAGTATGGAAAGTTATTAAAAAGAAACTCAAAATCAAGTAAAAATGAATGAAAAATTGTGGTTAAAAATGAAAAAGTAATAATGATAAGTGATGTAATAGAGGGAGAGAGAGGATAAGGCAGAGACATAAATAGAAGATTATGTCAGAGAGAAAGATGGCGTAAACAAATGAAATGGTTGATATGGTTTCTGATCCAGGTGAATTTTTTTGACAGTCTAAAATATTACCTCTCTCTCACACACATTTACCTTGCTTAAACCCCAAGTCATCCTTTTACTTTGCCTTAAAATGTGGGGGATTCTTCTCTCTCTCTCTCTCTCTCTATATATATATATATATATTTTTTTTTAATTTATTATCCCCAAAACTATCATAAAGTATTACCCACATCTTCTATTCCTATGTAATTGTTTGATTTTTAGTTTTTTTTTTTATATTTAAAAAAATAAATTTTAATAATTTGATAAAGAATTTAAATATTTTTTTTTAAATGAAAACTAAGAAAGACGTTAAACAAATTTAAATTTCAAAAATAGAAAACTAAAAGATGAAATTACCTCTTAAGGTGAGTAGGGTGAGTGATAAGGAATCGTTCGTCATGCAACTTAAACTAGGTTGAGTTACAGAGAAACTTAGTCATTGGCTAGAAGAAAACTCATTTTATTCCATTTTTCAAGTTTATTTTACAAATATAGCATACGTGATTTTATATAGTCTCAAAATGAAAACCCATAACTTTTACCTAGTTATTATAAATCTACCGATTTCTACTGGATGTCAGGGTTGTTTTTGTTGGAACTAGGATTGGTCAAGGTACTGCTGCGGACCAAGTTGTAGAAGGGATGACGAGACAACCCGAGACGAAGGGACAAGTTCGTAACTTTCATATTTTATGACTATGATTATCCACTATGTAAATAAATCTCGAAATATATTAAAGAAACACCATAAATCTAAATTAACCTCTATTGTAAATTTATAATAATAAATTAAGTTTCACTTGAAGCATTTGATCTTCAAGCCTTTGTTCCATCAATCAAATTTGACTAATACTAATATTAGTGATTTGGGTATCACTATGCCTTAAAATGTGGGGGATTTCACTATTCTCAGCCTACCCTTGAGTTGTAGGAGATTTTTAAAGGGCTAAAAGGAAGGGTTAAGGGTAGGTTGATAAAGGGAATTAGGGCATTGGAAATTGAAGTGAGAGAAAGGGAGAATTGATGAATGGTTTGGCTTATATTGCAAGTAAAACACAAGTGATATATGGATGGTGTCTGAGATAGAATAAAAAAAGGAGGGTTTTCCACACGCAATGCACGAATATTGAGGCTTTTCTCCTTACATTATTTATTTTTGCTGTGTGTTGTTCCTTTTCTTTCAACAATCATTATTATTACAAAAGACAATGACCCATCTCTCTACCCTATTTGGCTACACGTGGGGTTATTAAATCTCCTACTTATCTCTTGGACTTACCAACAATTCAAATGCATCACGACTTTATTACCACTCCCAATAATCCAATATTTATGTCCTTTCATGGCTTGCTCTCACATTTGAATGGTCAACCCTAGAGATTCAAAATTAAAAAGATGCAAATTCTTCTTTTAAGAAAATCGATGAAACCCTTTGCTTATAAAGTTATGCAAAAGTTATGTCGGAGAAATGATGTTGTTATGTTATGTTATGTTTTACTATGCATGTATCGTGATTGTTATGTATGATTGAATCCTATGCGAAGGATCATAGACTTAGTTTCTTGTGTACGGATAATATATCATGTTGTCTCATAAACATATAAGAGGATGACCACTTTCCAAGGACGAAATAGAGGTAGAAGAAGTTTGGCTCGCGAAGCATCGGTGAGTCACGGGTTGAGGAACCACTAATGGCACTCATAATGCCCCTGGTAGGTTCTAATCCTGTCCAAAGTTGCCATGATGTAGGATACTTTTCATGCAATGATGCAGACTATGACAGTGAACCTGTAACGGCCTAGATCCACCACTAGCATATATTATCATTTTTGGGCTTTTCCCTTTTGGGCTTCCCCTCAAGGCTTTATAACGCGTTTGCTAGGGGAAAATCTCCACATCCTTATAAATGGTGGTTTGTTCTCCTCCCCAACCAATATGGGACATCACAATTCACCCCCCTTCGGGGCCCAGCATCCTCGCTGGCACTCTTTCCTTCCTCCAATCGATGTGGGACCGCCCCCAAATCCACCCTCCTTTGGGGCCCCGTGTCCTTACTGGCACACCGCCTCGTGTCTACCCCCTTTCAGGGAACAGCGAGAAGGCTGGCACATCGTCCGGTGTCTAGCTCTGATACCATTTGTAACGGCTCAGATCTACCGTTAGCAGATATTGTTCTCTTTGGGCTTTACCCTTTCGGGCTTCCCCTCAAGGCTTTAAAATGCGTCTACTAGGGAAGGTCTCCACACCCTTATTATAGTGGTTCTAATATGAGACATCACAGAACCACATGTTTTATTTTTCTTCAGTTTTATTGTTTAAATAACAAATCTAATTACAAAAATAGAAAACCGGGCGAACAAATTTCTTCAGTTTTATTGTTTAAATAACAAATCTAATTACAAAAATAGAAAAACGGGCGAACAAATCTAAAATAGAAAAACGGGCGATGCCATCGTCCGGTGTCTAGCTCTGATACCATTTGTAACGGCTCAGATCTACCGTTAGCAGATATTGTTCTCTTTGGGCTTTACCCTTTCGGGCTTCCCTCAAGTCTTTAAAATGCGTCTACTAGGGAAGGTTTCCACACCCTTGTAAATAGTGGTTCTAATATGAGACATCACAGAACCACATGTTTTATTTTTCTTCAGTTTTATTGTTTAAATAAAAAATCTAATTACAAAAATAGAAAAAGCGAACAAATCTAATTAGAAAAAATAGAAAAACTAATTACACAAAAATAGAAAAGTGGGCGAACAAATTTTTTTTATTTTTTTTATTGTTTAAATAACAAATCTAATTACAAAAATAGAAAAACGGTTTGTTTAAATAACAAATCTAATTACAAAAATAGAAAAACGGCGAACAAATCTAATTAGAAAAAATAGTAGAAAAAATAGAAATTACAAAAATAGAAAAACGAAAAAACGAACAAATCTAATTAGAAAAAATAGAAATTACAAAAATAGCCGACGAGGCACCCCGTCGCACAGCTTTTNACCCTTTCGGGCTTCCCCTCAAGGCTTTAAAATGCGTCTACTAGGGAAGGTCTCCACACCCTTATTATAGTGGTTCTAATATGAGACATCACAGAACCACATGTTTTATTTTTCTTCAGTTTTATTGTTTAAATAACAAATCTAATTACAAAAATAGAAAACTGGGCGAACAAATTTCTTCAGTTTTATTGTTTAAATAACAAATCTAATTACAAAAATAGAAAAACGGGCGAACAAATCTAAAATAGAAAAACGGGCGATGCCATCGTCCGGTGTCTAGCTCTGATACCATTTGTAACGGCTCAGATCTACCGTTAGCAGATATTGTTCTCTTTGGGCTTTACCCTTTCGGGCTTCCCTCAAGTCTTTAAAATGCGTCTACTAGGGAAGGTTTCCACACCCTTGTAAATAGTGGTTCTAATATGAGACATCACAGAACCACATGTTTTATTTTTCTTCAGTTTTATTGTTTAAATAAAAAATCTAATTACAAAAATAGAAAAAGCGAACAAATCTAATTAGAAAAAATAGAAAAACTAATTACACAAAAATAGAAAAGTGGGCGAACAAATTTTTTTTATTTTTTTTATTGTTTAAATAACAAATCTAATTACAAAAATAGAAAAACGGTTTGTTTAAATAACAAATCTAATTACAAAAATAGAAAAACGGCGAACAAATCTAATTAGAAAAAATAGTAGAAAAAATAGAAATTACAAAAATAGAAAAACGAAAAAACGAACAAATCTAATTAGAAAAAATAGAAATTACAAAAATAGCCGACGAGGCACCCCGTCGCACAGCTTTTTCACGCCTTTGATTGCTGACAAACCGTGCACCAACTCCTCCTTCTGTAGCTTTTCTAGAGCAAGAAAGTTTAAGTGCCCGTACCTTGCTGACGAACAGGATGGTGCCGAAGCAAATCTAATTAGAAAAAATAGAAATAACAAATCTAATTACAAAAATAGAAAAACGGTTTGTTTAAATAACAAATCTAATTACAAAAATAGAAAAACGAACAAATCTAATTAGAAAAAATAGAAGGGCACCCCGTCAATAGAAAAACGGCAAAAATAGCCGACGAGGCACCCCGTCGCACAGCTTGTTCACGCCTTTGATTGCTGACAAACCGTGCACCAACTCCTCCTTCTGTAGCTTTTCTAGAGCAAGAAAGTTTAAGTGCCCGTACCTTGCTGACGAACAGGATGGTGCCGAAGCAAATCTAATTAGAAAAAATAGAAATAACAAATCTAATTACAAAAATAGAAAAACGGTTTGTTTAAATAACAAATCTAATTACAAAAATAGAAAAACGAACAAATCTAATTAGAAAAAATAGAATGGCACCCCGTCAATAGAAAAACGGCAAAAATAGCCGACGAGGCACCCCGTCGCACAGCTTGTTCACGCCTTTGATTGCTGACAAACCGTGCACCAACTCCTCCTTCCGTCGCACAGCTTGTTCACGCCTTTGATTGCTGACAAACCGTGCACCAACTCCTCCTTTTGTAGCTTTTCTAGAGCAAGAAAGTTTAAGTGCCCGTACCTTGCTGACGAACAGGATGGTGCCGAAGATGGACCCCACGATGTGTGTGTGCTTTCACGCTTTGCATTTTCTTCAACTTGAACCNATGGATCCGATTTCAGTTTCTGGAAAATGCAGATTGAAGATTGTCTGTACCAGAAAGGTCTTCACGAACCCCTGTTGGGGGTGAAGTCGGATACTATGGCTGCAGAGTAGTGGAAGCTCTAGGATCGTCAGGCCTTAGGGTTGATCCGGTTGACCAGAAACGTAACGTTCAATATCATCAAGGAGAAGACAACATCAGATCTGTTGAAAGCGCTATCGAATATGTACGAGAAACTGTCGGCTATGAAGAAGATGTATTTGATGCAGGAAGAGAAGAATCACAAATATGAAGATACTAAGGATGCTCTAATTCTTAGCGTGGACCATCCGCTTGAATCCTGGATTTTGGATTGAGGTGCATCGTTTCATTTATCTCCAAATCAGGAATTGTTTCAAGAATACCCATCGTTTCATTTAGTGGACATCAAAGGATGTCAGATATATTCCTGATTTCTATTTGNAAATAGCGGAAGTAAAAGGAGAGAGGGAGAGAGATTCGCTGAATTCGCTGAAATCTAATTACAAAAATAGAAAAACTAATTACACAAAAATAGAAAAGTGGGCGAAAACTTCTCCCAAGTTGGCCAAAAAATGGCAGCTAGAATTACGCTCTTCCATTGGCGTGAATTCAGAAGTTTTAAGAGTTAAAACAACCTAACTAAATAAGAAACATGGATTTTATTTAACAACCACTAGGTGCATGCGGCTTTTAATCTGAGTGTGATAAGGGGCGAGATACCTATGAAATTTCAGGATATACTATCCTCTTGTCTTTAATAGGACCTTCGAAGATCGGACAGTTGCAGTATTGTGGCTATTATTGATGTAGACGATATTTCAATTAATGGATTGAGGACGAAAAAGTATCATGTGCTTCATTCAAGTTGTAGGTTCACAAGGTTGATGAGATTTGCTCAAGAATCGGTTGATATTGTTGGGATATGAAGTCTGATGCTTAGATCTAGTAGAGATATATATGGAAGATATTTCGTAAAGATCTGATAGAGATATATATGGTAGATATTTGGTAAAGATTTGATAGAGATATATATGGTAGATTATATCTCCTAGGTTTAAATCTTTCAAAGCTATTTAGTAAATTGAAACCATATATATACCCCATTAGGCAGTGCTCACAAAATGAACTTTTCTTCATTCTCTGTATTCTCTCTTGTTGTACATACCTGAAGTCATCAATAAAACCTTTAGCCAATATTCCTCCTTGAATTTTATCTCTCATGTTCTTTGTGTTCATCTTGATCGAGTGTGTGCGTTGTTGAGCGATTCTAACAATTGGTATCAGAGCACGACGAAATTCACCACGATCTGTGAAGATGAAAATTTCCAATATTGGAATTAAAAAGTTTGATGGATCCGATTTCAGTTTCTGGAAAATGCAGATTGAAGATTGTCTGTACCAGAAAGGTCTTCACGAACCCCTGTTGGGGGTGAAGTCGGATACTATGGCTGCAGAGTAGTGGAAGCTCTAGGATCGTCAGGCCTTAGGGTTGATCCGGTTGACCAGAAACGTAACGTTCAATATCATCAAGGAGAAGACAACATCAGATCTGTTGAAAGCGCTATCGAATATGTACGAGAAACTGTCGGCTATGAAGAAGATGTATTTGATGCAGGAAGAGAAGAATCACAAATATGAAGATACTAAGGATGCTCTAATTCTTAGCGTGGACCATCCGCTTGAATCCTGGATTTTGGATTGAGGTGCATCGTTTCATTTATCTCCAAATCAGGAATTGTTTCAAGAATACCCATCGTTTCATTTAGTGGACATCAAAGGATGTCAGATATATTCCTGATTTCTATTTGTCAATTGGATAGCACAGGTTATGCAGCCAAGTTTGGAAAGAGTTCGTGGAAGATTGTGAAGGGTGCTATGGTGGTAGCACATGGTACAAAATCTGAAACCCTATACACCACTGTAGGGCATATAAACATGATTGCTGTTGCTGAGAGTGCTTCCAATTCAAGCCTGACATAATAGGCTTGGACATATGAGCGTCAAAGGAATGAAGATGTTGGCTGCGAGAGGAGTTTTAGAAGACCTAAAATCTGTTGATATGGGTCTTTGTGAGAGCTGCGTTATGGGCAAACAGAAACGAGTTAGCTTCACAAAGGTTGCCAGAGATTCAAAGAAAGTACGACTGGAAATGGTCCATACAGACGTTTAGGGACCATCTCCAGTTTCATCACTTGGCAGATCAAAGTTCTACGTCATGTTCATTGATGATTTCAGCAGGAAGGTAGGGGTTTATTTCCTGAAACACAAGTTAGACGTGTTTGCTACCTTCAAGAAGTGGAAAGCTGAAGTTGAAAATCAGATCTGCTTGGAGATTAAATGCCTGAGGTCTGACAATGGAGGAGAGTACGACAAGTCAGATTTTAAAACATTTTGTGCAGCTGAGAAAATTAGATTAATGAGGACAGTTCCTAATAAGGCAAGACAAGATGGCGTTGCAGAAAGGATGAACAGAACATTAAATGAGTTGTCAAGAAGCATGAGGATTTATTTTGGACTGCCAAAGACATTCTGGGTTGATGCTATGAGCATAGCAGCTTATTTGATCAATAGAGGGCCGTCAGTAGCCTTGGAGTTCAAAGTGCCAGAAGAAGTATGGGCAGGAAAAGAATTCAAGTACTCTCACTTGAACTTTTGGCTGTACTGCGTAGGNTATATATGGTAGATATTTGGTAAAGATTTGATAGAGATATATATGGTAGATTATATCTCCTAGGTTTAAATCTTTCAAAGCTATTTAGTAAATTGAAACCATATATATACCCCATTAGGCAGTGCTCACAAAATGAACTTTTCTTCATTCTCTGTATTCTCTCTTGTTGTACATACCTGAAGTCATCAATAAAACCTTTAGCCAATATTCCTCCTTGAATTTTATCTCTCATGTTCTTTGTGTTCATCTTGATCGAGTGTGTGCGTTGTTGAGCGATTCTAACAATTGGTATCAGAGCACGACGAAATTCACCACGATCTGTGAAGATGAAAATTTCCAATATTGGAATTAAAAAGTTTGNCTCACTTGAACTTTTGGCTGTACTGCGTAGGTTCACGTCAATCCAGAGAAAAGAGACAAGCTTGATGCTAAGGATATGAAGTGCTACTTCATAGGCTATGACTCAAACTTCGGGTATATGTTTTAGAATGACAAGAATAGAAAAATCCTAAGACATTGTGAAGTAACCTTTGATGAAAAAGTCCTGTACAAGGACAAAGAGAAGATAAACTCTGAGACTACGAAGTAAGTGGGAGTTGAACTTGAGTTGCAGGCAAACTCACTCAGTGATGTTACAACAGAAGCTCAAGAAACTCCTGAGACCGTTGCTAAAGAACTAGACGTGGAACAAGTGACACCTGAGCAAGTGTTGAGGAGATCATCCAAAACTATCAGAGAACCAGATAGATATTCACCTTCATTGCATTATCTGTTGCTGACTGACGAAGAAGAACTAGAGTTCTTTGGTGAGGCCCTACAATTGAAAGATTCAACCAAGTGGGAGCAAGCCATGGATGATGAGATGAGCTCACTTGAAAAGAATAATACGTGGGTGCTGACTGAGTTACCTACAAGAAAGAGAGCTCTGTTGAACAAATGGGTGTTCAGAATCAAGGCTAAACCAGATGACAAAAGGAGGTACAAGACTCGATTAGTAGTTAAAGGATATTCACAAAGGAAAGACATTGATTATGCTGAGATCTTTTCTCCTATTGTGAAATTAACTACTATCCGAATTCTGCTGAGTATTGTTGCAGCAGAGAATTTGCACCTTAAGCAAATAGATGTAAAAATAACATTTTTATATGGAGATCTTATGCAACAACCAGAAGGGTTTGCAGCTCCAGGCAAGGAGCACATGGTGTGTAAGCTCAACAAGAGCTTGTATGGACTAAAACAAGCACCGAGACAGTGGTACAAGAAGTTTGGCTCTTTTATGTACAAGAATGATTTCCATAGGAATGAAAAGGATCTGTGTTGTTACCTTAAGAAATATACTGATTCTTATGTGTTTCTACTCCTGTACGTGGATGATATACTGACTGTTGGATCCAGTATGAGAGAGATAAACCACCTGAAGGCAAGCATGGCTTCAGTATTTGAGATGAAAGATTTAGATGCAGTGAAACAGATTCTTGGGATGAGGATTTCTCGAGATAGATCTGTTGGCACATTAAATCTATCTCAAGAGTAGTACATTGAGAAGGTGTTGTCCAATTTAGGATGAATGATACTAAACCCAAGAGTACCTTTTGACCAATCATATTAAATTGTCAAAGGGACAATCTCCCAAGACAGTTGAGGAACGTGAGCACATGGCACCAGTTCCGTAAGCTTCTGCAGTTTGGAGCTTGATGTATGTTATGACATGCACTAGACTTGATATAACACATATCGTGGGAGTTGTTAGCAAGTACATGGCAAACCCAGGGAAAGAACATTGGGAAGCTGTGAAATGGCTTCTGAGATATTCAGGTTAGTGGAAGAAGGTGATATGTGTTTGAAGAAGATAGATGGTGCAAATAATCCAACAGACATGTTGACAAAATGTGTTGATGTTGAAAAGTTGAAGTTGTGCAAAGCCTCAATTGGTATGATGTAGATTGAGAATGAAATTCTTGGTTGATTGGATCAATCTCCAAGTGGAAGATTGTTGGGATATGGAGCGTAATGCCTAGATCTGGTACATATATATTTGGAAGATATTTTGTAAAGATCTAATAGAGATATATATGGTAGATATTTGGTAAAGATTTGATAGAGATATATTTGGTAGGTTTAAATCTTTGAAAGCTATTTAGAAAATTGAAACCATATATATACCCCATTAGGCAGCGTTTACAAAATGAACTTTTCTTCCTCAGAATCAATTGGCAAGAGGTCAACGATTACGTGAGTTGCTCAAACAATCCCAATCAGCCCCTCTCACGGTAGACGAACAGATAATGACTATTTATACCGGAACGAATGGTTATCTTGATTCATTAGAAATTGAACAAGTAAGAAAATTTCTCGTTGAGTTACGTACTTACGTAAAAACGAATAAACCTCAGTTTCAAGAAATAATATCTTCCACCAAGACATTCACCCCTGAAGCGGAAGCCCTTTTGAAAGAAGCTATTCAGGAACAGATGGAACGTTTTCTACTTCAAGACCAAGTATAAAAGAAAACAAGTAAAGTATAAATAAATTTTATAACTTGAAAATGTTATAATTTCAACATGAAATAATTTCATTCTTTTCATTTATTAGGTAGAATATATAATTTTTAGAAAATACTAAATATAAATATATATAAATATATTAAAGAAAGTAAATAATATTTCTAGAAATATATATCAATATTAAAATGAAATGTAAATACAATTAAGAAATTCCATGTATTCTCTCTTGTTGTACATACTTGAAGTCATTAATAAAACCTTTAGCAAATATTTTTCCTTGAATTTTATCTCTCCTATTCTTTGAGTTCATCTTGATCGAGTGTGTGTTGTTGAGCGATCCTAACAGATACATAAGCCAAGAAGGCAAAGAGATTTATTATGAGCCTCAATGAAGGGGTCCGAGGTGTTGTTGTAGTCCTAACACCTAGTAAATATGTTACTACCTTGAGAGTAGCTACTGTGATGGGAGATGTCACAACCTAATTTTTTAATTGTTTGAAAGACGGATCGTGATGTGGGTTAACTCAAAGGTGTAAAAATATGGTAAATTTTTTATTTTTAAGATAAAAGTATAAAAAAATTTAAGAACGGTAAGTACATACATATATATTTCTAATATCCAAAATAGTGTTTAAGTTTAAATGCACAAAAAAGGAATGGAGTATATAATACAATTGAGACTAAGCAGATACAAAACCAGTGGAGGCTCTCGCCCTAGGTTTTTCTCTATGACACATGTTCTAGATCTTCCCCTCTTCGAACAACATCTAGTCATTACCTAAACAACATGTAAAAACTAGAAACTCAGTAAGTAGTTTACTTGTAGACTATTGATCGTGTCCATGATTGATGTTAGGGTATTATACTTTTAACCTATCAAAGATATAACATTTTTTATGTTCTAAAGACCCTGATCCTAGATCATGAGTTTTGAGTTGGTAAGGTTTGGTCAGTCTAGTGCCTAGCTCTAGCTTATGCACTTGTACAATCCCTTATCCTTGGACGAGTTTAAGGCGAGTAGATCTCATTGGGTTGTCCACTTCCACTCCATACATAATAAATAATAAATAACACTAGTCCTATTCCTAAAACACTCCCCTAAAAAACCTACTAGGTCACATGGTCGGTAAACAATATGAACCTAAGCATATACCTATGTCTTAGATTTGAAATCTAGATTTGGTCCATGGTTGCTTCTTGATTCCTCTACGTCCCCTGACATATTTTGGGTTATGACATCCTGAAAGGTATCTAGAAAAGGCATCTAAACATATGATCATGATGTACCATGTATTGGGAGGTCTAGAAGGTCTAGAGTGATTTAGGGCATTAAGCAATATGGGTGTCCTAATTGGCGTAGCCCTTGAGTGGTGCATTTTTTTTGAAACCAACCTATTTGGCTTGACTCTTTTAACTCTAAAGGAATATCATAGGTTCATTAGTTCATAGTTTTGACTCTAAGGGACCGTCATAAAAGCTTAAGGCATAATAAAAAACATGTCATACTATAAAGTTCATAAGCTCTAATCCGAGCATACACGTCCTCATAATCATGTCAACACTTCACAAATTCATACATAAGTCGCACATAATATCATAAATAAGTGTCATGCAAATTCTCATGCCATGTAGAGTTCATCAGAACCATAAGTTCTCATAAAATATTCATTAGGACGTTTTCATCATTTTCCACCATAATCTTGGTTCATGCCCTTAACATGCTACAATAAATTTGAAACCATGTCTAGTTATATATATATATAGGTCTTATAGAAACCATGTCTAGTTATATATGTCTAGTTATATATATATATATATAGGTCTTATAGAAACCATGTCTAGTTATATATATATAGGCCTTATAGAAAATTTTAAGTTATTTGGGTTGGGTTTTATGTGCTAAAACTAATAGTTTGTAAACAAAAACATATTCTATTTGCAATAAAGTTATTATTGATGTTTATTCAGTAAAGATTGTTATTGAATAAAGTGAATTTTACGATCATTAATCTAAATCCAATAAGCTAAGAACACTCTAGCTATAGTATGATTACTTGAACTATACATGGAGACATAAGAGTGAATCAAGTTCAAATATATAGTCAAAATGATATATAGTACAGGGATAATACTGAGTATCTTATCTTGGGGACACTATGGATGTGACCCACTTTTGTATATGATATAAATAATGTGATCACTAAAATGTACATGTGGAGACATGTGAGCGGGGGCGTCCTATGCAATGAGTATTGCATTAGATCGAACCATGAAGAAAGTCATTCTCACTTTATATTGTCGTTTACTGTTGAGACTGATTTTTTTTCATTCGATGACATAGGTAACTCGATCTTAATCCTGAGCTAACTATGAATTCCTATTTATTCAGAATTATCCTTAGATGCATGGGTAAGAGTGGCCCGAGTTCACCGACTCAATAAGCCTCTCAATTCATGGGTAAGACTAGGTGAATAGTTGGGAACATAGGGTGTAAGATGGAGTTCGCTCCTATTCGCTATTAGAGATAGTAGAGAGGTTGTTCCCTTAAGTACTGACTTCAGGTCTTGAACAAGGGGCCCCACCCTCTCATTGGCCCGAGAGGGATTTGGTGTAGTGGTTGAACCACA
Source organism: Cucurbita pepo subsp. pepo (assembly GCF_002806865.2). NCBI lineage: Eukaryota > Viridiplantae > Streptophyta > Magnoliopsida > Cucurbitales > Cucurbitaceae > Cucurbita > Cucurbita pepo. Next base: position 1,611,764 of record NC_036641.1, on the reverse strand, counting down.
AATCAATTGTTCATTAGAGGATCAATGGGACTTAAGGAACAAGAAGTAACTTCAGGGGGTAAAACGGTAAATTGACCCAACTCTAGTTACGAATGTGTGAAGGATCGACTTACTAATCATGGTTATATCAAATGAACAGAAATATATCCTTAGTGAGAGGAGTACAACTACTAGGCTATAGTGGAGTGTCCTGGTAGTTAACGAATGTTGGTTAACAAGGTTAATCTCGGATCGTTGAAGCCAATGATTTGTAGGTCCATTAGATCCCCCTGCTAGCTCATATCGGACTAAACCCTAAAATAGTGTGACGAGTGAGTTCAAAGTATTCGAATTCAAATTAGGGAATTTGAGCTAAATATATAACGAAATACTTAGCCGGAGTAGGAGATATTTAAATAAAATTTAAATATTATAATTATGGATAGGAAATCATAATGAACGAGTCTCACAGTTGATTGGAATGGACATTAAATTATTTAATTAATCATTTAATATTATTTTAATTTAAAATTAATTATTTAAATTAATGATTGAATTAAAATAGAAAAAGTCAAAAGATTGACTCAGGGGATTGAAAAATCCATTTTTGAGTTAGTAGAATATTGAGTGTCAATACATGTTTTAACCAAACTTGCATGTTTGCCAAATAACCCCATAAATTTGAGTGTCAAAATTTGGTTAACTCAAACGTGCATGCTTGCCACATAATACCTAAAATTTTAATAGAATTTTGAGTGTCAAAATTTGGTAATCTCAAATTTGCATTATGCAATATGACTCTATAAATAGAGTAATCAAGGTATATGGAAAGCTCTGGCACGAACGTTGAGAAAATCCCTCAACAACTCTCTCTCCAGATATATTAAATTCCTTCCCAGTTTAGTCACTCGTCCCATTTCACAGTCCCCTTTTGAGGCTAGAGAATAGTAGAAAAGACACTAGTGGTGGTTCGAAACCGGTTCGTGAGAAAAACGAAAGAAGAACAAGAAAGGAATTTGAACTAAAGGTTAGTACTCAAATCACTTCAGTTTTAATGCTTTTGAACATGGTAGGTAATTTAATAAAATTGATGTACTTATAATGTCTAAGATTCAAATTGCTTCCATAGGTGTGAAATTAAAACCTACAATTTGGAGTCTATTTAGATCATGCATCATAACGATATAGTAGAGACATTTTGGTCATTTTAACCTTATCATTTGTTTATATCTTAAAAATGCTCCTATCTCGATCCAACTTTACATAAATCCTTATTATATAGTATTAGGGCATCCATTAAAATATCGTGCACAATGGATGTGATTTAGTGGGTTAGTTTTATAACTTACGATTCTTTAGTAAAACGTTCAATTTAAGTCATTAACTTATGGTTCTTGGCCTAATCTTTTCATATTTGCTTATTTCTGAGTTAACTTAATTTTCTAAAGTAATACCATGTGATTCTTATAAGTATTTCTTGAGAAAAGTTCAAAGTGGCTACTTGCTCTGTCGTGTTTGGCGGCGTGGTTCAAGTTCTTTCGAAGGTTAATTTTCCTTCAAATTCTTGGGTAGGTTCCTTAGTGAATCACCTTTCTAGAATCAATTTGGAATTCTACCGAAACCGATCATTTAGAAGGTTAATTTTATTAAAAATTGAGATTGGTTTAAAAAAGCTAATGTCGAACCGACCATATCGTCATCATCTTCCTTAGAGAGAGCTATCTATCTTAATTCATTTTCCATAAAACATTTTTCTTACCCTTCTCCATTCAAGAGGTTAGAGGGCTCTTGTTCTCTCGATGTCTTTCAACAAAATTCCTCCACTTCTCTTAAATCGAGTGGAATATTTTTTGTACCGCCACTAATTGTGGTCTCACCCATGGCAGCCACCCTCCTTTCTCTAGCAACCAGCGAGGTCGTTCTTATTTCTACAAAAACAACTATTCCAATCGAGGACGAACCCACTCAGGTCAGGGTCGTCGACCACCTCACTGCCAAATATGCCACAAAGAGGGCCATTATGTTGACCGCTGCAACCAACAGTATGTTCGACCTGATTCTACTCATGCTCACCTTGCTGAAGCCTTCAATACGTCCTGTTCTATTGTTGGACCCGATGCTACTGATTGGTTTCTAGATACTGGGGCTTCGGCCCATATGACCGCCGACCCATCTATTTTGGATCACTCTAAAAATTACACGGGTAAGGACTCTATGATCGTAGAAAACGGTGCATCCCTACCCATTACCTATATCGGTACTCTTTCTCCTGTTCCAAATATTCACTTGTTAGATGTCTTGGTTGTCCCTCATCTCACTAAAAATCTTCTTTCAATCACTAAATTAATATATGACTTTTATCTCTCCGTTACATTTACTAATAATCTTCTTACTATCCAGAATCGTCAAACAGGAAGGGTGGTGGCAACTGGTAAAAGAGATGGAGGGCTATATGTGCTGGAGCGCGGCAACCCTGCTTTTATTTCAATACTTAGAAACAAATCTTTACGTGCTTCATATGATTTATGGTATGCTCGCTTGGGTCATGTGAATCATTCTGTTATTTCTTTTTTAAATAGAAAATGTCATCTTTCTCTTACGTCTTTATTACCTTCTCCATCACTATGTAGTACTTGTCAGCTTGCGAAAAGTCATCAATTGCCTTTATTCCCGCAATGAACGTAGGTCGTCTCATCTATTAGATCTTATTCATTGTGATCGTTGGGGTCCTTCCCCTGTCAAATCAAATTTAGGTTTTCCTTACTATGTTATTTTTATGGNGGCTTCGGCCCATATGACCGCCGACCCATCTATTTTGGATCACTCTAAAAATTACACGGGTAAGGACTCTATGATCGTAGAAAACGGTGCATCCCTACCCATTACCTATATCGGTACTCTTTCTCCTGTTCCAAATATTCACTTGTTAGATGTCTTGGTTGTCCCTCATCTCACTAAAAATCTTCTTTCAATCACTAAATTAATATATGACTTTTATCTCTCCGTTACATTTACTAATAATCTTCTTACTATCCAGAATCGTCAAACAGGAAGGGTGGTGGCAACTGGTAAAAGAGATGGAGGGCTATATGTGCTGGAGCGCGGCAACCCTGCTTTTATTTCAATACTTAGAAACAAATCTTTACGTGCTTCATATGATTTATGGTATGCTCGCTTGGGTCATGTGAATCATTCTGTTATTTCTTTTTTAAATAGAAAATGTCATCTTTCTCTTACGTCTTTATTACCTTCTCCATCACTATGTAGTACTTGTCAGCTTGCGAAAAGTCATCAATTGCCTTTATTCCCGCAATGAACGTAGGTCGTCTCATCTATTAGATCTTATTCATTGTGATCGTTGGGGTCCTTCCCCTGTCAAATCAAATTTAGGTTTTCCTTACTATGTTATTTTTATGGATGATTATTCTCGATTCACTTAGTTTTACCCTTTAAAATTAAAATTTGATTTCTTTGATATNTCTTGGTTGTCCCTCATCTCACTAAAAATCTTCTTTCAATCACTAAATTAATATATGACTTTTATCTCTCCGTTACATTTACTAATAATCTTCTTACTATCCAGAATCGTCAAACAGGAAGGGTGGTGGCAACTGGTAAAAGAGATGGAGGGCTATATGTGCTGGAGCGCGGCAACCCTGCTTTTATTTCAATACTTAGAAACAAATCTTTACGTGCTTCATATGATTTATGGTATGCTCGCTTGGGTCATGTGAATCATTCTGTTATTTCTTTTTTAAATAGAAAATGTCATCTTTCTCTTACGTCTTTATTACCTTCTCCATCACTATGTAGTACTTGTCAGCTTGCGAAAAGTCATCAATTGCCTTTATTCCCGCAATGAACGTAGGTCGTCTCATCTATTAGATCTTATTCATTGTGATCGTTGGGGTCCTTCCCCTGTCAAATCAAATTTAGGTTTTCCTTACTATGTTATTTTTATGGATGATTATTCTCGATTCACTTAGTTTTACCCTTTAAAATTAAAATTTGATTTCTTTGATATTCTTCAATTTCAAAAATTGGTGGAAAATCAATATTCTTCTCGTATCAAGGTATTTCAAAGCAATGGAGGTACCGAATTTACTAGCACTTGTTTCAAAACTCATTTACGTACTTCTAGCATCCACCATCAACTCTCTTGTCCATATACACCTGCTTAAAATGGTCGTGCTGAGAGAAAACACCGTCATGTGACTGAGACTGGCTTGGCCCTTCTCTTTCACTCCCATCTTTCTCCTCGTTTTTGGGTTGATGTCTTCAGCATTGCAGCTAAGCTATATATTACTCGTCATGCTCAATTTGATGAAACTCACTTGCCTACTATTTCTAGCTCCCAGGTCCAACCTCTTCCCTCTCTTCATATTTCAAATTTCTTGGAACCACATCCTTATCATATTGATTCATCCCCCCCTACCACTTCATCATCGTACATTCCTCGATCCAGTTCATCCCCGTGTGATATTTGTTCTGACTTTGTGGATGAGTCTATGCAGGTTGACACTTCTCGTGCAGGTTCTGCTTTGCCACCCTCGACTTCTGATCCAATCTCTATTAAACCTACTGTTGATTCCTCTTCTTTGGGCTCTCATCCTATGATCACAGAGTCAAAGTTGGTATATTTAAGACTCGTCATCCAATTAATATTGGTATTTTGGGGCTCATCTGGACTTCTTTATGCTCTTCTTGCATCCACTGAGCCAAAAGGATTCAAATCTGCGGCTAAGAATCCTGCTTGGGTTGCTGTCATGGATGAAGAAATTCGAGCTTTACAACAAAATGATACTTGGACTTTGGTTCTGTTGGGTTTTATGTCCTAAAACTCATAGTTTGTAAACAAAGATATATTCTATTTTCAATAAAGTTATTATTGATGTTTATTCAGTAAAAAATTGTTATTGAATAAAGTGAACTTTACGATCGTTAATCTAAATCCAATAAACTAAGAACACTCTGGCTATAGTATGATTACTTGAACTATATGTAGAGACATAAGAGTGGATCAAGTTCAAGTATATAGTCAAAATGATCTATAGTATAAGGATAAGGCTGAGTACCTTATTCTGGGGACACTATGGATGCGGCCCACTTTTGTATATGATATAAACAATGCGATCACTAAATTGTGCATGTGGAGACATGTGAGTGGGGGCGTCCTATGCAATGAGTATTGCATAAGATCGGACCATGAAGAAAACCACTCTCACTTTATAAAGTCGTTTACTGTTGAGACTGATTTTCTTTTCATTCGATAACCTAGGTAACTCGGTTTTAATCCTGAGCTAACCATGAACTCCTGTTTATTCGGAATTATCCTTAGATTTGCATGGGTGAGAGTGGCTCTAGTTCGCCGACTCAACAGGCCTCCCATTTCAGGGGTAAGACTGGGTGAATGGCTGGGGACGTGGGGTGCAAGACGGAATTCACTCCTACCCACTTTTAGGGATAGAAGAAAGGTAGTTCCCTTAAGCACTGACTCCAGGTCTTGAACAAGGGGCCCCACCCTCTCATTGGCCTGAGAGGGATTCGGTTTACTGGTTGGACCACAAACCAATTGTTTATTAGAGGATCAGTGAGACATAAGGAACAAGAAGTAACTTCAGGGGTAAAACGGTAAATTGACCCAGCTCTAGTTACGAACAACCTGTGAAGGATCGACTTACTAATCATGGTTATATCAGATGGACAGAAATATATCTATAGTGAGGGGAGTGCAACTACTAGGCTATAGTGGAGTGTCCTAGTAGTTAACGAATGTTGGTTAACCAGGTTAATGAGTTTAATCGGTTAATCTTGAATCGTTGGAGCCCATGATCTATAGGTCCATTAGGTCCCTCTGCTAGCTCATATCGGACTAAACCATAGAACAGTGTGACGAGTGAGTTCGAAGTGTTCGAATTCAAATTAGGGAATATGCGTTACATATATACGATATATTTAACCGCAATTTTATTTTATTTACGAAATAAACGAAAAGAGAGAATCTGAGATATTTAAATAAGATTTAAATATCTTAATCAATTATGTGTCGGAATTGACTGGGATTGGCATTTGAATTAATATTAAATATTAATTAAATAGTTTAATTAATTATTTAATGTTACTTTAATTTGAAATTCATTATTCAAATTAATTGTTGAATTAAAATGAAGAAAGTCAAAATGTTGACTTTCATCTAATTAAAATGAAGAAAGTCAAAATGTTGACTTTCATCTAATGGAAAAATCATGTTAGTGGAATTTTGAGGTGTCAAAATTTGGTTTAACCAAACTTGCATGTTTGCCAAATAAACCCCACAAGTTTGAGTGGAATTTTGAGTGTCAAAATTTGGTTAACTCAAACATGCATGCTTGCCACATAATCCCAAACATTTGAGTGGAATTTTAAGTGTCAAGATTTGGTGATCTCAAGTTTGCATGAACATGCAAACTTGACTCTTTAAATAGAGTGATCATGATACTTGGAAGGGATTCTTCATCTTGATGAAAAACCTCTCACAAGCACTCTCTTTCACGTATACAAAATCCCTCCCAAGTTTAGTCACTCACCGGATTCCACAATCCCGTTCTAAGGCCGGAGAATAGTGGAGAAGACACTAGTGGTGGTTCGAAACCGGTTCGTGAGGCAAAAGGAGTTTGAACTACAAAAGGTTAGTATTTAAACTTATTAAGTTTTAATACTTATGAACATGCTAGTCATTTACAATAATTGATGTTCTAAAAGTGCCTAAGATCCAAATTGCTTCCGCATGTGTTATAGTAACACTATCAGGTTCCTCACCCTGCCAACACCAACATCGTGGGCTCTACATGGATGTTTCGTATTAAATATTTGCCTGATGGATCCGTCAAGCGTTTCAAGGCTCGTCTTGTTGCCAAAGTTTATACTCAGGTTCCTAGTCTTGATTACACTGACACTTTCAGTCCGGTTGTCAAAACTACCACTGTCTGTATTGTGCTTTCTATTGCAGTCACAAATAAATGGCCTCTTTGACAACTTGATGTCAAGAATGCTTTTCTCAATAGAACACTTATTGAACGTGTTCATTGGAACAACCTCCTGGGTATATTGATCCTCGATTTCTCACTCATGTTTGTCTATTAAAGAAAGCCCTCTATGGCTTAAAGCAAGCTCCTCACGCCTGGTTTCAGCGTTTTAGCTCATTTCTTCTCACACTTGGTTTTTCTTGCAATCGCGCTGACACGTCCTTTTTTGTCTTTCATCAACAGTCTAAACTTATCTATTTGCTTCTTTATGTTGATGCATTATTGTTACCGACAACAACTCATCTCTTATTGACAGCTTTACTCGCAAGCTTCATTCTGAGTTTGCTACCAAAGATTTGGGTTCTCTCAGTTACTTTCTTGGTCTTGAAGCTTCACCCACTCCTGATGGTCTCTTTATTAGTCAGTTAAAATATGCTCGAGATATTCTTACTCATGCTCAGTTGCTCGATAGCAAACCAGTCCACACTCCCATGGTTGTTTCTCAACACCTGACTGCTGATGGTTCTCCTTTCTCTGATCCTACTCTCTATAGATCTCTTGTTGGCGCCCTTCAATACTTGACTATTACGCGTCCAGATATTGCCTATGCTGTCAATTCTGTCAGTCAATTCTTGCATGCCCCTACTGCAGATCACTTTCTTGTTGTCAAACGTATTCTTCGCTATGTCAAAGGAACACTCCACTTTGGTCTTACCTTTCGTCCATCCACTGTTCCTAGACGCTAGTCGCTTATTCAGATGTTGACTAGGCTGGTTGTCCTGATACTTGTCGTTCTACATCCGGTTATTCTATTTATGTTGGTAACAATCTTGTTTCTTAAAGTGTAAAAAAGCAACCTACTGTCTCACGCTCCAGCTGTGAATCTGAGTATCGTGCTCTTGCCACGACTACGGCTGAACTTCTTTGGGTTACGCATCTTTCGCATGACCTCAAGATCCCTATTTCACAGCAGCCCTTACTCTTATGTGACAACAAAAGTGCTATTTTTTTGAGCTTTAATCCCGTTTCTCACAAGTGGGCCAAACATGTTGAACTAGATTATCATTTCCTTCGAGAACTTGTTATCGCTAGCAAACTTTGCACACAATATGTACCTTCCCATCTCCAAGTTGCTGACATCTTCATGAAAAGTATTTCTCGATCTCTATTCGAATTTTTCAGATCCAAGATTCACATTCGTTCAAATCCGACGCTCAGCTTTCGGAGAGGGGGGGTGTTAAGGACAGTTAACCGTTTATTATAAGGCAAACATTTACAGGCAAATATATTACAACTTACCATATTTGCCTTTTTATTAAAGGCAAATATATCCTATTCATTTATTGTTTTTTCTTTTTACTGTTTTCTCATATTATTTGGAATTTACCATAATTTTCTATACCGTTAATGATTATAAACAAAGAACTTTCACCATTATTTAAGTGCGGTGGTTTCAGCAAATGTTTACAGGGATAATTTTAAAACGAGTCACAAAAACATTAAAACATCAAAAAAGTTTCGGAGACAACGGTGCAACTCTCTATAGCATCTGCTCCAAATCTGCACTCATCTCTAATTAATTCTTAGTTACCTGAAAAACATGGAATAAGTATAAGGCTTCCTATAAGTACATATATGCCATTTATACCATATTTACTTTCATTGTTAATCTTTTCTTTTATATTATTTTTAGTTTTTTTATACTATTTTAAAATATATTATATTATATTATTTTTAGTTTCTAATTGTGTTTAGTTTCTTCCTCCCTGAATAAATTAATATATAACTATTAGCTCATCTTATACTATTTTTAAATTTATTGTTTATGATAGATTTAATTTAAAAATCATATGTATGATAGATTTATTAATTATGATTATACATATATTTAGTTTATTTGGAAACAAAGGCCTATTAGATTATATATATATTTGAATAATTTTTATTTTTCATCCGGTGGAAAGTAAATAAATTTAAATATCGAGTTTTATTAAAAGTTATCGAAAATATTTTGACTGTTCTAGTGTTTACTATAACTTCTAGATCAACATGTAGTTTGAGTGAGAGAATTCTTGATTATTTTATGAATTGTTTAATACTAACCGATACAAAATTGAGTAGATGGAACAAAATTAGTTTTAATAGATTTAAAGATTTTGTTATAAAAATGAGATAAGTAATTATAAATTGCAATATAATTATATCACAATTTCTATATTTTTCTTTTATTTTTTCTAATAATTTACTGTCCGCTAATTTCATCTGAGTAAGTCTATTTCAATTAAAATATTTTTATTGCATTTTTTTTATTTTTGTTATATATAGTATTTTTAAACTAATCATTTTTATAATTTTTTTTTAATGGCACGATCTATCCTTTTATTTAGTTGTCTATAGTTTTATGATAATGTTGAACTATGTTAATATGTTACTATTTTCGCTTGTTCTTCCTAATTGAATTTGTTTTTTTTTTTAATAATTATAAATGGATTTGTATTCGTTAGAATTTTTAATATGCTTTATCTAAATTGTATCCAAATAATTATAAATTGTGGATAAAAAAACAAATTAACAATCGGATAATCCAACCGAAAATGGAGGGTTGGATTGGGTTGTGAAAATTTTCGGGTTGGGTTAGGTTACCAATCCAACCAACCCAAACTTCAGGGTTGGATCAAATAAATCCTCAACTCAACCCAACTCAGACTATCTACACAATATTGTTGCCATTTACAATAGCCTATTTGAAGATTATCTATTAATCTTTAAAAAATAAGTCTATAAATACAATTTCATACCTTTATTATGTTATTAATATATCTTTAATCAAATTTCAAAAGTTTTATTCAACGCATTCTTAGTAGTTACATTTTCAATATCATATTTAGTTTAATGAATTTTTTAATTTTAGAAAATATTAAATAAATCATTTTTTATATCATTATTTTAATTTTTTTTTTTTTTTTTAATGTTTAGTAACGTGTTTAATAAATTTTTAATAATAATAATTATTATTGTTGTTGAAAACCTACCAAAAACAATATTTGATAATGGTAGTACCCTTCCCCTTCATTGCTGCCGCAGCCGCTTGCCGGAACGCTCCACCGCCGATCTTCTTTCGTCTCTGCTGCAACCTCACGCCAACACCAACCCCGTCTTTCGTCGAGGTCTTCCCGGATCTAAACTCTTCTTTTTCCTTTCATCTTTTTTGTTTCGTCCATTCAACCAAACTCAACACCGGGTAAATTTGGAATTAGGTTCGTGAAATGATTTCGAATCCGTTCTAGTTTGAAATCCTTTCGAACTGTGGGTTAGAATACTGTTAGTTTTAAGATGCATTTAACCTAATCTTAGTTTTTACTTATGGAATTCGTTGAAATCTGTTTTTCTTTTTTGGAGGAGATTCGACAAAGTGGCTAGCCATTCAATATTGTTGAATGTATTAGACAAAATTCGAATATGCTATATTGAACTTGGATTCATGTTTGTAAGGGTAGTGGCGAACAGATTTCGAACCTGTAGACAACCACTTTGCAGTGGCCCTATTCAGTAATTTTTCCCCAATTTTAGGTTTTAGTGGGACGACTCATATCCATGATATCTTTGTGCTTTTCCTCTTGAACCTTTTCCTCAAGGCTTTAAAACTAGTCTCCTATGGGAAGGTTTCCACACCGGTGTTTTATTCTCCTCCCCAATCAAGGTGGAACATCATAATTCATCCCCTTCGGGTCAGCGTCCTCATTGGTACTCTTTCCTTCTTCCAATTGATATGGAACCGTCCCAAATTCACCCCCTTCGGGGTCTAGCGTCCTTACTGGCATATCGCCTAATGTCTACCCCATTTCGGGGAACAGCGAGAAAGCTGGCACATCGTCGAGTGTCTGCTCTGATACCATTTGTAACGACTCAGATCTACCACTAGCAGATATTGTCCTCTTTGGGCTTTCCTTTTCGGGCTTCCCCTCAAGGCTTTAAAACGCGTTTGTTAGGAGAAGGTTTCCACACCTTCATAAATAGTGTTTTATTCTCCTCTCCAACGAACGTGGAACATCAGATTCACCCTTTGCAAATTGAAAATCAGAAGATTAGGATTTGAGCACAGAAAGCCCAGATTTCTTGAAACTGAACCAATAGATCCAATCCAACCAGTGTAGTTGAAATCTGGATTTGCCCAATCAAGTTCCTTGGTTTGGTAATGGTTCTCCATTTTCACTAACCAATGATATGGTTTCGTTATTGGTTTAGCGTTATGAATGGGTGCCATTTTAATTTTTGTAAAGAACAGATATCATTTATCTCTGCTAATTAGATAGTATATCAAAACCATTGCCCATTGCCATTATTATGAAAGCTATGTAAGGGATTTTAAACTTTAAAGCATGATATAAATGGTGGTTAACCATATTTATTATTGAACTCACTAATTGGTAGCTTAGCTTAAGCTTGAGAAGATTGAAGATCCTAAGATTCATCTTTGTTTATGTTATTTAGAGTAAGGGAGATGGTGATTCCTCCTCCAGTTAGGCCACCAAGATTAACGCAGTATCTAAAGCCATATGTCTTGAAGATGCACTTCACAAACAAGTATGTGAGCGCGCAGGTGATCCACTCCGAAACGGCCACCGTTGCTTCGGCTGCAAGCTCACAGGAGAAGGCGCTGAAGCCGAGCATGGATTCAACAAGGGATGTGGCTGCTGCTGTAAAGATCGGGAAATTGTTGGGAGAGAGGCTTTTGCTTAAGGGAATCCCAGCTGTTTGTGTGCACTTGAAAAGAGAACAGAAGTATCATGGTAAGATCGAAGCTGTTGTTGACTCTGTGAGGGAAGCAGGTATTAAGCTGCTTTGAATTCACTGCTCCATATTATCTGAGTTTGATGATTAGTGAGAGTAGTGTTGTTAGGTGAAGGCGTCATAGGAGCATTTTTGGGAAATAAACAGTAACTAAGAGTCAAAACACATGTTTTAGTCTCTAATTTCTCTTTAAATTTTGCTAGTTACAAATACTTAGTGAATTAGTAGAAATTGAGAGAAGACACCTAAACATTAGGGACTTCAACATATATTTAGCCTGCTTCATTAAGAAGATGTGAGATACACATCGGTTGGGGAGAAGAACGAAACATTCTATAAAGGTGTAGAAATCTCTCCCTAGCAGTTGAGGGAAAGCGGTTAAGGAGAAGAACGAAGTATTCTTTATAAGGGTGTGGAAACCTCTCCCTAGCATATGCGTTTTAAAACTTTGAGGGGAAGCGGTTAGGGAGGATAATGAAGCATTTTTTATAAGGACGTGGAAACCTCTCTGGAGCATACTTATTTTAAAACCTTAAAGGGAAGGGGTTAGGGAGGAGAAAGAAGCATTTTTTATAAGCATGTGGAAATTTCTCCCTAGCAGGTGCGTTTTAAAACTTTGAGGTGAAGCCCAGAAGGGAAAGCTCTAGCAGACACGTTATAAAACTTTGAGGTGAAGCCCAGGAGGGAAAGCTCTAGTAAACGCATTTTAAAACTTTGAGGTAAAGCCTAGAAGGGAAAGCTCTAGCAGATGCGTTTTAAAACTTTGAGGTGAAGCCCGGAAGGGAAAGCTCTAACAAACGCATTTTAAAACTTTGAGGTGAAGCCCAGAAGGGAAAGCTCTAGCAAACGCGTTTAAAACTTTGAGGTGAAGCCTAGAAGTGAAGCCCCGAAGAGAAAGCTCTAGCAAACGCGTTTAAAACTTTGAGGTGAAGCCTAGAAGTGAAGCCCTGAAGAGAAAGCTCTAGCAAACGCGTTTAAAACTTTGAGGTGAAGCCTAGAAGGAAAAGCTCTAGCGCGTTTTAAAACTTTGAGGTGAAGTCCAGAAGGGAAAGCTCTAACAAATGTGTTTAAAACTTTAAGGTGAAACCTAGAAGGGAAAGCTCTAACGGGCGTGTTTAAAACTTTAAGGTGAAACCTAGAAGGGAAAGCTCTAACGGGCGTTTTAAAACTTTGAGGTGAAGCTCGAAAAGGAAAGGTCAAAGAGGATAATATCTGTTAGCTCGGGGGTACAAATGAAGTCATATTTTTGTTTGCTTTGCCTTGGTCAAATACAATAATTAATTAGAGATAATTAATAGTTATTTGTTAGTTTATTGGTATTAAAGTGAAATTATTAAATAATTTTAATTAACTAAATTTTAATTTAATTTTCATTCCTTAATTAATAATATTAAGAATAATATTCGGGTTTTTGAATTTATTTAGCAATATATTTTTTATAATATTGAAATTATAAGGGTAAAGAAGTAAAATCAGTACTTGAAATGTCATGTCAATTTTAAAGTCTAAGATTTATTTAGATATGAAAGCGAAGTAGAGACAAAATGGATATTGCTAATCCTAAAGTTCTTATAAATTTTTTAATTTTAAAATATCGAAATATTTAATATGGATAAATGTCAGAAAATCAAATTAAATTCTAATTTTCAAAAATTCAATTTAACTAAAATAAAGAATAATAAAAAATAAAAAAAAAAGTTTAATATAATAGAAGACCGAGACGGAAAGTGAAAGGAGAAAAAGAGTTGTTATCGCGATAAATTGAGTGATAATGGCGGCTTTCAATTATTGAAGCTGTCCCAATGGCACTACATGTAATTTCTTCAAACTAGCTGCCTTTTTACTGTTGTTTTATGCCACCTCGGAAAACCAAAAAAGATGCATCACGTGAGCGGCCACTGGTGGCCCCACTCTTTTAAACGCCACCTGTACCCTTTCTGTATCTTTCTCTCTCCTCAGTGCCCATACCTGACCCATTTGCTCCCCTTTATTATTATTATTATTTATTATTTATTTTCTCTTAATTTTTTAAGTTTTAAATAAATTCTTAAATTTTAAAATTTTTAAAAATACAAAATTGGATACTTAATTATCTTTTCGAATAATTTCAAAATTTTATTAAATAATTTTAAAAGTTTAATTCATATTTACACTTGATATTAAATAAATGTTAGATAATTTTAAATTACTTAAAACATTATATACATCTATTCTAAAATTAAATATAATTAATAAGTTAATTAATTAATGCTACCAACTAATATATTACATTATATAACATAACAATTATTACTTCATTGATCAAAATAATACAAATTTTTGTTATAAATGACTATGTACAATCTAATAAAAAAAATCATTGCATAAAATAAATTAATTAAAATAAATATAAATATTTAATTCTCCTTAGATCAATTTAATGACAAATGTTTTGAATCAATAATTATTTATTAAAATGAACTTTCTGAATTATGTGAGCAAAATAAAAAAAAAAAAAAAAAATAAATATCATTTTCTTTACATGACTTTCATGTCACATCTTATCCTCATCAATCTTGAAACCAATGTAGTGTGAAGTTAAATAAATTATAATATTAATTTTGGGGTCTCATTAAAATATTAATCCTTTACTACTCGTAAACTATTTATGTAAAACGAACGAACAAAAAAAAAAACGTTAGTAAAAAATTACTTATGAAGCTCTGCCGAGAGGCATCCAATAGTGAAAATTTTAATTTGAGAATTCAACTCCAGATTAGATTCAAGGTGATTCTAGAGCTCTCAAAGTCGGTGGAGACTTGGGTTATAAATGAAGGGGAGCTCAGACGAAGAGGCTAATTTTTAGGGGTTGTTCTAAGCCCGTAACTTCTTCCATGATGAATCAAAAACCCTATGGCTAGCTTCTAACTCTTTCTTGACACTCCCTCTATAATTGTGAAGAAGAAAGCAGAGGGAGATAACCATTGTGCAAGGCAGGGAAAGTAACGTTGAGTTATTGCACCTAGTCTATACAAGTCTTTCCTCTGTTTTGAGGTTGTAGACAATGATGTGGCCGATTCACTTGAACTAGCCAGGTCACCCACACTGACCCAAATAATTTTTTTATTATTTAACCTACTTTCAATCAATTCTCACTTAATTCTCTTTGGTTCCTTAATGTCCACGCCCTATAGGTTCTATACAAGGAAATTTGGTCCCAAACGGAATGAGTATGTAACTAATTTTGTATTTCCTTTAGAAATACTTGTAGGAGCCTCTTGTTATTACATATGTCGATACATTATGTATTGTTACCCTCGTGGATATGCACAGATGCAAAGATAAGCAGACAAAGATTACCCAAGCTCCCTCGGGACATAGGAGGAGGTCAGATAGGAACCTCTCTAGGATTAAGAAACATTTTTGTGGATGCTTAGATAACCATGGATAGACTCACAGTTCGGGAACAACAGCATGCCCTTAGTGACATTAATTGTCTTTAGTATGCAATACTACAATATCATCTTAGGGATAAACTAGCTAGAAAAGAATCACATATTGATAGATGGTAACGGCGGTGTAGTGACCTTTAGACCCATGGCATGGGCGAGTTTCATGTACAAAGACATTCAGCGATGTAGAGCGAATAGTGTCATAATAAGTTCAAGTGATTAGGAAATTTAAGGATGTGATACCGGAGGAATTGTCAAGGATGTCTCTAGTTAGAGAAGTTAACTTTGGAATCGAGCTGGAACAAGGAACTGCGTTAATCTCTAACCCACTCTATAAAATGGCACCAAAACTCAAGGAGCTGAAGGAACAATTCAAGGGCGGCTAGATAAAGACTTCATGTGGCCCAATGTATTGCCTTAGGACGCTCATGTTTTGTTCGTAAAGAGGAAAATGGATCTATGCATCAATTCATAGATTATAGAGAGTTAAACAAAATCACCATTAAGAACATGTACCCACTACCTAAGATAGACGATTTGTTTGATTAGTTATAGGGTGCAATAGTATTCTCCAAGATTAACTTGAAGTTAAGATACCGTCAAATGAGGATCAAAGAGGACATTTGACTTCAAGAGTCGTTATGAACATCATGATTTTATAGTTATGTCTTTCAACTCAGCCTAATGCCCCTACAGTATATTTCATAGTTATGTCTTTCAACTCACCTACAGTATTTATGTTCATTTTAGTGCGAGAGGGTGAAGTCTATATAATTACATCTTAGAGCTTAAGTATTATTGATCATCTGATAAACAATTTGTTTATAATTCAACCACAAATTAAGTCTCCCTCTAGCTAGCGTGAGGGTCGAGCTCCATAATTTAAATTTTGAAATCAACACTTAAGAAAACTACTCATCTATCTAATGACCGAAGAAGTAAATTTCATCTCGTAAGATGTTCCAAGTTCCTATTTAGTCAAGTCTGTAAAATGATAGACACATATAATTGACTTCAAAGTCATTCCCGCCCATGCAAATCAAAGAGCAAGCCTTCACAAACAAGAGTTCATAACTCACTTAGGATTAAGATCAAGTCGCATATGACTATGATGTGAAAAATTAATTCTCAATTAATTAATTTATAAAAGGAGATTAAATATTTCTTAGTCCAGATTTATTCAAATTTATTGGATAAATAATTTGATTCAAATTATTCACGTGGAGACATATGAGTGGGGTTATCTTATACAATGAATTTATATAAGAGTCGATCACCTCTCCTTATAAAATTTTTAATTCAAAAGATTAATATTAAAATAATAATTAAATTGAGAGATTTAATATAATATTTAATATGATTTATGAGCAGCCACAATTATCCTTAAAAAAAAAAATAATAATAATAAATAAAGTAATAAGCAGCCACACTGAATTTTCGAGTCACGTGAGATGACGTCACAGGGGCCCATCTCCCTGACTTTTGGCATCACCTTCTCTCCTCGTCGATCTTATCCACAATACGTGCCGATTCAATGGACTTGCCACGTCACCATTTCCCTCCTGGATCGAATCCAACGGTTTAGATCTTTCAACAAACATGTTCGACATTTAACGCCCTCCTCCTCCTTTTAACTCACTCCACCGCTCCCCTATCGCCTCACTCTCTCTCTGACCCTTTTCTGATCGGAACTCTCTCTCTCTCTCTCTCTCTCTCTCTCCGCCATGGGGCTACTGGACCAGCTGTGGGACGACACGCTTGCCGGACCGATGCCGGACTCCGGTCTGGGAAAGCTCCGCAAGCACCCATCCTTCACTTCCCGGTCCACCGCCGTCAAGGGTACGCCGCCACGGACCATAATTTAAAACCACAAATTTCATTACAAATTTCGCTTTATAAAAATTTGAACTTTAATTTAATTAACTTCAAAAGAATTTAATTAACTCAAATTTGGCTTTAATGGTGTTGGGCAGAATCCAATGGGAAGAGTTACGGGGAAGGAACGCCGCCGTCCTCGTCGGAGGAGCCACTTAAAGTTTCCAGACGAATTATGATCGTAAAGCCGCCGGGTTATCAGTACGGTTCGCCGCCGGTTTCGCCGGCCGGCTCCTCCACGCCGCCACTTTCTCCTTTTTCCGGTAATTTCTAGAGCCTTCTTTCTGTTAAAGCTGAAAACTATAATTACATTATCGGCGGAGGGAGGCGGAGTTATCCACAAAGTGAGGAGATCTGGACCGGTTTTTTGTCGTTTTGTGGAGTTGTCACTTTATCCGTGGACAATACATTCCGAGTAGTAATAATTAAGTGTGGGATGTGAAATGACTATAATACCCTCCATGCATGACTTAGTCTTCCTATGCCTATTCTATTACTTATCCAATAAGTTCATAATTTTTGTTTTACGTTTAATATCATTTGTTTAGAGTTTTTTTTTTTTTTTTTTTTTTTTTAATTTTTGTTGACAAATTTTATCAATATTATGGAGGTAGAGAATCATTCCGATTTCGAAGAAGATCGACGTCAGATGCTTACGAGAAGACGACAAGCGAAGTCGGACCTCGGACTCCTACTTCTCCTTATGACATGCGAGATATGATATGATATGATATGATATGAACTCGTGATCTTCTTCAGCTTGATGGGTCGATGATGGATGATGACTATGATGTAATATGAGTCTTTAAATAGTGTTAGCTTTTTGTTGAGAAATGTCGAAAACGGAGTCGTGAGCTTATGTGTGTAATAGTTCTAATTACGTGTTTGGGTTTGTTATGAAGTGTGTGTGTGGGCATGTTGTTGTGTATATGAATGAGTGATGGGAAGACAATATCTTTTTAAGAATAATTTTAATTTGATGTGATTTATTTTAATTCTAGAATTAAATGAAGCATTATTTTAGGGTTTTAATTTTAATTTAAGAGAGTGTATAGAGATAGGATAATTTTAAATTTAAATCTCGTATATAAATTATTTTTCAAGTATTTTCTTAAAATACAATATAAGTATTTTCTTAAAATACAATATATTGGAGTTTTCTTCCGACAATAGTTACAGTTATGTTATATAAAATATAAATGCTTTGAAAGATGCAGTTTTTTTTTGTACGACCTCAAATAGGATAGAAAGTTTGTTAGGTGCCACAGCATTGCTAAGGTGTTTATATGAACGGATAATTTGACCCATTTGGATTGAGATTACTCAATCCAAAGTGTTTATATCACCTCATAATTTGACCTACTCAATCCAAATTACAAAGGTCGGGTTAACTAGACTTAAGTTTTGAGAAATTAAAAATTTTTGGGTCTGTTTCTCGAGTTTACTTTTGACTTAATTCTACGGTACTTCTTTAATATGTATTATATTATACTTGTTAAAAGACCATTCACTTGACTCATTCTACTAACATGTGTGTCATATCAATTTTGTGTTTAATTGGTCATTAACCGACAAAATCGAATGCTTAAAGTCTTAGTAGACATAAAATTGAATTTTATATCAAATAAACCAATCAATTTCTTAATACATTAAAAGAACCTATTATACACAACTTAAAAGTGAGGAATCTATTATAACAAATGCACTCGCACTTCTTTTTATGGGAAAAAATATCATAACCATTTTAGGGAAAAAATTCTAGTGCTACTGTAGTATAGAAAAACTTTCATGCTACCTTCATTGTTTGAACTAGTAACAGCATTTTAGAATAGCAACTTCTCACTAAAATTAGGTAGCTACTAGAGAACAAAAGTTGATGGCAATAATTTATACCTTTACAAGCAGTCTCTAATGTAAACCATCTAACTTATAGAAAGGCTAATTAATATCAATATTTATATCGTATTGTAAAATATATATATATATATATATATATATATATATGTGCCTTAGTCCCATCTCATGCATGAAGAGATTGGAACACAAAAATCAGAAGCATATAAACACTATTGGGCTCATCATAACTTTACCAGACAGAAGACTTCGGAAATACTTGCATCAAATCTTCAGTCTAAAAGATTGGGCCTCAAATAAGAAAGAAAATCTCAATGCAAACACAGCATGGCAGGGGGAATAATCAAATCTACTACTATTCTTATTATCATTATGGATAGAGCCTATAAAGCAGAGAAGAACATGGAAAGCTTGATCATACCTTGATGTACAAGTGGCTTAATGTCTCTACCTTTTTCATTCAGATTGAGTAGACATAGAAACCATTCTTTTTCTTTACTTTTCGGCCTCCAGCTACATTAGTTCTGAATGCCAACTTGATGCAAAACTAGAAAACCAGAAACCAAAATAACATGACCAAATCTTACGACTTAAGATCTGCTGCTGATTGCATTTTGTCCTGGGTACAAGTAGTTACTCAGAAGAACTTGGAAGCAACACGTCATAGTTTGAGAAACTTTATGATCTTGATGCCAAATTTTCATCATTTTTTTTACAGGAGGGACCAGCTGAATGGTCGATCATTAGAGGTCATCTCATTAAAACAGCCAGATTGTTGTAACTTGTGATGTTAACGAGAGTACCACTGCCACGTTGCAAATTGGCTTCTACAAATCGTTTCCATGCCTTTAATGGCCTAATTGTCTCGCCAAATTCAGAGTTGCCTTCTGTTCTACAATTCTTAAACAAGCCTCTTGCTGCAAAACTCATGAACTCGGTAGGATCGATATAACCACGCATTCTTGATATAAGTCCACCTTCTCGAGATAGACGCATTCTGAAATACCAATCAGAAACAGGTCGTTCTGCTGAGGAAACATCCAAATCAGGCTGGGTTTGAGTTTCGTGCTTTGTGTGAGAACTGTAGTCAATAGAAGTTGAGCTACCAATGCCAAATGACTCCCAATCAATTTGCTGCAACATCATGGCTGCTCGTTCTGTGCTACTCATTGAATTATTTTTCATATCTAATGCACGATCGTAAGCTAGTTTTTCTACTTGAATTTTCATTTCGTGCAACCGATTTCCAACTCTCAAAGCAACTGCATCATATAACTTTCCCCTAGAGACCTTTTGCGCACTTTCAGAGTTAAGTAGATCCTCAAATTCAATGGGGTCCCCAATAATAATTGTCACCTGAAGTTTCCATGTAACAACCACAAGGATATTTAAGAAAGGTAAAACAAATCATTCGAAAAACGTAAGTACGCGTGTGTGCGTGAAAGAGAGCGAGACTTATTAATAGAAAAAATTTGACAAGCACCCTACTATTAGGAAGACCTACCGTCTTTCCAATCTTTGGAATTTTAGCTCCAATAGGCATGATTTCTTGCATACCCGTGTGAACAAATGGAATAACCGTAGGAATAGTATCTGCATCTAAAATCAGCCTGCCATGATATTGATATAGAATGATAAACAGGCTGAGCTTAAACTTCAAAATTAGAGTCAATAACACTTTGCAGAAGTTCCCAAAAATCTGGATCTTCAAAAATACTTCAAACCCCATAATTATAAACCAGAAAACAGTTCCTCAGATCTCACCTTCCAATGCCTCTTTTTGAAGAACCCATTGTTTTTCCACCATCTCGAGAACGACTCCCCTCTGGAAATATGTGAACCCACCCTCCAAGATTTAATTTTGAAATAGCCAAGTCCATACCCTGAGCCATCAAGACAAAGATAAGGCGAGAAAACTAACAAGCAGATGAAAACTACAATCCAAATTAAATTATGCCAAAACTTCAACATGAACTCAATCCATGCACATACCAATTAGACCATATGACTTTTTTCCCTACATTTTACTTTAAGAAACGTGGAGTTCTATCCCTCCAAACAACTTTATCTAACAGTAAAAGAAAACCGACAGATGGAGGAAAAAAAGGATCTGAACATTTTGATAACTAAATTCTTTATTCACATCCCACGATTATGCGCCCTAGGTAATGAGATAGGTATTCAAGAAGGAACAACAGGAAAAAGAAAGAATAAGTCATTTACACTTTCCATAATCCTTCTTTTAGAGAAGACTACTGACCAAAATAAAGAACTGATTTTAAGAACCTAGATATGCCAAAAATAAAGGGAAAAATCAGAAGTCAGAAATGTTCTTTTAGAAGAAAAATGAAATAATACAATGGGCATAAAAAAAATTAAAAAAGAAAAAAAGAAGACGAACATAATTAGAAAACAAAAGTTCTGTCACTCATTGCAAAGCTTTACTCTGATTAAAGACGATAAATAAAGCCTTCAATCATGTCTACAAAGAAGAAATAACCATTCAAGGAAACCACAAACATCTCCACCACATTTCAAATGATAAACACCAGGTATTGCAACAACTGTGAATAAGATTTCAAAGCCAGTATTAAGATAAGTTGAAAAGGCCACAATACCTTTTGATAGATACCATCACCACGGGCAACTGGCAGGACTTTCACAGTACTAAAAAATGCAGAAGTGACAGGATTGCTAAAACATCGATCACTTGCACATAGAGTCCATCTCAAGTTTTGGGCATCAAAAAGTACACTAGGAGGAAGCAGTGCTGCAATTACGAACGGGTCATCTACAGAGGCCACATGATTGCTAACCTAAAAAAACGGGGAGAAAAATACAGTGCTCTATCGTTACCACAATATTCAAGTATCACACAAATGCAAATATAATACTATATGCTAAATATTCCAGTTTTGAATTCTTCAAGGTTGCCAATGTAACTAGCAAAACCAGGAGGAAGCATCTAAAAATGCAATGACAAAACCAATTCATAAAGATGCTCACTGTAACAAGAGGTTGGTCCTTGGGTCTGTGCAGCACAGCCTCGTGTAGTTTCTCCAGACCGTATACCTATAAGAGAAACCAAATGATCAAAACAGATGGCAACAAAAATGAGCAAATAAAAAAGAAAACCTCAGACTTCACTCATTTTTAGCACCTGCACGCGATTCAAACCATGCATAAACACATGGCAAACATTGCCAAGAACAGGAACAGCTACGGCCTGAAGCATCCGAAGAATGACCGATTCTTCTCCATCACTGAAATCCTTGCTAACTGTCTCCATAAAAAATTAAACCACTCAGCTTTTGCAGAAGCCACAACTCAAAAGAAATCACTTCACGAACAATCTCCAGTGTTTAGTAAGACACATATTAACATACAATCGACTAGTTGAAACGAAAGCCTAAAGGCATCTATTAGAAATCCCTAGGCCGAAACTACAGATTCTTCAAGAAATAAATTTCGTACACTCGTACAAAGCGTGAAGTTCCAAGGAAACTAACTAAACAATAAATCTGACTAAAAAGCACAAGCAACCAAGGAAACGATGGAAAAAAATAAAAAGGCACCTCGCTTGCGATAAAAAGCAGTGGAAGAGGGCAAATCATGGCGAAAATCACGAAACCTCTGAAGCCAAAGACGGAGGGTGAAGGAGAAGTAGCCATCGGAGAATATGGCCGGTTTCAAGCGATGGTTGTCGACAACAACACGGAAGCGATCCCTGAGGCGGAGCTGCAGGGAGCGAGCCTTGTTCTTCCAGAGATCAGTCCGGTCAAGGAAATTCACAGCCATTTCACAGAGAGGATTCAAAAGCAGAACCGCGATGGATGAAAGCGGAAATTAGGGATTTGATAACAGAATCTGAGGGTTTGATCGGAGAAGGAAGAAGGCGGCGAGACTAGGCGAGGAGGGGTTTTTGTTGCGTGTGTGTAGCGATACACCTGTTTTCCGATCCGAGTCATCGGTTGCCTTCACTTTCACGTTATTACTTTATATCCATTTTCGGATTTTCAATAACAAATATCCATAATTAATTAATATAAATTCAAAATATATTTTTTCATTAATGTCCATTATTTTATTTTATTTTATTTTATTTTATTTTATCTTATTACGAAAACAATTTCTTCCCATAAAAAATCAATATATATCTTTTAAATTTTACCTTATACCCTAAACTTTGTCTTAATCGTATATACACAATTTCATCGCTCTAAACTAAAAAGGCTCTGAATCTTTGGAGGATGGTGTTTAGGGTTGTTCATATGACTCGATAATATAACTAATTCTGACTACCCAACCCAAATCATAAAGGTTAGGTTGAGTTAGATTTTTTATCCGTTTGGGTTGAGTTAAATTTTTGAAAAATCAAAAATTGAGGTCGATTTATAGATTTTTGTTGGGTTAATCGGTCCAACCCAAAAATGAGAATATTTGACGTTTGTTACCATGTTTGTGATAAGTTGTGACTCGTGAATGTTTGATATTTGAATTTTATAAAATTTTGGTTATTAATGCAACATATAGTGTGAATAAGTTAATAACACCACAGCCCAACCTAAAAATAGAGGGTTAGGTTGTGAACTTTAATTAGGTGGCTCATTAACCTTAAGTTCTGGGTGGGTCCAAAAGTTTTTTTTTACAGGGGTGTACATTCAACCCGACAACCCGGACCAACCCAACCCGAACTATAGGGGTTGGGTTGGATTAACATTTCGGGTAGGGTTGGGTTCATTTTTCTGAACCCGAATTGAATCGGTTCGGTTTCGGGTTCGTGGGTAAAATCCTCCGGTTGACCCGAGCCAAACTCAAATATATAAAATATATTAAAAAAACTTATGTAAAATAGGTTTGTTAGAGTGATACTTATGTAAACTCACTGAGTAGACTAAGAGGTATCATCCGTCTATGAAGACTCACACTCAAATCCAGGAAAAAACAACCGTTATATATGTTCATAAATTATGCATTTTTTCTTTTTATGTATTTAATTTTTTAAAAATATTTTACTAATTAATTATTCATAAATTATATGTGTATAACGATTAAAGATAGACAAGTAATTATGTTCTATAGACAAGTAATTCTAAATTTTAGTTTAAATATATTTATCATGATTCTAATATATTTATTTTCTATTTTTTGGAACGTTATTATATTTCTAAATTTTAGTTTTAATATATTTAAAAATAAACTTATAATTATAATGTATTTATTTTCTATATATATATATATTATTTTTTTAATAATTTAATTTTTTTTGGTAAGTTGAATGTTCACCAATTATGTTCTAATATATTTATGTTATATTTTTTTAATTCTAGTTTTAATATATTTAAAAATAAATTTGTAATTCTAAATTATGATGTATTTATTTTCTATTTATATATATATATATATATATATATATATATATATATATTATTTTTCTAATAGTTTAAGGTTGAAGTCAGCCTAAGTTTACTCTAAAATATTTTTATATGTTTTTTTTTTGTTATATATAATATTTTTAGATTAATCATTTTTATTGTTTATTTAATTTCATGATATATCTTTATATTTTTTCTATTTTAACCAATTTTTTAATTTTTAAGAAATGTCCGTACTTACCTTTTTTTAGTTTTATGACATGTTGAACTAACATGTCACAATTTTCACTCGAACTATGTTAATATGTTACAATTTTCGCTCGTTGTTTTTTATTGAATAATTATGGATTGATTTGTGTTTGTAAATTTTTAATATATTTTATATAAGATTGTATCCGAATAATTATAAATTGGGGATGAATAAAACTTAAAATAATAATAATAATAATAATAACCCAACCCGAACCCAACCCGAAAATAGAGGGTTGGGTTGGGTTGGGTTGGGTTGTGAAAAGTTTCGGGTTGGGTTGGGTTACCAATCTAACTAACCCGAACTTTTTGGTTGGGTCAAAAAAATCCCTCAACCCGACCCAACTCGGACCATGTACACCCCTAGTTTTTTCCAATCCAACCCAACTCACATGCACCCTTAATGGCGTTGAAAAATGTTAGAAGTAGATTATACGACCTCTAATGGCTATGTATTTTATTTTAAAGTCATAGAGCATAAGCACTCATATTTGAGTTACACACGGTAATAGTCTAAGTTCACTGCTAGCAGATATTGTTCGCTTACCTTCACGGTTTTAGAATGTGTTTTCTAGGGGGAGGTTTTCACACTCAGTAATGTTGCGTTCCCTTCTCCAACCAATATGGGATCTCACAATGGATTATATTAGTAACCTTTAAATTTTCATACAAGAGATAACGTTAAATTGTAAAGAAAATAATCAAAATTATTATTATAAATTAAATAATTAACTCCGAGGCTTTAGGACATAAATCTTATCAACACGTCCGACTAGAATACAAAGTCATCCTCATGCACAAAATGCATAATAGTAATGGAGTTCAACTCAACAATCATTTAAACGAACACCCGTCAACCAAAAGGGGGAAATGATGTCGGCACAACAGTTGAGAAGAGATCTTATCCATGATGAACTTACGTTCGCTACCATTGTCGTAGTTGAAGAGAGGAGTTGAGTGAGCTAACTCCAACAAAAATCTCATGGTTGCTACAGAACACCGCAACACAAGATTAGAAAGTCAGACAAAGTATTTGTCTCCACCTGGACAGATAGATCACAAGATTGATTTTATGTTTTGTAACGACCAGAAATTTTCTACTTAATTTAAGGTCGCTACTCTATACATACCATAAACATTGAATGCGGAAGACTTCATTTAAATTCCATAAAACATAACCTTTAACTTAAAAACACAGCCATGGACTTACGTGTTTCGAAAACATCTTTAAAACGACACAATAAAAGACCCGAAATAAAATAAATAAGCGTTTAAGTTTAAAACATCCTATTCTATCCTAAGTCTAAGAAAATGAATACCACTATCCTATGCATGTGCCATGATCTCGAGTTGCGATGCCGTCGTCAGCCGTACAGGAATGCCTTGCCTTAACCTGAAAAATGTAGTAGCACATGGCTTGAGTATTTAAAGAAATACTCAGTAAGTGACCCCACTATTGGGGTTAAATGCAACAATCACATGCAATAAAATGATGGGACCTATCTTTCGTTTCGTTTCATTTCGTTTCGTTTCTTTTTCGTTTCGTTTCGTTTCATTTTCCCTACGGTGTAATCCTAACAGGTAATCGTGGACGTGTACCATATACTCTACACGCAGCCCATACGTGCGAGTATGGGCTCACCAGCTAGTTCGCACACCGCTGGGCCACTGTCCCTAGCCGGTGGGCATGCTCTGGGGGCCCACCGGGACCCGTTAAAACTAGAACCGTCACGGCAGCGCTATGCAAAGCATAACGATCGTTGTCCTGCCATTGGATGTACGCGTCCGTACCCTCGTGATGGGATAGGGGTATCCCCCCAAATGCATGAGCACACAATATGCATGAGGTCCCACTAGTCCTACAGTTATCATTAATGAACATAACCCCCTGTCACGTTTTCATGCTTACATGTCATTCTCATTCTCATTTCTTTACATATCATACATATTCCTAACAGGGTTATGTTTCATGCAATTTACCGTATTTCATGTCATACAATTCATGCAGTTACATTCAAATATTCATACAAACAAGCCATAATCGTTCAAGGACCACACATCGTTACATGCATTACACATCACATCAGACTAAAAGCATACATTCACGTTCACATAACTACGTACTTAAGCACCATAATCTAGCATACAATGCATCATATCATAAACAAGTCATAACGTAAACACTTCATAGTCATATCGTTCTCTAACTTACCATAGCCTTAATATTCTTATACCTATCACAGACATATCATTACGTGACGTACCTTAGTCATATCGTCACAAGAACGTACCCTAATGCTATCGTTCTATCAATCTATCACAAACCTAACCCTTTCTACCAATAACCTAACCGTATTCTTTCACCATTCTCTCCTATCCATAGCACTTCGGTGTGTAACCTAACTCTAACGTTTCATGAACGTATCTTACTCCTATCGTTACATTTCGTTTTGTGCATCCTTCTCGTATCCTATCTCAAACATCTCCTAGAGCACATCGTACGATAATTATTATCATACAATCCACATATTATATAACATAACATAACATATAGGAAGCATATCGATCCACAGACAATTCACACATATCAATATATATGACACGTGCAGAACCACAGGGCACGTGTCAACATAAAAAAAAAACCATGCCGATAGTAAGGTCACTTACCTGGATAGCTTAAGTCGTTGTCACAAATATATCTTTAATGAAAGTTCAATTCCGTCCTTTGAAATCCGAGTCAACCTATATGAGCTCATGACATCAGTTTCAATTTGAACTCTATAAAATTATTTCCCTAATTTACATTGCCCAATAGTAAAATTCTGATCTTTTCTGTTAGACAAAATTTAAAGAATCTCACTACCCTCTAATAAAAATTGTGATGTTTTCTGTTACACAAAATTGGAAGGAGCTCACTGCTGTTTGATATTTCGTTTTATTGTTAAATACTGTTTAACAAATCTTTCCTTAATCTCCCTCTCTCTCTCTCATCTTTT
Organism: Cucurbita pepo subsp. pepo; assembly: GCF_002806865.2. Lineage (NCBI taxonomy): Eukaryota > Viridiplantae > Streptophyta > Magnoliopsida > Cucurbitales > Cucurbitaceae > Cucurbita > Cucurbita pepo. The sequence continues at coordinate 1,584,210 of NC_036641.1, read as the reverse complement.
TCATTCTGTAAATAGGTTCTAAAATTGGGAGGAGCTCCCTGTCGTCTGATATTTACTTTTATTGTTAAATACTGTTTAACAAAATCTTTCCTCAATCTCCCTCTCTCTCTCTCTCATCCTTTTGTTTTTCAATTGTCTAAACACATATTACTGGTCAATTTTAAGTACAGACTACGATCTTTTAGTTTATAGATTTGCCACCTAAAATTTTATTGAATCGTATAATTAAAATGCTAACAAAAATCTAATAATTGTATATGGGATCTGATTATTACAGACGGTTAAGATAGGAAACAAGATTTGATCCTAAATTAATTTCTTATCACCATAACTATAAAGGAAAAGGAAATATGAGATAGGATTTTACGGTAATAACTGACAAAAATCTCTAAATCTGCAATCACGGAAAGCCATTGTACTTCTTCTCAGATCTGACCATTGTTGTTTTTCTGTTTCTTCCTTTTTCTTTTGGCAGGTGGGATGGATCGAGGAGAGATAATTGATTTTTCTGTTTCTTTCTTTTTCTTTTGGCAGGTGGGATGGATCGAGGAGAGATAATTGTGGGAAGGGACAAAGGAATAGTGGAGAGAGGTGGGGAATGTTTTTTTTTTTTTTTAATTCTAATTTTAATTAATTAATTAATTAATTATTATTATTATTTTAACTATTTTTTATAAAGTTTTTTTTATTTGTTTATTTCTTTATTTACTTTTCGGCTATTACATGTTTGGTTGTGTTCTATAGTTCAACACCAATTAAATGACTTGTTAAAAGTTGGTCCATTAGACCTGCAAATATTACTGTCAATGGTCACCCAAATGCTCGAAAGAGACCCTAAGCTAACATCTCTGCTAAAGGGGGGAGACAGAGACAAACCTCTTACGCAACTCATGTTTACTCGGGAAGACCATCTAGACAGATGAAGAGAAGGGTCGATCGAAAGCATTGACTACGACAATTTCAAAATGGAGAAAGAGTTATGATCAAGTTGATGTTAGATCAACTTTGATTTCAAGACAACAAAAACCAACGACCGGTGCAAAAGCATTATGGACCAGCTAAAGTCATTAGAAGGTTGAAAAGTTATCATATAGGGTCCAATTGTTCTCATGGATAGTTAGGTTTTACTATTTCTAGTGTGTAAATACGGGGTGTATGACTATTCACTAAAATCATGTTTATACTCGTCGGAGCTAGAATGCCGAGGGGATGTGACTAGTTGTTAGTTTTTCCTACCCGAGTTATATGCTATTATGAGTTATTGTTTATTTTCTTTTAGCCTATAACATTGTTTTCTTGCAAATTGATTTCAATGCATTTCTTTTCTCACGTTTTCTAAAACACTTTCTCTCAACGTGAATGAGGCTTGATCATACGTCCAATTTCTGCGACTTGTGATTTTCATACAACTAATCATACAACTGATTTATTTCCTAAGTTAGAACAAATGTTGTACAATTGCTGTTCCGCTACTACAAAAGTGCAATTGTGACACTCAACACCACTAGGGAGAACCTTTTAAATTGAACCCAGTAGGCAGACACGTGTGGAATTCGGCCATCGTTCTAAGAGCAAAATCCTCCTCCATACTTATAAACTTACCCTAGGGCCTTCTTAGGGACCACAATGACTCTACGCACAACTAGCCAAGGTTGATGAGAAAACTAGACAAACATAAAGTACCCGAAAATCCTTAAATTATGAACCATAAGAGAATTAGGGCACTCCTTATAGGAGGTATGTACACGAATTATGTAGGCATTTGCTTGAAAAGTTAGCAGACTTTAAGCAACAAATTTAGCCAACTCTAGGAGCAATATGAGCATACAGCTTCAGATTCTGTGTATAAGAACGAGTTCGGCTAGATCCTACCAGTAGGTTACTTACTTAATACTTTTAATACTCACTCTTGCTACCATTTCTTTTTTAAGATCACTTATCATAGTGGAGAACATGTTGGACAGGCGACTTTTTTAAGATCACTTATCATAGTGGAGAACATGTTGGACAGGCGACTGTGGGGGATCTATCATGTCTTTCATCCTCCTGCACTAGAAATTGTAACAGCTAAAGTCTACCATCGATATTATCCACTTCAACCTGTTACATATGGCTATTAGCCTCATGATAAGCTTTCACACCTTATAAAAAATATTTATAAAAAACATTTCGTCCACCCATCCAATATTATACCTAAGTAGGAAGAAAGTTAATCTGAAACAGAGACTACAGGAATTAATTAAGCCTTCAAATATAATATCAAACCTGTGTAACTAATATCTCTTATCAAAGAAGAAACATAAAAGCCATAGCTATATCTGAAGCCAAAACAACACAAGGCTCAGAGAGGATGACAACCACCAACATATAAGTGTGCCTCCATTCAACAAAAACATTCATAATGTGTTATTTCGAAACCAGGAAATCCAAGGACTCTCAATTCACCAAGGGCTCCATCTCAATTCTGTCCTTGCTGAACACTTTGGCAATCCTCTCAGTAGGGACCAACGGAAGGTACGAAGAGACCTTGTAGCCCTTCTTGGAGGTGCTTTGCACGGTCTCGTTGTATTTCTCGGTGCAGTACACTGCAGTTGGCAAGATGGCTTGTGCGACAGTGGGGAAAACAGGGAGCTGGTTGAGTCTGTGCCATGCCGAAGCTGCGCATTGCTCGGCCTTCGGCTCGTATTTGGAGTAGAGTTGCTTAGCAGTTGGCTCGTACTTGGCATACACAGATTTCACAATGCCAGAGACAGAGTCTTTAAGGCCAGTGTGTCTGACCTCCAAGGCTACATTTCGGGCAATTTCAGGCGCTTGCTGTGCAGCAGACATGGCCTGCGATGAGGCTTGCTTGATGGTTGGCGGTACATGGCGATCGATCTTGGTCACCGACTCGTCAACCTATACATTAACAATCAAAGAACATAAGTTTCTCAGTGTTTTAGCATTCAACGTTTTTGGTCTTTTGCATCATTCCAAGGGGAAAGAACTAACAATACAAAATCCTTTTTGCTAATCTCAACCTCAATCCTGTAAATTCTCAGTTTTCTCATCACGTTCTTCCATTAGAATTCGAAATGCACACAAAATGCTACCTAACATATCAACTTTGTATGAACAAACTGATTTGAATTCCATTCTGATATTTCTACTACAAAATTGGTATAATCTTCATTTGATCCTTGGAACTTTTTTAGAAAACATCCATTTCGATTCTTCTAGCATAAACTCAAATAATACTCAACCTTATACATGTAACATGTCCATATTGAACAAAGATACTTGAAGCCATGCCAAGGGAAAGTATGTTTGGAGTTCAAGGACCAAAACGAAAAGTCTACAGTATATTAGGAATTTAATCTCCACAGAAATTCATTTAGACTTTCCATAGAATTACTTAATTGAGAAGTTTTAATCCACAGGCTGAAATTGATAATTGACCAAAGGCATCTGATAAATCAATCCGAGAAGAAACCGAAGAGAAATTTATATGAAGAACATGCATAGAACAGTAACAGAAGAAAGAAAACCAACCTTGCGATCGACGAACTTAAGAACCTCAATCGGAACGCCGTGGAACTTATTGTACAAAGGACCGACAACAGACTTCACAGTGCCCTCGACAGTCTCAACGCCGGGCCTCAGTGGACCAATCCGGTTCTTCGCATAGCCATAAACGTTGAAGAAACACTCCGTCGCTCGAAACGCCGCCGTTTGAACAAACTCCAAATACTTCAGCCTCTCCTCCTCTGCCCTAGCCGCCTACACAAAATCCAATCAATCAATCCTCACAATCTCAGAAAACAGAAATTCCGCACAAAATCGACAAATCCAATTAAATCAATAACACAAACCACAAGAAATTCGAGTGATGAGAGAATCGTACCATTTCTTGGTGCTGCGACGAAGGATTGGAATCAGCCATAGCGAAAAAACGTGGGGGAAATTCAGAGGAGCTTGAGATTGAAAACGGAAGAAAGATGCGATTAGATGATTGATTTTGTAGGGAAATCGAAATGCTTAGCGATAGAATCGATGGAAGAGGAAGAGGAGAAGGAAAGGGAATTTATAGGGGAGAAGAACGCAGGTTGAGAGTCGGTCGAAACGGACGGCCATGGTGGAAACTGGAAGCTTAATGGGAGCGTAGATCTAGAAAGTCAAATGGAAGACATTGACTCTCCCTTACGCGTCGTTCACTTCGAGGGATCCGATACGGATGGTTCTAGAAAGCGTGCGAGTTATTTCCTTTTCTTTTTTCTGGGTCCCACCAAAAATAAATAAATAATTAGTAGGGTTAATTTTTTAAATATAAATCAATTTACGTACATATATTTAATTTCCAACATTATTTTTTATATTGTAAATTTAATTAAGTATTTAAATATAAATAAATAAATATTTTGAGAACTAACGTGACCATCTGGACCCATCCAACCCGAGAAAATTTATGGTTGGGTCAGGTTATGTTCATTAGTTAATATCAGTTGTTTGAGTTCAAAAATTTATGATCCGAACAATTTGGTTAAGTCTAAAAAAAATGTCTCAACTCACACTACTCAATCGATTGAGACCTCTATTTTTGTCGTTTTTTTTTATTTTTTTAAAACAAAATATTTGAATTCTAACCAATTCTAAAAATAAAAATAAAGTTTTTTTTATTTTAATAAAGTTTTTTTTTTTTTTTTTTAGTTTTCAAGGTAAAAAATAGACAACAAAATAACAAAACCCAAGTGAGAGTAGTTTGAAAGGCCGTTAAAAAAACAAAAAATAACAATAATCACCTAAAATTTCAATTTTTTTTTTTTTTTTAAGAAATCAATAATTTTTAAAAATGTCCTATATTTAATAAGTTTTCAATTTCATATTTAATAAATTTTAAAAAGAAAATACTTTATTAGGTATAAAATTAAATTTTATATTTAATAATATCGTAAATTTTCCGACTTTATACAATCTCAATTTTCAAACATCAAGACATTTTGTCGACATGTCTGGTTGATTCTTTGCACCCTCTATCTTCTTTAAACACATATCACCATCTACTAACTTAGAAGTGAAATAGTATCGTTTTCTTATGTGTTTTGTCTCTGAATGATAGATTGGGTTCTTCATTAACTGTACGTCACTCTTACTATTTGTATAAAGAGTAAGTATAATCGTCAGATTATGTACTTTAGGCTTACAAAGAATCTAGTAGATGAACTGTAGATGGTCAAGAGTGAGTTTGAAATTACGAGCTCAAAGTGTATATGATGACACATAATTGGAGAAACATACTGAAGTGTGAGTTAATCGTAACACTTTACGCCTCCTAAATATGAAAAGTCAAGCTTTAGAGATAGTTGACTATCATACTCATGGTAAATTAGAAAGAACTCAATGATGACGGTTAAATAATGAGTTCATTGGTTCGGGAACTCAATATGAGCATACTTGATATGAAAGAATACTTTTGTAACGACCTTAAATTTCCACATACTCAGAGTCGCTATTAACGTCTCATGCTCATCTATAATGCGGAAATATAACTCTTACATGAACATAGTTGATAACGTAAACTTCAAAAAAACGTTTAAAACAACTTCTTCTCTGGAAAACACAGTCATGGTCTTACGTGTTTAAATATGAAATACTTAAATTTAGAGAAAACAAAAACAAATACAAAATAATTTAAAACAATGAAATGCAAAACAACCTATTCTAACTTAAGACTAGAAATTTAAATATGAATCTACCGTATGTTTTAAGGGTTAGACTTAATTGCTAGGAATAGAGTGAAGGGTGGCCAAGTGTTTATTTCAGGGCAAACCCTAGACGTGGGTTTGATAGTTGTAGACATGAATGCTTTTGATAAAATTCTCGGGATGGGTTGGTTAGCCTAGAATCATACCAGCATACGTTGCCGTATAAAGTAGTTTTTTCATTGTCATCACTAACCAACTTCAAGTTCAAGGGTACTTGTACGAGAATCACCCTCAAGATAGTTTCCATGATGAAAGCAAAGAGATTAATACAACACAGAGTTTGGGGTATATTGGCTAGTGTTGTAGATATAAGGAGGGAAGATGTAAAACCCGAGCCCTAACGAGAAATTTAAAACTTGATTTTTCCTTTAAAGTCGAAATTATGAGATTTTATTGAGAGTTTTAGAGATCAAATTTTGAGAGGAGGGAAAACAGAAAATACCTAGAAAATTCTCAAAAATTCAAGATAAATATAGATGGCAAATGCATAGATGGCAGCACATGAGAGAGCGATTTCAGAAATTTTGAAGCTTCTAATATACAGTAAAGCTAGCTCGGGAAGACACTCGTCATCCAAGTAAGTAACCGAACGGACTTTAGGTAAGTAATACTTGTAGGGATCGCTAGAACGTGTTAACATGCAAACATTCCTTTGCACCTAGGGATTGGTTAAGCCGAGGGGCTAACCCAGAATGTCCTGGAATTGAAAAATGGAGTTTAAACTGCTTGGACGCTCTAAGAACCTAGTAGGCCTCCACGATGTCTTATCATAATTTAAGTAGCTTACAAATCACGAAACTAGTTGAGTTATTATTGAGCGTAGAGTCGGGTCAGGGTCGATGCTCTGATCCCATGAAATTGGTTCTTGAGAATAACTAAGGATTACATGGGTAGTTAGCTCAAGGTATGGACCCCTATTGAGTGTAGAAATAGGCGAATTGTAAACCAGCGTGGTTGGACAATGGACTACACAGGTAGGTGCCAGGATGAGAGCCTCTATTGAGGGTAGAAATGAGTCAAGGCTGACGTCACGACTTTGTAAATCGATCATGGAAGATATCAGAGACTACACGGGTAGGTGGTTTAGTATGAACACGTCTATTGAGTGTAGGAACGGGTCAAGGTCGACACCGTGACGCCATAAACCAGTCTCGAAGAGGGATTAGGGACTACACGGGTAGACATCAATGAGGAATCAATCGAAACTTTGAGACCTACATAATAGCTAAGAGCATTGTAAAGGGTGAGTCCGAACTTCTTATATACTAAAGGAAAGCTGTAGGAACCCACTAGGAGAAGAAAGCGATAACAACCTACAAGTAGNTTTTTTTTTTTTTTTTTTTTTTTTTTTTTTAAGTAGGGTTGAGGTGGGGAGGTGCTCGAAAGCTACACTATCAAAGAGGGGTGTTGTTATGGAGCCTCAGTCCGTTTTTTTGTTCTGTCTTACCATTTTCCCAACATCCTCTTATAATTGGATTTAGTATTTTATTTAATGGTGTTTTTGAATGTTTTTTTATTTATTTAAATTTTATTGCATTTTATTTTTTATTTTATTTTACTTGTATTTTTTATTTATTTTCGTATTTGCCTTTTTAGTCTCAATTCGAGTTTCAAACCCTCGAAAATCAGGTCGTGGCAGAAGAAAAGTCTCTGTTAGCGGTATCAATGGTATACTATTTTTCTAATGTGTTCTTAGATGATTTACCAGGAGTACCCTCGTCCCGAGCGGTAGATTTATGCATAGAGCTTGAAACGCGTACTTACCTATTTCCAAGACCCCATACCGCATGACACCAGNGAGGGTAAAATAGACATTTTCCAAAATAAATGAAAATATTTATAAAAAAAAACTCAATGTACTGCAAAACTTGCTAGATTAGGGCTTGGTCCACCCCAACACATCTTATTCGGCGCACTCATGTTATTTGTCAAGAAAAATGGTAGATTAATACATTTGTGCATGGATTATAGAGAATTGAATAAAAGAACGATAAAGAACAAATACTCTCATCCTCATATAGAGGACGTATTTAACTTACTTACAGAAACGACAATGTTTTTCAAGATAGACATCCGTTCAGGTTACTATCCGACTATGATCACGGGTTTTAAAGGATGAGGTTTTAGTGGCCCCCACAAATGTGGACGCCATCACTTAACCAGGAAGGAAACTTATCAATTAAGAAAACTTATGGACGAAGTCATATATTTATAAATTTGTTTTTTAAAAATATAAATAAAAAAATCAATTAGTTATCGAACCAATAAGAATGTTAACTGCATCATATAAGTTCCAATAAAATTAACTTAATATGTAGCGTTCCAAATTATTCAATAATAACGAAACGAAGATCAAAGAATAATACATCAAAATGGGCGCTACCATATGATGGTAATATGAATTAAAATTAAATTCCAACCACTCCCGACTAAAAAAACCATTACATGGTAAAAATATTTATTAATATATTTTTTTAATTTCTAAATTTTCATATTTATATTTAATTAAATGGTAAAAATATTTAATAGGTTTCTAAACTTTAGACGGTATATTTATTAAATTCTTAAACTTAAAAAATGTCACGTGAACATATAATTAAACAGGTTCAATATTTGTTTTTAATTGGATATTAATTTTTTTAATTTTGTGTCTAATAAATTTGTAAATTTAAAAAATGGTCAAATAGATCACAAAATTGAAAATATATAGGTAGGGTGTACATTCAACCCGACAATCCGGACCAACTCAACCCGAACTACAAGGGTTGGGTTGGGTTGGATTAGCATTTTGGGTAGGGTTAGATTTATTTTTTTGAACCCAAACTGAATCAGTTCGGTTTCGGGTTTGTGAGTAAAAGCTTCGGATTGACCCGAGCCAAATTGAAATATATAACATATATTAAGAAACTTATATATCATTAATAGCCACAAATTTATAAATCACATCAAACATTAATAAACACAAAATCTATAAATGACATAAAAANGTCATGGACTTACGTGTTTCGAAAACACCTTTAAAACAACACAACAAAAGGCTAAATAAAATAAAAAAAAAAACATATTTATAATTTAATCTAAAGAAAAGATAAAGACTAAAGTGCAGCTTTAAAAGAAGTACACTAAATAAAGCTAAGCACAATAACCCACAAAGTTGTTCTTTTTTTTTCCCTTTTCTTTTGTTCTTTTCATACTTTATCCCTCCATATACATCTATATTACAATTCTACCCCCAAATACTCATACAACTTGTGCAAGTTTCATGTCTTTTCGATGTCCAAAATTGTCCAAACAAGCACAATTTTTATTCTCACATCACCGTGCAACCACTGGGATTCTCCTCGCTAAAGAAGTCGAATGGATTAGACGTCGGAGAGTTTGATAGTTCTGTCAATGGTTGTGGTTGTGGTGGTGGTGATGGTGGTGAAGCGTTTCTTACTGCAACTGAATGTACATATGAATATGGCAGTGGCTCGACATAGTAAGGACCGTAGGTGGTAGTTGGGTGTGTCGTATTGTAACTCGTCACGTGAGTTGGTTGGGATGAGATTGTGTTATAACTTGCCATGTGAGTCGGTTGGGATGAGATCGTGTTATAACTTGCTATGTGAGTCGGTTGAGGTGAGATCGTATTGTAACTCGCTACGTGAGTCGGTTGGGATGAGATCGTATGTACTGGATGGTAGTATGGTTGGTTAAATGGAGGGGCGTGATTGGATGATGGAGTTGGATCATGATGATGGTGATGATCATGAGGAGTGGCTGATCCTATGCTGCCAGGTGGAGGAACTACCTGTGGAACCTCCACATCTCCGACAACAGCGCCGCCGCCTCCTCCGCCACTCTTCTCTTTCTTCTGCCCTTTCCTCTTCTTCTTCCTCCCTTCTCCGCCGCCACCGCTGCTTGCCTCGATAGCTACCGCACCGCCACTTGCCCCACCAGGTTGAGTCTCACCGGCGATATTCTTATCACCACCTCCTCCCGATGTATGCTCCACAACTCTTTCCACGGTGGCGCGGCCAATCTTCGCCGCAGCTCCGTCTCCATCGTTGCCCTGGGCAGCTCCACTAATTCCACAGTTTTCCTCATTTTTTGATGGGACTGGCACTTCTTTCGCCGGAGCCTCTGTTTCCGTGCTCTGTTTCTGCATTCCGCCGTCGTGCACGGCGGCGCTGGTTACAAAGACAGGGATTTCCATAGCGATTTGCTTTTCTTTGATGTTTTTATAGATGGGTATTCTTTCTGGCCATGGTTCTGCGTGCTTTCCTGCCTTGATTAACCTTTTAATCAATGTTTGTTCGTCTATATTCGTTGTTACTGTGACTTTCTGCTGCTTTCGATCGATTTCTACTCCGTGAACTCCTGTAATTGTGGAGATTGAAGAACACCCAGATGAACAACAATGGAAATTTTCGATTTTTTAAGAGAAAACAATGAACAAATTTTGAGGAAGGGCAAGAAATGTGAAGAAATGAAGAATTTGATGAAAGAAATTCATGTTAGAGGAAAAATAAGGCATACCCAGATGAGGAAACGAGAGGAATTTTGAATTTTTAACAAAATAAATGAAGGAAAAACAGAGGAAATTAAGATTTGAGTAAAAGAAAGCGATCAAAATGTAAAGAAATGAAGAAAAAATGAAGAACAGTACCATGAATATTATGGAGAATCTTGATCACTTTCCTCTTGCAACCTTCACAGTGAATGGAGACTCGCAACAAACATGTCTGCAAAATTTTAGCAGAAAATAAGAAAGATTTGAAAATGAAGAACAATTCAAGAACATTTTACCTTAGAGTTGAAGGGTTCTGAGGTCGCTTCGAAGTCTTTAGCTTCTGGTTTTGCCATTAGCAGCTCAAGAATGGAGCAGAGAGAGAAGTATTGATCAACAGTTATGGGCTACAAGGTTATAATAAACAAAAGAAAAAGAAAGAGAAAAAGAAAAAGGAAAGTCTTTTTGTTTTTTTTAAGAAAAACATGTTCTTTGGGCTGGCAAATGTATGAACTTGAATGGGGTTTCCTTTATTTTGATGCTTTTTCATTCTCTTTAATTTGTTTTGTTTTTTGTTTTTTTTAATGTAAATAGGTATGGGGACAAAAAATATAATGTTTTTTTTTTTTTTTTGGTACCATTAAAGGAACAACTTTTCATACTATAATGGCTCTACACATCTCTTTAATCTCAATTAACAATACCTATGAACCTAAACATAATTCCATTAGGGGGATTATTAATTTGATTTAAAATTTGCATTCAAAATCTATTATGAAAATATAGTATATAGCACATATATTTAAGGGGGTTCGTATGACTCGAGAACTCAATCAATTTGGACTACCCAATACAAACTATAAAGGTCGAGTTGTGTGATATCTCACATTGGTTGAGGAGGAGAACGAAACACCCTTTATAAGGGTGTGGAAACCTTTCCCTAGAATACCGGTTTTAAGCCTTGTGGGGAAGTCCAAAAGAAAAAGTCCAAAGAAGACAATATCGGTTAGCAGTGAGCTTGGGTTGTTACAAATGGTATCAGAGCCAAACACCAGACTATGTGCAAGCGAGGAGGTTGTTTCCTGAAGGGGATAGACCTGAGGCGGTGTGCCAGTAAGGACGGTGGGCCTCGTAGGAGGTAGATTTGGTGGGGTCCCACATCTCTTGGAGAAAGGAACGAGTGCCAACGAGGACGCTGGCCCTGAAGGGAGGTAGATTGTGATATCCCACATTGGTTGGGGAGGAGAACTAAACACCTTTTATAAATCCTTGAGAACAATATCTACTAGCGGTGGGCTTGAGCTGTTACAGGTTGGGTTAATTTTTTTTCGGTTTGGACCCGACCAGTCTGAAAAAAATGGGGTTATAACTCAACCCAACCATACTCTACTTTTAAGATTATTATTAATATTAACAATATTTGATGTTTGTAACTGATATTAGTGATGTGTTTGCTATTTAGGAATTGCTCCATAGATCTCATCGATAATGTTTGATGCTTCTTGGGTCTTCTTTGGCCACTGTGAAATCACGGATGAATTGCTGAGTATCTAGATTTGATGACAAAATATGGGGATGACTTGTGTTTAGGGGTGAAAGGCAAACCAAGATCAGATATAGCTAGCTTTCTGCGAAATCTATTCCAGTAGTGTAACACACTACTAAATTAGTTTTCACGGAAAACTAATTTAGGGCAAGTAGAGCGTATGATGTCGTTGGCCCGAGGTAGAGCATTCAATGGACTAGGGGGGTCCCATTTCGTCTTACGGGAAACTCCAAATACAAGCCTAGATAATTTGTATATCCAATAGAAAGAAGTATTCACGAGAGAAGAACAACCCAACAACCCGACCCATAGGTTAGGTTGTGAACTTTATTTGGGTTGTTCAGTTCACTAACACAACTAACCCGACCCATAGATTAGGTTGTGAACTTTATTTGGGTTGTTTAGTTCACTAACACAACTAACCCGACATTTCGAAGTGGTCCAAAAAATTTCTCGACCTCTACATATATCATTTCTTTTACTAATATTCTCTATATATCTATCATAAATAACGAATCTTCTAGAATAAAGGTGGTTCTTGATTTTATTTGTTGTAAAGTTGTCAAAATGAGCCAATGATGTGGCAAAAGAAATGAGCTTAAAATAATTAATGTAATAACTCATATTATTCTAAATGTTTTCTAATTTTGTGTCCTTTCACGATTAAATAAATTATTATTATATAAATTTATTCCAAAAGTTTCATGAATAAAATTACAGATAAGCTTTTAATAATTGTTTCAATAATATTTAATATTTGAAAATTCAATTCTCACACGCACCGATCTGAATTCGTTATTAAGAATCAAGGAAGTTGCTTAGAACCACGAGGACATTCATTCTCGACTCTTAGATCATTCAAAACCATCAAGAATCAAAGAAAAACGTGAGGTAAGAATTTGGGAGATCTAAGAGGAATTAGATTCTGAATTTTTGATATTTTGTTCTTAGATGTATTTCGCTCCTTTTCCATGAAGAAAGCTAGAGTTGAATCAGACTTGAAAGAGGAGTTTCTGTGAACCTCAAGAAATGGTAAGAACGTGATTTTCTGCCAAATTTAAGTATGTTTATTTCCTTTTGTAGTTAATCATTAATTATTAGAAAAATATCTATGTAAACAAAGATTAAAACTCTACAACTTTAACGAAGGAAACAAGTTAATTTGAATAATGTAGAAAAAGTTATGAAAACCCATCAAAGAGAACACGTGTTAGCCACAGAATCGTGAAGCACGTATGAGAAGGAAGGGAATGAGTGTCGATCAAACATAATTCATGGAGAAAAGAATTGAAAATTGTGCTCAGATGGGATTGAACAGCCGTCAGGTACATGTGAATATCTGTGGAAGAACTGCATGACGTGAACCATCGACCCAATCTGACCACCTAGAGACTCGTGAATGCGCCCTTGATACACGCGCGTGTGAATTCGTGCATATGGAGCCTTTTGCATACGTGATTGGTGTGTGACATGCGCTTGAATTAGGGCTTACGAAAGAAATTTCATAAATCTTGGAGCTTTTAGCATGCATAAAAGTTAGCTCAGGAAGTCATGCGTCATCCATGTAAGTAGTCACACGAATTTTAGGTAAGTAATACTTGTAGAGGTCGCTAGGACGTGGCTAGCATGCGGGCGCATATCATAGGTGGTTAGAGTAGGCATGTTTAGGACTTTAGTGGGCAATCTTGAATAAGTGAACAATGTTATTACGTAGAATTACGAAAATGCCCCTATGAATAAAATTTAAATTGCATGCCTATTTTAATGCTTTATGTTGTGATAGAATGGAGGATGAGATATTGTGATTTGTGCACCAAGTGATTGATGGATGTCATCTACTCGTTGGGTTTCCTTGCATGTTTCTAGTTTATGGATTTTGTGCTTAAGTGATGGACAGAGATATCTATCTAATAAGTATGCATGAATGTTTTGAATATGTTCCTCGTGCTTTAAGTGATCGACGTGATTATCTCCCTAGTAAAGCATGCATGAGTGAATCAAGTTAAGAATAGGACGGTAGAGCTTGAGCAGTTTTTAAGTTAACTAAGGACAATACGTTTCCAATAGACTAAGCATCCTAGGATCGTGAACGGCGATTAGAATTCTAAGCTTAGGTGCACTCACAAAAATGGTTTAACCCCAAGCGACCTGGAAACACGAGACGAGACTTAAACAGCCTAGACGCCCTAAGAACCTAGTAGACCTGAATGACTGCAAGGATGACTTAGAAAGCTTAACAAATTTTTTTGGTAATAAGAACGATGTAACCAAAACCTCTATGGTTAATTGAGCAACTATTTTATGTGGGGGCAAATCAAGGCTGAAGTCGTGATTTTATGAACCGCTCATAAGGAAGGACTTGGAGCCACATGGGTAGCTAGCTCTTCTANAAAAAAAAAAAAAAAAAAAAAAAAAAAAAAAAAAAAAAAAAAAAAAAACATGGCTGACGTGACGATCCTCTAAATTGGTCTCGAAGAGAGACTTTGGATTACACAAGTAGTTCCTTAAGAATCAAGGCTGATGCTGTGATTCTGTAAATCGGTCCTGAATAGGGACTTGGTACTACACAGATAATTGTCTTAAAGCGAAGTGTTTCTAATTGTATGTAAAAACATGTTAAGGCTAATGCCACGATTCCATAAATCAGTCTTGAAAGAAACTTGGGACTACATAGGTAGATATCTAAAGGTTAGTGTTTCTAATGTGTGTAGGAATGGGTCAAGGTTGACACCGGTTACTATCTTGGAGAGAGACTTGAGATTACCCATGTAGATAACTAAGGGTGAGAGATTCTATTGCATGTGAGAACAGGTCAAGGCTGACATTGTGACTCCGTAAACTTGTCCGGAAGGGAAACTTAGGACCTCAGAGGTAGTCTTCAAGACCTCCACAAAAGTTTAGATAGTTGTAGGATTAGGTCTGAACTTCCTTGAGCTTGTAAGTAGATTGCTTACTTAATATTTTATACTCATACCTGTCTCCTTTTTTTATCCGGTGTTTGCAGGTTGTCGGTTGAAGTGTAGGAGAATTCTACAGCTACGCAGTCATAGAGGGATTCGTTCTGGAGGGTCAATCCATTTTTGTATTTCGAGTCTTTTTTATTTCATTTTGTAATGAATTCTGAACCTAACCTGTTTCTCTTTTTGTAATAAATTTGAACACTATCTTGTAATTGAATTTCATTGGGGTTGATTGTTTTATTNTTTTTTTTTTTTTTTTTTTTTTTTTTTTTTTTTTTTTTTTTTTTTTTTTTTTTTTTGTGTCTTTTTAGTCACCGTCCCAGATTCAAAATTGGATCGTAACATGAGTAGTTACCACAAGTAAAATCACAAAATAGTAGTACGATCTCCATGAACACAAATATTTAATTGTCATAAGACAATATCAAGAGTATGTGGTATAATGCCCATGCACACACATAGGCAATGTCCAAATATCATCATTAGCCCACTAAGATTACGCCCAATAATTGTCTGTGCATTTTGAGATAATCATTGTGCCTTGAGTTCCTTCAACTCTGCTGGCGTCATGCGATAAGGTGCTTTGGAAATAGGCCCAGTTCCCGGCTTGAGTTCAATGACGAAGTCGACCGCTTGGGACGGGGTTATTCCAGGTAGGTCGTCCGGGAATACATCTAGGAACTCGTTTACTATTGGCACGTTTTCTAAGGTCTTCTCTTTTTTTCTTACGTCTACAACACATGCTAATATAGCCCATCCGCCTTGCTGAACTAACCTCTTTGCTTTTATCATCGAGACTACCTTGGGGGTAATCTCGGTACTTGTGCCTATAAATTTAAAGGTATGTCCTATCAGTGGTGAAAATTTTACTTCCTTTTTACGACAGTCTATACTAGTTCGGTTTTCGGCTAGTCAATCCATGCCTAGTATGACGTCGAAATCCGTCATGTTTACTACCATCAGGTCAACGCTTAGAGTTTGGTTCCTTGTGATTACTTGCCATCTTTTACTCTATACCTAGATACTAAGTCTACCCCTGAAGGGGTGCTTACAGACATTTCATGCAATAAGGGTTCTAATTCGAACCCTGCTTGTACAACAAAAGACATAGAAATAAAGAAATGCGTGGATTTAGAATCAAATAAGGTAAAAGAGAAATGACCTAAAATAGATAGTGTACTTGTCACCACGGCGTTGGACCTCCCAGTGTCCTTGCTCGTAGACGCGTAGGCCCTAGCTTGAGCTCGCGGTGGTGCTGGTTGTTCCATCTGCTCTACTACTCTAGGCGGGTTTGGTTGTGCTTCAGCCCGGTCGTGCAGTTCACAGCGATGTGCCCCTCTTGAACATCTATAACACGCTCGGCTGCCTGCCATACACCTCCCACCGTGTAGTCTTCCACAGATAGTGCATCCTTCTTCTCTCTTCCCTCTAGCCCCATCTTGATTCCTGGGGTTCCTGTCGGTACGTTGAGGAGGGTTTCGCTCATTCCATCTTCGAGCAAGTCTGTTGTTGGAACGTTGCCTACGTGCAAGTGGTGGACAGTTAGAGCCTCCTGATTCATGTGGGCGCTTCTACCCAATTACTACCGGCTCCTCATGTCGTTTCTCATCCTTTGGTTTCTTTAAAGTCTTGGCAATTCTCAAGGCTTCCTCATAGGTCTTTGGGTTGAACGATTCCAACATATGGCGGTTCTTGGTTCCAAACCCAATACAAACTTCTCTGTCATCTTTTCTTCGGTGTCCACCATGGATGGTGCAAATCTCTTGAGTCTCTTAAACTCTCGGTTGTATTTCTCCACTGTGAGTCTGCCCTGTACCAGATGGGCGAACTCCTGCTGCCTCTTAAGTCGCTCTGACTTAGGATAATATTCTTTAAGGAAGGTCTCCTTAAACAGTTCCCAGTTCATAGGTCCCCCTTCTAGGTTAAGAAGGGTTTTGTTATCTCTCCACCATATCTCTGTGTTCTTTTGTAGGACGAATGTTGCGCGGGCGACCTTTTGGTTCTCTGGGCATTCCATAGTCTCAAAGATGGTTTCTACAGTTGCATTCCACATTTGGGCTTCAATGGGGTCTTACAAGGAGCCGGCGAATTGTCGAGGGTCATATCTCTTGAAATCTTTTATCCAGTTTGAACATCTAATAGGTTGTGGAGGGTTTACTAGGGCGTTGGCCTGAGTATCGGCCAGTGCCAGTGCCTGTGCTTGTGCCTATTGGCTGGCTAGTAGATTGGTTTGCTGAGTGGTTACCAAGGTTTGAATTAAGACTTGGATGGACTCACACATTAACTTAGTATTAGAATCTACTCCGGTCGTTGGGTGTGCAACCTCAGGTGCGGCTTGTGGTGGTATAGCAGGCTTGGGTGAAGGTTCAGCTTGTGGTGGAGGCTTAGCTTGTAGTGGAGGCGCTTGAGGTGGTAGCACAACTGGTGGTAAGACTGGGGGCGGCGCAACTATTACCGACCCAGCCTCTGATCCTTCTCGAGGTGGGCCCTCTACTGCCACACCTCATCTTATTTCTCTAACACGGGGTTGCCCCCATCCTTGTCTTCCTCTTCCTCTTCCTCTTCTTCGTCCTCTGGGCATGGTTCTATAAACCAATATAAGGTTACTTAAGTCTAAGGCCTTAATACTATGCATATATAAATAACAATATACACACTATATAAAACATCATAATGTCACTGAAGTAAACACTCAACATGTTATACATCATATCATACTCATTAATAAATACTTAAAATATCACAGAAATTTAAGTAATATCCACAGAAAAATGCATGCGAGTTCGAAAACGTTTCTCATTTCTCATTTTATGCAAGACATACCTGACAGTGATGGGGCATCGATGTTGGGACCATGGAGCGTGTCAAGCCTACATTGTAGACTAGTCTACAAAATCTAAAACCTAGAGCTCTGATACCAACTGTAACGATCCTAAATTTCCACATATCCAGAGTCGCCACTAACGTCTTATGTTCATCTCTAATGTAGAATATAACTCTAAAGATGCTCATCTTAATTAGCAGAAAACAAATTTTAAACTTTAGAATACGTTAAATCACTAGAAAACACTGCCGATCTTACGTGTTTCAAAGATCATGCTAGAGTTCAAAATAAGATAAAAATAATTACAAATTAAATAATTTAAATAAATGAAATGCAAATACCCTGTCCTAACCAAGACTAAGGAATTTTAAATATGCAACTATCGTATGCACGTGCCACAGTCTCTGATCATGATGATGTCGTTAATTGTACATGGGCGCCTTGCCTTTACCTGAAAGACAATATGGCACACGGCTAGTATTTCAAAGAACTAATCAGTAAGTGACCCACTATAGAGGCCTGGGTTAGGGACCTATCTCTAATCATCATAAGGGTGACCTTCAGTCTTGGACAAATTGGATGTGTAGTGCTTCCCTACACACGACTCACACATGCGAGTGTGAATCCCCAGGGCGCTCGCACATTCCCTGGACCCTCTGGTCAAGCTAATCTGTAACGACGTCCAGAGGTCAGTGGAACCCCATAGTATCATGCGCCTCATGAACACCCTCATCTGTGCGCATTCGCACCTATGTGTATTCGCACTTGTGTGCATTCGGGCTTATCATACGGTGCGCGTCCATACTCATCATCTCTAGGGGAAGTAGCCCTATGCTTATGAACATACAATATGCATGACGTCCCTCTAAATCCAATTATACGTCTCTTCTGACACAACCCTCTAATCTCCTCTCTTTGTTACACTGTGTAACACGTGCTCATAGATATTTACATTAATATCATTTTCTTACTCTTCGGGTTGTGTCCTATGTTGATCTATGACATGATGCAATATGACATACAACATCCTAAGGCATGTTCAACATGTAAAACATCATCATGCTAGCAACATCGTCATGCATATATCATACTCATCATAAAAGTCATTAAGTGCATCAAATATAATTGTACGTCATGCATCAAAACATAAATAACGTACATTTAACATACATCACAACACGTCATGCTCATACATCATCATAATTCAAACAATCTTTAGTCTATCCTATAGTAAGGCCACCTACTTGGTTGGCCTTGGCCGAAGTACTCCCTAATTAGATAAACGTAAGCTCCCGTTCCGTGAGAGCTGCTTCCTACGTTGCCGGAGTTTGTTTCCTATCACACCGTTTGCCACCTTCCGTTAGTATTTCACAATTAATTTACCAATAATTCAATAAATGTGAAATATGACTCTAAAACGGCCTCAAATACCTTAATTGGGGCCGAAAACAGGTCCGGGAGGGTCGAAACAGTGGAAACCAGGCCGAAAACAGGTGAGCTGAGCCGAACAGCCGCTGGGAGCCGCCGAGCCGAGGGACCGCCTGCGCCGCTATGTGCCACGTGGTAGAAGTAGAACGCGCCACATCGTGCAGTGTGCGTCGGGTCGAGGCGCGGGTCACACTCCGGTTCGGGTCGACTGCTGCAGAAGGCTACTAGGCCGGGCTGGTTGTTGGGGCTCGATTTACTGGACTGGGTGCAAGTGTTTGGGTTGCAGGCCGGTTTGATTGGACCGTGGGTCTGGTCTCGGGTTGGTTCAACTTAACCATGGCTTTTGGGCTGGATTGAGGTTTGGGCCAATGTAGTTGGGCCTTGATTTCACGAGCTAGACTTAGATTGGTTTGAGTCTTGGGTCTGGGTATTCGATTCCGGCTAACCCAGATCCGATGGATCCTTCTTCCTTACCGGACTTCTGAGCAATTTTCTGTCGCATTTTCTCTCTCCGTCCTGCGGCTTTTCCGTTGCTGATTTCGGTCATCTTTCTTCCTTTTCCTCTCTGTTTGTCGTCCCTCTTTCCTTCCTCAAAGTTTTGTGGCCTAAAATTTCCTAAAACAATAGAATGTAAGAACGTTTAGGAAAATCCAATTATTCGACCTCAATTATCGACAACGGTACTTACGAATGGGCAGAAAACGTACTTTGAGTTATTGTGCTATCATTAAGGACCTTCTCGTGATGGTTACTGAGCGTTTGACGTCGATTTTGGAGCGGTTTGGGACTCGTCGGAAAAATTGGAAACTCACGGACATTATTCAAAATCTCTCTCTCTCTCTCTCTCTCTCTCTCTCTCTCTCTCTCTCTCTCTCTCTCTCTCTCTCTCGTATTTTCTTTCTTTTCAATATTTGTAGGTACTCTGATAGGTTCTGGGAGTCGTGGGTTGAAGGCTGAGCGGGGTGCGGTTGTCGTTTCGCGTGGGATTTGCAAAACTCGGCGGTCTCCGAAAAACTCGCGAGTTTTCCGACGACTGAGTTTTTTTTTCTTTTTCCTTTTTATTTTTTCGGGTCATTACATAAAGAGCCAAAGACGTATGAAGAGGCATCGCAAAATATGGCTTGAGAGTAGGCAATGGATAAAGAAATTATAATCTACGAGTAAAATCAAATTTGGAAACTAGTGTCAGGAGATATCAAATCCATCTTTTGCAAGTGGATTTACAAAACAAAGTGTACTATGAATGGATAAATTGAGAGATACAAGGCTTGGAGTTAGATTCAAGGTTCTCTCAGCAATATGGATTAGACTATGATGAAGCGTTTAGTCTAGTGGCGAAGATCGTTATTGTACAAGTTCCTCCAACACTTATGGTAAATAAAGATTGAAAATTATGGCACAGATGAATACGAAGAATGCTTTCTTGCACGAAGACTTAAACAGAGAGATCTACATAGACCAACCAAAAGAATTTGAAAATGGAGTTAGAATCATTAGTCAGTACATGCAAAGTTCAAAGAAGCCTCATTTGGATGCAGCTCAACGGATCTTAAGATATGTCAAAGGTACAATCAATTATGATCTTTTGTTCAAAATAAGCGAAGACTACAAGCTAGCTAGATATCGTGATGCTGACTATGCAGGATATCATGCTATCTGAAGATTTGAGTAGTTCAAGAAATTACGTGGCTGAAACTGTTAATGAAAAACTTGCACCAAAAAGTATACTATCGATACCACTTCATTGCGACAACTAACCTACGGTTCGCCTGGTAGAAAATTTGATGTTTCATGGTAGAATAAAGCATGTGAAGGTGCACCGTCATTTTATTAGAGACAGTCTTGAAGGAAGAATACACATGACCAAGTGGTAGATTTGTCTACAATAGTGCTAAATATTTGCAAACATGAGGGCTTTTGCTGTCAACTCAATATGGTACGACGAATAAGAACTAGTGTTGAGGGAGAGTGTTAAAATATCGTCACTAGCTCAATAAGATCAAACCCAATAATCATACGAGCAGATTACTTGTGCACTTTATCAAAATAATTCAAGTATTTTACATATTTTAGGAAAATAATTTAGATATTTTAGGAATAAAGATGGTAGATATTTTAGGAAAATCCTTTAGTTATTTTAAAAATAAAGATACCTAATTAATTTAGGAAAATTTTAGGTATTTTACGAATAAATGTTTAACAAATAAATTGTCTAGTCTTTACTGTAAATACCCCTCCGCCCTACCAATGTTTTCATCCCAAAGAAATATAAAGCACAGAGTGTAATAGTTTTTAGAAAGTGTCTTGTAATCTCTTCTCGATTGATTTTAATCAATAGTGCGAGTGTTTCCCACAAAGAGTTGTGTTTAATAGATAATTGTCTCCAAGGCCACATCACACAGTTCAATATAATTCACCTACTCAAAAATAGGTAATTACTACAATTCTCATGCATATAAATAAATTTGACGGTGACGCTACCAATACTTGCACGGATTGGTGGAACGGGGCATAACCAAAATTTATGGTGCTACCAATACTGGTATGAATTACTTGCAGGGACATAACTGGCATAACCAAATTTTACCCCATTGACTAAGAAGGATAAAAAGGGTGAAACTTCTCCTACATAGATACATGCATATTGCAAACAAGGGTGAAACTTCTAGGATTGAAAGAATTCCACGTTGTGGCTGTGGAGACCTGGGCTCGAATCCCAGCCGCCACAATTATGTTTCTTATAAAGCCTCTGGTAGGCTTGAATATGATATATGGTCTAGCGTTAGGGCGCAAACCAATTTAAAGAATAGGAGTGTTATGTGGTGACCCTCACAATGATGTATTATAATATCGAAGGATTAGTGCCGGGTTAGCCAAAATCAAAGTTACAAAATGAGCTTTTTTATGATTACATCGGGAATAATCCCACAAAAGGTAGATTATTCAGAGCGGGTTCCATGGACAAGGGGGATGGAATAGCTGTAAGAAGGGCACACACTTTTTGTACGCCGTATGCCGATCCTTTTTTAAAACATTTCCGGTTGTTTTGGTAGACAGNCGTATGCCGACCCTTTTTGAAAACATTTCCGGTTGTTTTGGTAGACAGCGACAGAATTGTTAGAGGCGATCTTCCTTTTCGAAGAGTAGAATTGAAGTATAGTGTTGAACTGGTCGGTGTAACTGTTGAGTTCTATGGTGGTGAACTCAAGGGAGTGAGTTATAGCTGCTATTTACTTTAAATGGCTTAAAATCTTTTTTTGCTACATTTAAATAAATTAAACTAAGTGTAAATATTTCATGACCAAGATTTGCACCTGAATACGAACTTGACACTAATGATCTCAACATTGTAACATCAAAATTAATTAGAAAAATTCTAGAGTAAAGTACTTTTTTTATAATATATCATGTGGCTGTAGTTTAGTGGTAAGAATTCCATGTTGTGGGCGTGGAGACTTGGGCTTGAATCCCAGCAGCCACAATTATGTTTCTTAAGGGCCTTGCATCCTAAGTAAGGTTGGGTGCATAAGAACCTTCTATTTTCTTATCCAGTTTAAAAATAAAGCATAAGTCTACAAATATTTAGAGTAAACGACTTTTTTTTTGGACATATTATGAGAATTCCATGTTGTGGACCTGGGCTCGAATCTCAGGAAGTTGACAATAGGAACATGTTCAATTAAGAACTTAAAAACACTGTTAATACAACCTAACTTCGTAACTGTTAGGTTGGGTACCTTATTCTAATAACACTGTAAATATGACCTAACTTCATAACTGTTAAAAATGATTTGATCCAAATCGTTCACGTGAAGACATTTATGAACATAATTTCAACCGAACCGCCAACGAAAATCTTCAAATTCTCAAGAAATTTCTAGCGGAAGAGAGGAAGTTAGAGGATGTGAGTCAGTGATTAGGAGGGAAAATGGTTGAGCATGATTATAACAAAGATATTACCATTTGAACAAATAAAAACTCACTTAGAAAATATAATATTAAGCAAAAAGGGCATAAAGAAAAGAATCTATTAAATATGAAATCTTATTATTCAAAAAAGATTTGTATTTTATAAGAAATATTCAATACAGCTTCCTGTAATACTAATATTTTTAAATCTTTTAGTAAAGCTACTAAGCAAACATGTATAAATATATGCCCAACAACAAGAGAATTACACTATAATACAATTTCTTAAAAATTTCTAAATTAAAAAAAAAAAAACAAAAAAAAAAATCCAATTTAATTATACTCTAAAAATTCTCCTTGTGGAAATCAAATTTGGTGGTTGTTTTCCGAGAAAAGTCTTGGGACAGTCTCCTTAGCTCTCCAACCAATCCTTGTGCTCCACAGTAAAACACTCCTGCATTCACATTTCAATCCAATTATACAAATGAGTCGTGTGCATTCGAGTTACGACTAATCATGAGATCGTTTTAGAACCGGAGATATGATTACGAGGGTGCGTTTTGTAATCATCTCGAGATCATAGAATCAAATGGTAAATATGTAAATTTAGCAAATGCTTACCAACTCGTTGATCTGGATGATTAACAGCAACATGCTTCAAGACATTGCGCCAGTTGGGTCTAGCAAAATGAGTCTTCACCCTTGTTCCCGACACGATATCGACACCATTCTTGGCATGGTTGAGATCTTGGAGCATGGTAATGAGGGCAGACCGAGCATCACCCTCTTCGTAAACGCTGGTGCAGTAGTTGTGCAGTTCAATCACTCTGTCTCGGTCGTTCTCAGCAACTTCATCCATGACACCTCTAAACCATTCGAATGAGCCCTGCTCTCTGGTGACCCAGTAGAAGTAAGCTCGTTTGGTGACAAAGGGCTTGGAGTTCTTATCGGCAACGCCATTTTCAATGTCTTTCTGCTCCTTGATGTTATTGAGTACATCCTTGACAATGCTGATCAGCGGGGTGGCACCGATCCCGAGCCCCACAAGAAGAAGAACATCATATTGTTTGTAGTCTTGAGCTGGAGCTCCATATGGTCCGTCTATCAACAGCCTTGGCAACCTGATTTTGTTGTTGCTTTGGCGCATGTCAGCTCTTAAAAGACCACTTTGATCAACAGATGGAGGCTGACATATCTGCGTGACAGAGGGCAACATTATAGTATTTAAAAATCAAACTTCAAAACTTTAAAAGCTTTATGTTTATGAAATTTGATAAAAGAAAACAAAATCATTAGTCATATGAAAAAAATTAAGCAAGTACCTTGGAGAAAATGTTCTTGAGCTGCAAAGTCCAGTCTCCCGCAGTGCGAATGTGAATGCTCAAGTAATCATCCCCTGGAGCAGATGTAATCGAAAATGGATGCCTGCAACAAAATTCGATCACATCCGTTAATTCCAATCAAACCAATTATCATGATGATCTTGATTGATCATGATGATCATGGTGATGGAGAAGATCAGACGGTGTAGGATTTACCATTGGAAGGGAGAAATAGCAGAACAGTTCACATATATGTACTGTCCACTTGTGTACTTGAATCCTTGAGGCTTTGACATTTGCAATGCCAGAACATTTCCAGGATACACAGCAACCTGAGAGTTTCATTTTTTCTATCAGCATAAATTCATACTTTTTTCTCGAGAAAATTTGTGAGTTTTCTAGGCAAGCAAGAAAAAAGAAAAGGGTGTAAGGGTGTAGACCTTTAGAATCCTCACTGTTTTGTAGCCCGATCGAAATGCACGAATCAATCTTTCGCACGCGTAGAGCAAAACAGGAACAGCTAGATACATCCATGTCTATATTCGACAATGAAACAAAATGTTATTTGGATATAGTTTGGTTACGTTCTTTGTTTGTTATAAAGTTCGACAAGATCGAAAAAAAACTCACCGTCTTTTTGTACCATTCCTTGGAGAGGTAAAGGTAGTATCCATGGATGATGAAGAGGACATAGACAATGACAAAGAGATGGTGAGAGTACCAAAAGGCATTGAAGCCTGTGAGTCTCTTGATGGTTTTTGGGAGGTTCAGGCGGTTGCGGCGGAACCATGGTTGAGCCAAGGTGAATGCTATGATCATTAGCACCACCATCACAACCCCGGTCCACCCTTCCGTCCCCTTCACAAACCACCAGTAGTTATTCGGCCGCACTTCCCCAAAAAATGGCTTCATTGGTTCGTATTCGGCATCGGTTGCATGGAGTAGCTTTGGAAAGTCACAGGTAAGATGCGCTCCAGCATGTAAAACGACTCCAATGGCTATCCCAACAGCAATTACCTAATCCAAGCAAATGCAAATTCACGTTCTTATTAAATTTAATTCTTCCCAACCCAACCACTTCAGCTTTCGAGTTTCGAAACGATAATGATGGACGATAACACATTTTAATCCTCTATGCATATCCTTAATGCTCCTCAAATGTGAAAGTTAACAAGTAAGCTAGTAACATCAAGGAGGAATCCAAAAACTTAAACTAGTTAGAATATATTTAATCTTTTATGCCTCTTCTTAACAATATCAATCAAAATCCAAACACTTCATTTTGGTTTAGATCACATTTTGGTCCTCAAATTTTCAAGTTTGTTCCATTTTGGTACTTATTCAAGGACGAAACGAGATATTCTAAATGTTCATGGACCAAAACAGAACATACAATAAAAGGAAAGTGACAAAATGAGGATTTAAACCAATAATTTTCCAAATCAAACTCAAGCAATTGAAACCAGCAATAATAGCAACAAAAACAAGGAAAATTCAGCAGAGACAAATGATCAAACACATGGCGGGCAACAACAACAACAAAAACATAGTGTCAAAATGAGGATTTAAACCAATCATTTTCCAAATCAAACTCAAGAAATTGAAACCTGCAACAACAGCAACACACATAAGGGAAAATTCAGCAGAGACAAATGATCAAACACATGGTGGGCAGCAACAACAACAAAAAAGAAAAAGGTACCTTATGGAAGTTGACATTGTCATCAAAAGGGACAACTCCACCAAGCTTGGTCTTACTCCGAAGCCAAGTGATAGTATTCCTACAAACAGGGAGAAGGATGATGGCCATGTTGAACTTAAGGGTTTCAGCGGCACCTTTGGCGGTGGTGACACAATAGCCCATGATATGGAAGACGGCTCGTTGGCGGTACTGGATGAACTTCCAAGCAAAGAGAGCAGCGCAAATGGCAAGCCATAGAGAGATGACCCAAATGCGCTTCCAATTGTCCTCGACGAAGTAGCGGAGAGAGCGATATGCGCGCTTGATGGGGTTGTGTTCCTTTGTGGGGACGAGCTTTTGGCTTAGTAGTTGGCTCAGCACGCGGCTGTCTGTCACGCGGTTGGGCGCTGATGCTTGGTTTGGAGCTTGTAGTAGTAGCATCTCTAAGTTATATAGCTGAAATGCCCACACATGGTACCCAATTAGTTAAATTTCCATCCAATTTGTCTACATCTTTAAAACCGTTCCATGTAAAGCTTAAAAGTTGTCGATCTCTAACCGTGGTTACTAAGGAAGTCTAAATCTACGTCTAATCGATATTGTCTTCTTTGGACCTCTCCTCTCGGTCCTCTCGGACTTCCCCTCAAGATTTTTAAAACGCATCTACTGGTACGAGGTTTCTGTTAGCCGAACACAACTCTTACATCTAACCGATATTGTCTTTTTTGGACATCCCCTCTCGGCTTCCCCTCAAGATTCTGTTAGTCGAACACGACTCTCACATCTAACAAATATTGTCTTCTTTGGTCATCCCCTCTCGGGCTTCTCCTCAAGATTTTTAAAACGCGTCTACTAGTACGAGGTTTCTGTTAGACGAACACGACTCTCACATCTAACAAATATTGTCTTCTTTGAACATCTCCTATCGGGATCTACATCTAACAGATATTGTCTTCTTTGGACCTCCCTTCTCGGACTTCCCCTCAAGATTTTTAAAACGCGTCTACTAGTACGAGGTTTCTATTATACGAACACGACTCTCCACAATGGTATGATATTGTCCACTTTGTGTATAAGCTCTCATGACTTTGTTCTGGGCTTCTCCAAAACGTCTCATACCAGTGGAGAGAGTATTTTTTATTATAAACCTATGATCATTTCCTAAATTAGCTGATTTGGGACTGTTTCCACACCCCTTACATGAATGTTTGTTATCCTCCCTAACTGATGCGAAAAATTATAGAAAAATAATGATATATATAAAAAACAGAATATAAATTTTAATTTATGGGTAAGAGTTGAATTGTTTATTTATTATTTTAAACTATATATTCGATATTTTATAAAATTATGAAAAAAGAAAAAAACTATTGATATTAAAATTTTAAAAATATATAATAAATTACTAAAATTTAATTTAATTGTTTTTGTGTAATAAATTAGAGATTTATTAAGAATATTAAAATTTCTTGGACAAAGAATTGATATGTTGGGGTCATAAATGCTATTGATATAATATTTAAAGAAAAAGAAAACCATGAATTTAATATTTTTTGTTTTTATTTATTAGTTGAATAAATGTTAATGTTGGGTGATAATTAAACTAGATAATTAATATGATGCGTTTAGAGTAAGGTCAAAATAAGTAACATTTTAATAATTTTAATTTTATATGGTATTAAAAGAAATGTTATATATATATATATAAAGATACAAACCTCAATATATCCAAGGTTGTCAGGGTCCAACTCTTCCATGATTAAAGCAGCATATTCTTCAGCATCCTCTTGGATTTTTGATAATTTATTAGCTGAAGCACTTAATGCAATTATCTGAAATTACAAATAAATAAATATTTATATTATAAGTTTAACATTTTCATCATTTAATTAAGAATATTAATAATTTTAAATGTTTCAATAATATCTTTAAATTTTAGAAAAAATCTAATTTTGGATGGAAATTTTTAATACGGTTTCAAAAATATCCTTTTAAACCTTAAAAAATTTCATTAAAATACCACTAAATTTTTTTTAAAAGGTTAAAAAATACCATTAAAATTTTAGCATTAACACTCCTTATTTTTATAAAACATTTAAAAAAAAAAAAATTACCGTCAATATATGAATAAATATAGTTTATCGACATTTCATAGATTATTTTTAAATTTTTTAATATTACATTTAAAGTTTACGAGGGTACTTTTGAAAATGGTAACAATAAAGATAATTTTGATTTTTTTTTAATTAAAAAAAAGTTAATATTAAGGATAGTTTTTAAAATTAAAAAGTATTTTAAATTTTTAAAAAAAATCAATCTTATTTTTAAAACAAAATGTTAACTCTTTCCTTAAAAATTAACAATAAAGTTAGTTTTGGATTTTTTTTTTTTAAATTTAAAGATTTTTTTAAAAAATTTAAAGAATTATTAAAACTTTTGAAATTGAAGACAAAATACAAAGTTTAATCATATTTTAATTAATTTAGTCTTATTTTTAAATAAGAAAAAGTAATTAATATACAAAACAAAGAAATACATATATTTAATATAATTGAAATAAAATAATTGGTGATTATTATTAAACAATATATATCTTGACCTTCTGGTAGAAAAAAAATTCACCATCAATTTAAATTAATAATTTTTATTTATTTATTTCCAATTACTTTTAGAATATATATATATATTTATTATTAATTTTCTTCCCTCCAGTTACCTCTTTGACTTCTTTTCCAGTAATGCGACCATCGGCATTCTTGTCCACCCTGCACGATCGTACCATTTGTTAGACCAGGCTCTGTTTCAGCAATCTCCATGGCCATATTCTAGTGAGAGAGAAGAGAGGGAAAAGAGATTCATACATATCGAAGAAGATTTGAAGCCTAGCATCGAAGCTTTCATCGATTATCTGCTCCCAGAATTCACGCAGTTCCCCTTTGGTTATGGAAGTTGAAGTTATGCCTCGTCTTCTAGCCAACGCGTCGAACAACTCGCCCGCGAACTCGCTTGACTCCATTCCTGATCCAGCAACGAACCAACAATGATCGGTAAAATTTCAATCATTGGTTTGAATTTGAAAGATTTTGAGAAAAATGTGATTTATAGTTGTTTATACCTATGCATCTTGCGAACAATGACTTCGGAAGCTCTCCATTAATGGCGAGTTCGTTAAATCGATTATCAATCTCTGACCAGGCTTCACTTCCGACGGATTTGGTCATGAATCGAAGGCCATTTAGGGCACGGCTTGCACCGGATTTAGTTCTGTCGATTCTATTGAAGCTTTTTGAGGAAGTCATCCGTTTCAGTTCCTGCGATACTTGCTTCAATTTGAAAGACAATTGAGAGCCTAGCGTAGGGCGCTTGGTCTCGAGTCGGCTCGCTAACATTGCCGTCTCCGAATCTCCGCCTTTGATGTTCTGAACGGAGACTGTATCATCGCGAACATCTAAGGTAATCTCGACGTACTGATCGTCGTCTTTGATTCTCATAGTGCTTCTTGTGCTGCTGCTGTAGCTACTGGTTCTTTTGTAGGCAACAGAAGGTCCTGTCAATGGTCCGCTGAAGGCAACTCGTTTGGAGCTTCCTGTGCTCTCTGTATCTGACCATGAATCACCAGGTTTGTTCTCTTGGCCCTCCATGGTTGGATCTGAATCTGAACTCTCTGATTTGTTATATGCACTGTGAGATGCACACCAAGTGTTTGTTGTTATGCCTGAGATACAGAAACGTTAGAAATCATTAGGCATCAAGATGCACACCAAGTGTTTGTTGTTATGCCTAAGATACATAAACGTTAGAAAACATTAGGCATCAACCAAACAATTTCAAAAACTCTCTCAAAGGGTAGTTTGGGGTTTTCAAATCTTATTACAAGCTACAATAATTCCAACACCGTGTGTTCATTCTCCTTCCCAAGAAAGAAAACGAATGATAGGATGATTGATTCAGTAACTGGAATAGCTAGCCAAATGGATGCCTAGAGTTGTGACTAAGAACAGGAAGAAGGAGAAACAACAAGATTAAAAAGAACACCAATGATTTCAAAACAAAGAAATCAAGAGTGGTTTAGGAAGAAAAACATAGAGAAACAGAAGAATTTGTCTGAATTGAATCTAAGCTGACCTTTGGAGTTATGAGTTCCAGATTAGGCAAATCTCTTTAGTCGTCTTTGGTGGGGAAGAACAGGTGAATTTGTNAATAAATATTTATATTATAAGTTTAACATTTTCATCATTTAATTAAGAATATTAATAATTTTAAATGTTTCAATAATATCTTTAAATTTTAGAAAAAATCTAATTTTGGATGGAAATTTTTAATACGGTTTCAAAAATATCCTTTTAAACCTTAAAAAATTTCATTAAAATACCACTAAATTTTTTTTAAAAGGTTAAAAAATACCATTAAAATTTTAGCATTAACACTCCTTATTTTTATAAAACATTTAAAAAAAAAAAAATTACCGTCAATATATGAATAAATATAGTTTATCGACATTTCATAGATTATTTTTAAATTTTTTAATATTACATTTAAAGTTTACGAGGGTACTTTTGAAAATGGTAACAATAAAGATAATTTTGATTTTTTTTTAATTAAAAAAAAGTTAATATTAAGGATAGTTTTTAAAATTAAAAAGTATTTTAAATTTTTAAAAAAAATCAATCTTATTTTTAAAACAAAATGTTAACTCTTTCCTTAAAAATTAACAATAAAGTTAGTTTTGGATTTTTTTTTTTTAAATTTAAAGATTTTTTTAAAAAATTTAAAGAATTATTAAAACTTTTGAAATTGAAGACAAAATACAAAGTTTAATCATATTTTAATTAATTTAGTCTTATTTTTAAATAAGAAAAAGTAATTAATATACAAAACAAAGAAATACATATATTTAATATAATTGAAATAAAATAATTGGTGATTATTATTAAACAATATATATCTTGACCTTCTGGTAGAAAAAAAATTCACCATCAATTTAAATTAATAATTTTTATTTATTTATTTCCAATTACTTTTAGAATATATATATATATTTATTATTAATTTTCTTCCCTCCAGTTACCTCTTTGACTTCTTTTCCAGTAATGCGACCATCGGCATTCTTGTCCACCCTGCACGATCGTACCATTTGTTAGACCAGGCTCTGTTTCAGCAATCTCCATGGCCATATTCTAGTGAGAGAGAAGAGAGGGAAAAGAGATTCATACATATCGAAGAAGATTTGAAGCCTAGCATCGAAGCTTTCATCGATTATCTGCTCCCAGAATTCACGCAGTTCCCCTTTGGTTATGGAAGTTGAAGTTATGCCTCGTCTTCTAGCCAACGCGTCGAACAACTCGCCCGCGAACTCGCTTGACTCCATTCCTGATCCAGCAACGAACCAACAATGATCGGTAAAATTTCAATCATTGGTTTGAATTTGAAAGATTTTGAGAAAAATGTGATTTATAGTTGTTTATACCTATGCATCTTGCGAACAATGACTTCGGAAGCTCTCCATTAATGGCGAGTTCGTTAAATCGATTATCAATCTCTGACCAGGCTTCACTTCCGACGGATTTGGTCATGAATCGAAGGCCATTTAGGGCACGGCTTGCACCGGATTTAGTTCTGTCGATTCTATTGAAGCTTTTTGAGGAAGTCATCCGTTTCAGTTCCTGCGATACTTGCTTCAATTTGAAAGACAATTGAGAGCCTAGCGTAGGGCGCTTGGTCTCGAGTCGGCTCGCTAACATTGCCGTCTCCGAATCTCCGCCTTTGATGTTCTGAACGGAGACTGTATCATCGCGAACATCTAAGGTAATCTCGACGTACTGATCGTCGTCTTTGATTCTCATAGTGCTTCTTGTGCTGCTGCTGTAGCTACTGGTTCTTTTGTAGGCAACAGAAGGTCCTGTCAATGGTCCGCTGAAGGCAACTCGTTTGGAGCTTCCTGTGCTCTCTGTATCTGACCATGAATCACCAGGTTTGTTCTCTTGGCCCTCCATGGTTGGATCTGAATCTGAACTCTCTGATTTGTTATATGCACTGTGAGATGCACACCAAGTGTTTGTTGTTATGCCTGAGATACAGAAACGTTAGAAATCATTAGGCATCAAGATGCACACCAAGTGTTTGTTGTTATGCCTAAGATACATAAACGTTAGAAAACATTAGGCATCAACCAAACAATTTCAAAAACTCTCTCAAAGGGTAGTTTGGGGTTTTCAAATCTTATTACAAGCTACAATAATTCCAACACCGTGTGTTCATTCTCCTTCCCAAGAAAGAAAACGAATGATAGGATGATTGATTCAGTAACTGGAATAGCTAGCCAAATGGATGCCTAGAGTTGTGACTAAGAACAGGAAGAAGGAGAAACAACAAGATTAAAAAGAACACCAATGATTTCAAAACAAAGAAATCAAGAGTGGTTTAGGAAGAAAAACATAGAGAAACAGAAGAATTTGTCTGAATTGAATCTAAGCTGACCTTTGGAGTTATGAGTTCCAGATTAGGCAAATCTCTTTAGTCGTCTTTGGTGGGGAAGAACAGGTGAATTTGTTTGAAGCAGAGGAGAGGAGGAGGGAAAGAGCTTTATAGTTGAGGATGATTTGGAGGCTGAAGAAGAAGAAGAGTATTATTCAAAGTTAATGGGTTTAATCCAAGGGGCGCATCTGGGTTGTGTTGGGGGAGAGAGAGTGGGGTTGTTGGGCATCAAGCTGTTTTCTTCTTACAACAAGAGCATCCATCCACACACATGGTCAATCTTGTCAAACAATATTACAATATTAATAAACTGGGTAGACAAACAAAGAAGAAATTAGCCCCAGACCTTTACCTTTGGCCTTCCTGTGAAACTCATAATGAACTCACTAGATTGGGAAAATATGGTAAGTTTTGAATAAGACTTTTGGTTATTGTTGAGAAGTTTAATACCCACGTATCATATACCCATATCCAATACCTCCCCTCGAATAAAATATCTTTTGGAGTCTTAGTCATTTTTTATTTGAAGAGGCTTTAAGCCTTTTTCTTTTGGAGTCATTTTTTCGANATTTTTTTTTTTTAAATTTAAAGATTTTTTTAAAAAATTTAAAGAATTATTAAAACTTTTGAAATTGAAGACAAAATACAAAGTTTAATCATATTTTAATTAATTTAGTCTTATTTTTAAATAAGAAAAAGTAATTAATATACAAAACAAAGAAATACATATATTTAATATAATTGAAATAAAATAATTGGTGATTATTATTAAACAATATATATCTTGACCTTCTGGTAGAAAAAAAATTCACCATCAATTTAAATTAATAATTTTTATTTATTTATTTCCAATTACTTTTAGAATATATATATATATTTATTATTAATTTTCTTCCCTCCAGTTACCTCTTTGACTTCTTTTCCAGTAATGCGACCATCGGCATTCTTGTCCACCCTGCACGATCGTACCATTTGTTAGACCAGGCTCTGTTTCAGCAATCTCCATGGCCATATTCTAGTGAGAGAGAAGAGAGGGAAAAGAGATTCATACATATCGAAGAAGATTTGAAGCCTAGCATCGAAGCTTTCATCGATTATCTGCTCCCAGAATTCACGCAGTTCCCCTTTGGTTATGGAAGTTGAAGTTATGCCTCGTCTTCTAGCCAACGCGTCGAACAACTCGCCCGCGAACTCGCTTGACTCCATTCCTGATCCAGCAACGAACCAACAATGATCGGTAAAATTTCAATCATTGGTTTGAATTTGAAAGATTTTGAGAAAAATGTGATTTATAGTTGTTTATACCTATGCATCTTGCGAACAATGACTTCGGAAGCTCTCCATTAATGGCGAGTTCGTTAAATCGATTATCAATCTCTGACCAGGCTTCACTTCCGACGGATTTGGTCATGAATCGAAGGCCATTTAGGGCACGGCTTGCACCGGATTTAGTTCTGTCGATTCTATTGAAGCTTTTTGAGGAAGTCATCCGTTTCAGTTCCTGCGATACTTGCTTCAATTTGAAAGACAATTGAGAGCCTAGCGTAGGGCGCTTGGTCTCGAGTCGGCTCGCTAACATTGCCGTCTCCGAATCTCCGCCTTTGATGTTCTGAACGGAGACTGTATCATCGCGAACATCTAAGGTAATCTCGACGTACTGATCGTCGTCTTTGATTCTCATAGTGCTTCTTGTGCTGCTGCTGTAGCTACTGGTTCTTTTGTAGGCAACAGAAGGTCCTGTCAATGGTCCGCTGAAGGCAACTCGTTTGGAGCTTCCTGTGCTCTCTGTATCTGACCATGAATCACCAGGTTTGTTCTCTTGGCCCTCCATGGTTGGATCTGAATCTGAACTCTCTGATTTGTTATATGCACTGTGAGATGCACACCAAGTGTTTGTTGTTATGCCTGAGATACAGAAACGTTAGAAATCATTAGGCATCAAGATGCACACCAAGTGTTTGTTGTTATGCCTAAGATACATAAACGTTAGAAAACATTAGGCATCAACCAAACAATTTCAAAAACTCTCTCAAAGGGTAGTTTGGGGTTTTCAAATCTTATTACAAGCTACAATAATTCCAACACCGTGTGTTCATTCTCCTTCCCAAGAAAGAAAACGAATGATAGGATGATTGATTCAGTAACTGGAATAGCTAGCCAAATGGATGCCTAGAGTTGTGACTAAGAACAGGAAGAAGGAGAAACAACAAGATTAAAAAGAACACCAATGATTTCAAAACAAAGAAATCAAGAGTGGTTTAGGAAGAAAAACATAGAGAAACAGAAGAATTTGTCTGAATTGAATCTAAGCTGACCTTTGGAGTTATGAGTTCCAGATTAGGCAAATCTCTTTAGTCGTCTTTGGTGGGGAAGAACAGGTGAATTTGTTTGAAGCAGAGGAGAGGAGGAGGGAAAGAGCTTTATAGTTGAGGATGATTTGGAGGCTGAAGAAGAAGAAGAGTATTATTCAAAGTTAATGGGTTTAATCCAAGGGGCGCATCTGGGTTGTGTTGGGGGAGAGAGAGTGGGGTTGTTGGGCATCAAGCTGTTTTCTTCTTACAACAAGAGCATCCATCCACACACATGGTCAATCTTGTCAAACAATATTACAATATTAATAAACTGGGTAGACAAACAAAGAAGAAATTAGCCCCAGACCTTTACCTTTGGCCTTCCTGTGAAACTCATAATGAACTCACTAGATTGGGAAAATATGGTAAGTTTTGAATAAGACTTTTGGTTATTGTTGAGAAGTTTAATACCCACGTATCATATACCCATATCCAATACCTCCCCTCGAATAAAATATCTTTTGGAGTCTTAGTCA
Organism: Cucurbita pepo subsp. pepo; assembly: GCF_002806865.2. Taxonomy (NCBI): domain Eukaryota; kingdom Viridiplantae; phylum Streptophyta; class Magnoliopsida; order Cucurbitales; family Cucurbitaceae; genus Cucurbita; species Cucurbita pepo. The sequence continues at coordinate 1,549,006 of NC_036641.1, read as the reverse complement.
TTTTTTATTTGAAGAGGCTTTAAGCCTTTTTCTTTTGGAGTCATTTTTTCGACACTTGTCTCTTTTGGAGCCTTAGTTTGAAGATAGTTTGAAGAGGCTTGAAGCATTTTTTCCACACTTGTCTCTTTTGGAGCCTTAGTTTGAAGATAGTTTGAAGAGGCTTGAAGCATTTTTTCGACCCTTGTCTCTTTTGGAGCCTTAGTCATTTTTTACTGACTTTGAAGAGGCTTGAAGCCTTTTTCTTTTGGAGTTCTTTTGGAGTCATTTGTTCGACACGACTAAATTTAGGGCATAACTCTGATACCATGTTAGACGAACACAACTCTCCACAATAGTATAATATTGTCTACTTTGAGCATAAGCTCTCATGGCTTTGATTTGTGCTTCTCCAAAAGGCCTCACACCAATGGAAAGAGTATTCTTTGTTTATAAACTCATGATCATTTCCTAAATTGGCGGATGTGGGACTTCCATCCTCCAACACTACTTAGGCTTTACATTTCATTCAACTTTACATTTTCTTTTACAAAAGCTTAAAATTTATTTCTACTAAAAAGATTGCATATAAATTATTTTTCAAACTGGAATTATAGATTAATTTTGTCTTTATTAAAATTACATGCATTAAATTTAAACATTTAAGAGTAAAGGACGATTGAAATTATATTATTATTTTGTTTCTATAATGTGGATTTTTTTTTCTGTCCATGTTTGCATTTGGAAAATGGGTTAGAAAGTACATTTGTGGATCACGAGACTTTATCTTTATTTTGAATCTCTTGAACTTTATTGTTTGAGAACTATTAAATCTTAATATTACATGATAAAGTCGATTTGTTTATATTTATGGTGAATTTCAAACTACTTTTTTAAGTTATAAAATTACTTTTTTAAGAAAACACTTTCTGTCTTATAATAGAAAACATTAATTAAAGTGCTTAATAATTGATAAAGCTATTATTTAAGTAATTTTGGTAAAAAAAAAAAGAAAAAAAGTCTCTAATTTTTTAAATACTATTACCCTTTTGTTTGGATATAAAACGTTAAATTTATGAAAATGCTTTAGATTTTGTTTTAATAATATTCATAAATTTTAAAATGCTTTAAAATATCTATTTTTTTTTTATAAAAATACTATTACCGTTTTGTTTGGATATAAAACATTAAATTTTTATTTCAATAATATTTTTAAACATAAAAATCTTAAAAATACTACTTACCTTAAAAAAATATGTCGAATTTTTGTGAGTTGAAAAAGAAAATCTAAAAAACAAAACCTACCATTTCTAACGTTTTTTTTTTTCATTTTTAAAATTTTGAATTTTTATAATTATTATAATTTTCGATTAGAAGTTAATTTGTTTTAATATGAGTAAATAAACCATGAACTATTTAAAAAATTATATTAAATTACCAATTAAGAAGATGAGGGAAAATTGCCCAAAAATGGTTCCTTAAATTCTATCTTTTAGTATAGCCATGAAAATAATAATAATAATAATAGCTTTGTAGTCTTGAAACACTCCATGAGACATTACATACTCTGCCCACATGTTTGTTTGTATTAGATTAAAATATTAGGTTAGTTAGCTAAGAATATCACTATTCAATGAAGATTAAATATCTTTGGTCGTATATGAGTCATCTTTTTTTTTTTTTTTCTTTTTCTTTTTTGTCTCATACTTTGAAATTTTGAATTTTGTTTCTTATGTTTCAAAAGTTCTCAATTAAAAATTAAGTGACATGATATTTGAAAGAAAAAGCTTATCCAATAATGTATTATTATCACATGCCATTTCAATTATACCATCCAATTATTAAATTTTAATGGAATTTTTTAGTTGAGATTTATTTCTTTTTTAAAAAAGTTGAAACATTTAGTCCCCATATGATAATAATTTTATTTTATTTTGTGTGCTTTATGAGTATGGTTTTAGTTTTTCATCTTTTTTTTCCCTAGATTTTACTTAGTTTGGTGTTGTATTGATGTATTGAAATTAATAACAAAAGTTAATTAAAAACAATATATGTGGTTTAACCATTAAGAAATGAAAATTAGAGCATTCAAAACCATTTTGTTAGTGTCAATGGTTGGAAAGTCAAGATAATATTAAAAAGTTGGGATATGAAAAGATTGATTTGATGAATGAGAGGAAGAAAAGACGATCTTAGAGAAAACTAAAAAGCTTTGAGAATGTAACAAACCATTGCTTTCCAACTTGCTTACCTACTCCATAACTAAAATGCATCATCATGTCAAATGAGATTTTTTTTTTTAATGATATGTAAAAAATTGACAATTTAGTCCTTATCATTTCCCCTCAACACTTTTTCTTTTGAGGAATCCAACCCACCACAAGTAATTGAATATAATTGAATACCATGTTTTTTTTTTCTTTTTTTAATTATTTTTCTTAATCATTTTCGATAATCTATTTCAAAATTAGATAATTATCCACAAAGACAGTTCGATTCCTAGAATCTTATGATATTTCTTTTGCCCTTACGTGAGATTCTACATCAGTTGAAGAGAGGAATGAAATATTTTTCATAAATGTGTAAAAACTTCTCTTTAATATATGCGTTTTAAAACTTTGAGGCACGTAACGGGTAAAAGTGGACAATATCTACTAGCGGTGTGCTTGAATTGTTACAAATGGTATTAGAGTCAAATACTTGGCAGTGTGCTAGGAAGGACACTGGCCCCAAAGAGAGTAGATTATGAGATCCCACATCGTTTGGAGAGAGAACAAAACATTTCTCATAAGGCTGTGGAAACCTTTCTCTAGTAGACACATTTTAAAACCGTGAGGCTGATAGAGATACATAATGGGCCAAAGCGTATAATATCTGCTAGCAGTGGGCTTGAACTGTTATAAATGGTATCAGAGTCAGACACTAAGCAATATGCCACGAAGGACGCTGGCCCCCAAAGAGGGTAGATTATGAGATCCCACATCGGTTGGAGAGGGAACAAAATATTTCTCATAAGGGTGTGGAAACCTTTATCTAGTAGACGCATTTTAAAACTGTGAGACTGACAGAGATACGTAATAGGCCAATGTAGACAATATTTATTAGAGGTGAGTTTGGACGGTTATACCTTACCATTTTAAGTTTCATGTGTGATTTTTGATTTAGATCGTTCTTTAAATCTTAGGTCTAATACACTCATTTAAATTTTTGGTTAATTATCATAAGTAACATGTAAAATTGATGTGGTTGACTTTTTATAGCGTTGTTATCCGATCGTGTACATTAAAATTTTATTTGATTTGTTTATAAGATTTAAAAATCATTTACAAGTGTTTGAGGATAAGGAATTTGAGCTAGTTTGACAAGTTTGAAAACTATGTGAGAAAGAACTATAATGATAGATGTTCTATTTGAAATTTCCTAATAGTTGCTTTCTAAGAATAGACCATTTAACAAACCAAAAGACTACAACAAAAAATAAAAATTGTAAAACATTATTAAAAAGTATTTGAAATTTCATTTTAGCTTATTTGTTTGCTAGCTTCTGAACTTAGTCTTACGTTATTTTGTAATAAAAAAATATTATTCTTGTTGTCGTTAGGAATGGTGAAATATCTGTTAGTTCAATGAATGATGCACGTAAATTAGGTAACCTTATTCTTAAAATATCTATTAGTTCAATGAATGATGCATGTTTGGGAGAGTGATTTGTTCGGAAAGCTCATTTTATAGCGGAAGGACTCATGGAATTAAATAAAAATATTATTTATTTATAAGAACATTTTACTGGTGAGTAGCTATCATAAACAAAACTTTAAACCAAACCGCCTCTAAATCATCAAATAATCTTCGCAAGATAATGTTCTATAATTATGTATTTATTATCTTCTTCTTAATTAGCTAACGTGGGATATTGGTCATATCAACAAAAACTATATCCCCACCAAATTTATAGTTGAACATTCTTCCCAAAACTCAAACATTATCATCCAATTAATATCTAGAAAAGTTGATTATTTATACTTTTAAGAGGCAACTATGGGTGGCTCAAAAATTCCAGACATGTTGCATAGTGGTGAGTGGCAGGCCTACCAATATAATTATGGTAAGAAACCAAACAATTACTTAATTAATTAATTAAGGGTTTTGAAATTGATAACATTAAATAATTAGAAAGATACACAAAAGATTTGGTTTTAGAATTGACTTTGTGAAAAGGTTAATGGGTTTTATATGGGAGAGTCTAAGCAGCCTCCTGGTTTCAATTATGAAGCCTAAAAAGGATGACCAAAAAACAATTCCAAGTAGAAGCCACTCTCTTTGACCTTATTGTGGTGGGTGGTGGGTGGTGGGATTGAATATATATTCAACATATGAACCACTACACAATAACAAACAAAAAAAGATGTTTGAAATCTATTTGGATACACTGGAAAAACCATTGCTTTTGGGGAAGAATTCACTCTATTTGATTTGGGTTGTTTTTCATGTGTTTTTGTTTTCTTGTAATTATGACTTGTGGCTTAAGTTTGGTGTCAATTTGATTCAAATCCGTGTTACTTTTGAAGAAGGTTTCGTTCTTGATTTTTATATGTTTGAATTTATGAAGTTTGAGGTTTTGTAATTTGTGTTCGGATTGAAATATTTGAATTGGGATTTATGATTATCGTGTGTTGATTTAGTAGCCGTTTGAGTCGATGAACAAAAAGTAAAAGACTTAGAGAGAATGAGTTCAAACTATTCTGATTTAATATCTTAGAGTTATTTTTTTTAAGCCAAATCAGATGTAATAGTCCAAAAAATAAAAAGATAAAAAAAATAAATTATAAATAAAGAAATAAAGAAATAAATAGAAATAATTATAAAAAAAATAGTTAAATAATAATAATAATAAATAAATAAATAAACAAAAATACAACTTTTTCCCTGCCACTCTCCACTAACCTCTCATCCCTTCCCACAATTAGTTCTCTTCAACCCATCCTTTTACTGCAAAAAGAAAAAAAAAAACAACAATTATCCGGTTTACTTAAGAAAAAAAAATGAGAATGACTTTTATTGAGTTGAGATTCACCTGAGAATAGATCTAATTATATATTAATTTTTTTTTTTATCATATTTCTTTTTTAGAAATCACAACCAGTTAGATCTTTATTAAATTAGGATTATATATTAAATCTTCTTTTTCTTTTATCATATTTCTTTTTTAGAAATCACAATTTTGTTAACAGGAAACACGAAGATAAGGAAAGATTTGAATCAGAAACTAAATATCAATCATTTATACTCATTCTAGTAAATGAATAAATTAAAAATAGAATGACGAAAAAAATTTGTTAACAAGAAACACTAAGATAAAGAAAGATGTGAAAACTTAGATCCACTATGATAACAAAATTGAGAAGCAACTAGTAAATACAGATAAAAAAGGAAGATTCAGGAATTAAAAACCACAAACTAACTATGGAGAGAAAAGTACATTGAAACTCAGAATAACTTGAAATAACTCTATTACATTTTTTTTACTTGAAATAACTCTATCTACTTTTTTTTTTATACAAAAGTAACCCTGGATATAAATTAGAGAAATAATTTTATAAAGTTCAAACCTGAAATTGATGTAATGGGCTCACATAGGTTGACTTGGATTTCAAAAGACCGAATCGAACTTTCATTAACGATTTATTCGTGACAACAACTTAAGTTAACCAGGCTAGTGATCTTACTATCGACATGGTTATATTTGATGTTGACACGTGTCTGTGGTTCTGCACGTGTCATATAACTGATATGTGTGAATTATCTGTGAATCGGTATGCTTATATTATGTTTATGTTATATTATAATATGTGAATTGTATGATAATAATTAGGGTACGATGTGTTCAAGGATATGTTTGAGATAGGATACGAGAAGGATGCACAAAGCGAAATCTAACGTAGGAGTAAGATGCGTTCATGAAACGTTAAGGTTAGGTTACATACCGGAGTGCTATGAATAAGGGAGATTGATGATAGAATAGGGTTAGGATATGAGTTAGGGATAGGTTTGTGATAGATTGATAGAACGATAGCGTTCGGATACGTTTTTGTGATGGTATGACTAAGGTACATTCACGAAATGATATGACTGTGATAGGTATAAGAACGTTAAGGCTATGATAAGTTAGGGAACGGTTTGAACACGAAGTGTTTACGATATGACATGTTTATGATATGATATATTGTGATGTGATATGTTATTTTTAGATTGTTTTGTGTGATCATTGAGATAATTGTTGTATGAATTGCACGTTATGGAACGACATGTTAAAGGCATGGAGCGTTATGTTATGTTTTCTAAATCGTATGTATACAGTATGTTATGAATGACATGATATCACGATAAATGAAATGAAATGTAACCCGTTAGGATTATGTATGATACATAGACTGAAAAATGAGAAATGACATGTTAAACATGAAAGATGATAGCGGGGTTATATTCAAGTAGAAATGTTGGGGACCTCATGCATTATGTGTGCTCATCACGAGTATACAGACGCGTACATCCAATGGCAAGACAACGATCGTTATGTTTTGCATATCGCTGTCGTGACGGTTACTAGTTCTAACGGGTGTCCGGCCAAGGGAGCGTCCCAGTGTATTCTCGCCCGACATATAAGGTGGCCCAGCGGTGTGCAAACTGACTGGTGAGCCCATACCCACACGTATGGGCTGTGTGTAGAGTATATGGTACACGTCCAAATTACCTGTTAGGACAGTACCGTAGAAAAATAGATTGAAATGATAGGTCCCGTCATTGCATTCACATGTTCTTGCATTTAACCCCCAATAGTGAGATTACTTACGGAGTATTTCTTTAAATACTCAAGCTATGTGCTACTACATATTTCAGGTTAAGGCAAGGCATTCCTGTATGGCATCACAACTCGAGATCATGGCACATGCATAGGATAGTGGTATTTATTTTCTTAGACTTAGGTTAAAATAGGATGTTTTTAACTTGAACGCTTATTTATTTTATTTAGTCTTTTGTTGTGTCGTTTTAAAGATGTTTTCGAAACACGTAACTCCATGGCTGTGTTTAAGACAAGGGTTATGTTTTATAGAATTTAAATGAAGTCTTTCGCATTCAATGTGTATGGTACGTATACAGTAGTGACCTTAAATTAAGTAGAAAATTTCGGATCGTTACGGTTTTTACATACAATAGAAACACTTCATTTTAAGACAATTATATGTGTAGTACCAAGTCCGTCTTCTAGGACCGGTTTACAAAATTACTACGTTAGCCTCGATCTGTTTCTATACTCATTAGAAACACTCACTCTTATGAAACTACATATGATGTCTCAAGTCTCTTTCGAGACCAGTTTACAAAATTGCCACAGTAACCTTGATTTGATTCTGCACAAAATAGAAGAGCTAGCTACCCATGTGGACCCAAGTCCTTCCTTATGATCGGTTAATAGAATTGCAGCGTCAGCCTTGATCCATCTCCGTGAAATTAGGAAGACTTTTAAAATATAACCCGATCCGTCCAACTTGATATATATGGTGGAATCAAATTGAGGATACCAATAAGGTAATGTGAAAAATTACGAAAAAAAAAAAAAAAAAAGAAAGAAAGAAAGAAAAGGAAAGGAGAGAAGGAAGTTAGGGAGTTCAAGAAAAGGTAGCCATCGGTACCCATAATCGTAAACGGGGAAGTAGCCAATAATTATGTACACACAAAATGCATGAGGTTCCTATAGTTTCTCATCTTTAAAATATATTTGTGACACAACCCTAAAGTTCTGTTCACATATTACTATAAGTAATATACGTGCAATAGTCTTCGTACATTCTTCATCATTAACACTAACTAGGGTTGTGTCCTAGGAAAATCATCATCATAATCAGCATGAGATTTAAAACATGCATTTCATCTTAATATGAAAATAACATCATATTAAGGAATTTCATAATCTTATATCTTACATGGTCATGTTGTCATGCATCATATAAAAACATCATATAATATCATTTGGCATTATCATATAACTCATTCACGTCATCATACGTTATACATCATATGTTATCATATAATATAATCATAGCATCATAAATATAAAACATAAATGACAGGAGTAGGGGCTACTAGGCACATGTAGTCATACATTAAACAAGTCGTCCAACCTATCCGATAGTAAGGTCACTTACTTGTTGGCCTTAGCTGATGTTTCCCTAAATTAGAGTACGCTTGTCTTCTGTTCCTCAAATTTGCTCCAATTATCACCACTAGTCGTTTCCTATTAAGATGTCCATCTCATTTCGTTAGTATTTCAAAATTCTAATAGAATTTAACATGAATTTGTGAAACAAGGCATTATAATAACCTCAATTACCTTAAATTAGAATCAAAATCAAATTTGGGATGGTCGGAATGGTGAAAATTGGACAAAATACCTTTTATCGAGTTGGGGGACTAATTTTTGAGCCGCAGAGCCGAACTGAAGTTGAGCCGACTGAGTCGTGTAAGCTGAGAGGATTTTTGGTTGCATGTGTGACACGTTGCGCAACGAGACACTGACGCATGTGTAGGTCGAGTCGGGTTGAGGCACGGGTTGCTGCAGGCGCAGGTTGCTTGGGTCGAAGATGTGTTTGATGCAGGCGGGTCCGACTGAGTCGTGTAAGCTGAGAGGATTTTTGGTTGCATGTGTGACACGTTGCGCAACGAGACACTGACGCATGTGTAGGTCGAGTCGGGTTGAGGCACGGGTTGCTGCAGGCGCAGGTTGCTTGGGTCGAAGATGTGTTTGATGCAGGCGGGTCTTGGCTTTGTAGATTTGAGCTGAAGCTCGGTTGTTAACTAGTCACCCGACTCGGATTCATATCCAACCAGTAACATCTTCCTCTTTGATATTTCGTCTAATTGTGACTCCATTCTAGTGTGTCTTCCACTCTCACGACGTCCCAAGTCCTTGTGAGTACCTAAACATACAGATATGTTCAGTTTTCAAACTCCTGAAAAAATAATTGTGGCTGCTGGGATTCGAGCCCAGGTCTCCACGGCCACAACGTGGAATTCTCACCACTAAACTACAGCCACACAATGTTTTCTTAGATTTTAAGCCTCAATCCGAGAAGTTTCACCCTTGTTTGGTGTATGCAAGTATCATAGTATGAGCCGTTTTCCCCTTTTTATCCTTCTAAATCAATGGGGTGAAATTTGGTTATGCCGCGTTACGTCCCTCCAAGTAATCCATGCTAGTATTAGTAGCACCATACATTTTGGTTATGCCTCATTTGACCCGTCCGTGCAAGTACTGGTAGTACCATCGTCAAATTTATTTATATGCATGAGAATTGTAGTAATTACCTCTCTCTGAGCATGTGAATTATATTGGATTGTGTGATGCGGCCTTGGGAACAGTTGTCTGTTGAACACAACTCTTGGTAGGAAACACTTGCAATCCAAAAGAGATTACAAAACACGCTCTAGAAACTACACAATTTCTTCCTAAAATATCTAACCATTTGTTCGTAAAATACCTAAATAATTTTCCTTAATTAATTAGGTATCTTTATTTTTAAAATAGTTAAATCATTTTCCTAAAATATCTACTCATTTTATTTTTAAAATATCTAATTCATTTTCCTAAAATACATCTTTATTCCTAAAATACCTAAGTTATTTTAATATAAAGTACACAAACAATTTGCTCGTATGATTATTGGGCTTGATCTTATTGGGCTAGTAATGATATTTTATCACTCTCTCTCAACACTTGTCCTCATTCGTCGTTTCATATTGAGTTGACATCAAAAGCCCTCATTCATCGTTCGATATTCAGCCCTTTTGTAGACAAGTCTACCACTTGGTCATCTGTATTATTTCTTCAAGGCTTTGTCTCTAATAAAATGATGGTGCACCTCCACATGCTTTGTTCTACCATGAAACATCAAATTTTCTACTAGACGAACCGCAGATTGGTTGTCGCAATGAAGTGGTATCGGATAGTAAACTTTTTGTTGCAAATTCTTCATTAAGAGTTTCAGCCAGAAATTATTGGTTGTCTTCTGCTACACCAAGAAATTATTTCCAAATTGAACTTGAATACATACCCTACGCTTGATCTTCGGGTAGCATGATATCCTGCATAGTCAGCATCACGATATCTAGCTAGCCTGCAGTCTTTGCTTCTTTTGTACAAAAGATCATAATCGATTGTACCTTTGACATATCTCATGATCCGTCGAGTCGCATCCAAATGAGGCTTCTTTAAACTTTATATGTACTGACTAATGATTCCAACTCCATTTCAAATTCCTTCGGTTGGTCAATGCAAATCTCTCTGTTTAACTCTCTATGCAAGTAAGCATTCTTCATATTAATCTGTTTAACTCTCTATGCAAGTGTTGGAGGAACCTGTACAATAGTGATCTTCACTATTGGACTAAACGTTTCATCATAGTCTAGTCCATATTGTTGAGAGAACCTTGAATCTACAATCTGAGTCTTGTATCTCTCGATTTATCCATCCATAATACACTTTATTTCGTAAATCCACTTGCAAAAGATGGATTTGATATCTCCTAGTTTTGTCACTAGTTTCCAAGTTTGATGTTGCTCTAATGCTATAATTTCTTTATCCATTGCCTACTGCCAAGCCGTATTTGACGATGTCTATTCATACGTCTCTGACTCTTTAACTTTGTCTTCTATAATAGCTGTATTGACATATTTTGGATTTGGCTTATGGATTCTTTCTGACCATCTAAGTTGTTGAGGCGCCATTTCCTTTTCACCGAGTTCACTTGATTAAGTCACTTCTTGCTCACTAACATTAGTGTCACTCAAATCTCCAGGCACATCCACACTTAAGCAAATGTGTATAGTTTGCTCCATCGTCTTCTGTGGAAGAATTTCTTCAATGTTATCCAAGCCTGGTAATACTTTCTTCTAGTTGCAATTAATGGATAATTATCCTCTTCATTTAAGCTTCTCCAATGGCGGACTACGAGTTTAGTTCAATAATTTTTCGGCATATCGACTTGAGTTTGTGAAAGTACTGAGCAATCGTCATGTCACGTTGTGAAATTGATAACAACTCATTCTCCATAAGTTGTAGCCTCGTATCGTTCTTCTTTGAGAACAATATCACGAACGTGTCCCATAGTTCTTTCGGTGTCTTGTCATCCCAAATATGCTCTAACATCTCTTCTCTGATTGTGGTCTTCAAGGCAAACATTGCTTTGTCTGCTTCGATTATCCATTTGCGCAAGGCGTCGTTAGAATCCTCTTCTGACGACAGTTTCTAAGACATCATGCATGTTGCCCATGTATTGTAGTTGTTGTTGCTGAGTTTCTTAATTCCTCCAATGATTTAAAAATCATCCATTGTGTTTAATATCTCAGTAATACCAATCAAGCTTTTTCGAGAGTCATAGACTACTCATGATACAAAGAAACTCACTCACTAATAACCTCAAGAAATTGTATCTGACGTGGAAGGTCAGACTGAGCTGCAACCACAAAACATATTAAAAATTTCAAGAGATCAAACAACCTACATCAACCTCGCTCTGACTGTGATAAGTGTAAGAACATTAAGACTATGATAAGTTAGGGAATGATATGACCACAAAGTGTTTACGATATGACATAATTATGATATGATATATTGTGATGTGATATGTTATGTTTAGATTGTTTTGTGTGACCATTGAGGTAATTATTGTATGAATTGCACGTTATGAAATGACATGTTAAAAGCATGGAGCGTTATGTTATGTTTTCTAAATTGTATATATACAACATGTTATGAATGACATGATATCACGATAAATGAAATGAGATGTAACCCCGTTAGGATTATGTATGATACGTAAACTGAAAAAATGAGAAATGACATGTTAAGCATGAAAGATGATAGCGGAGTTATATTCATTAATGATAAAAGTAAAAATATTGGGGACCTCATGCATTATGTGCGCTCATGCATTTGGGGGATACCCCTATTCCATCACGAGGGTACGGATGCGTACATCCAATGGCAGGGGTACATTCGTTATGTTTTGCATAGCACTGTCGTGACTGTTACTAGTTCTAACAGGTGTCCGGCCTAAGGAGCTCCCAAAGTATGCTCACCCGACAAGGAAAGTGGCCTAGTGGTGTGCGAACTGACTGGTGAGCCCATACTTGCACGTATGGGTTGTGTGTAGAGTATATGGTACACGTCCAAATTACCCGTTAGGACAATACCGTATGAAAATAGATTGAAAAGATAAGTCCCGTCATTGCATTCGCATGTTCTTGCATTTAACCCCAATAGTGGGATCACTTGCTGAGTATTTCTTTAAATACTTAAGCTATATGCTACTACATTTTTCAGGTTAAGGCAAGACATTCTTGTACGGATGACGACGACATAGCAACTCGAGACCATGACACATGCATAGGATAGTGGTATTTATTTTCTTAGACTTAGGCTAATATAAGATGTTTTTAACTTAAACGCTTATTTATTTTATTTAGTCTTTTGTTATGTCGTTTTGAAGATGTTTTAGAAACACGCAAGTCCATGACTATGTTTTAAGATAAAGGTTATGTTTTATAGAATTTAAATGAAGTCTTCCATATTTAATGTTTATGGTAGGTATACAGTTGCGACTTTAAATTAAGTAGAAAATTTCGGGCCGTTACATTAGATAGCATTAGTGTTAGTGGGTTAGAATATTTTCTAGACCTAACTTAATTGTTCAGGTTGTCAATTTTTCAACCCGTAATTTTTTTTTTTTTGTATAGGTTGGTTCCAGTTATTCAATCGTTTATTCAAAATTTTAATTTTAATAAAAATAAAAATGTTAGTAGACATAGACCCAAGCAAATGTATTTCACAACTAATGGAAAGACTAACAATGTAGAAACAAAATAAAAAAATGAGGTCATAGGCCCCACGACACATCTAACAATCCTCTTTGTCACACCCTTGTCTATGCATACACACATAGCAAAACACCTATCATCTAATTTGTGGTAGTGCCTCAAAACACTAATCGTCTAACATATGGTCAAAAATTAAAATTATTACCATCTAGTTTGTTATTAGGAACCAAAATATAAGTTATCAAGTCCATGACCACGATGGTAAATTTGGTCTATTCACGAACAAGTAACTCTGATAATTTTATTTCATAAATACCATCTCATTAAACATATGTCAGAAGTCTCATAAACAAATCAAAACAACATTTTCGGACAGTCACAACCACTACAACAATTCGATAGCAAACAAAATGCATGCATACATAGCTATAATTAAGAACATACAACAACATCATTTACCTCAATCCAAGTTGTTAGGATCATACAACAACGCACACACTCGATCTAGATGAATACAAAGAACAGGATAGAGAAAATGCAAGGAGAATATTGGCTAAAGGATTTGTATTAATGACTACAGATATGTACAGTAAGAGAGAATGTAGAGAATATAGTAAGTACATTTTCAAAGCTCTGTCAGAGGGGATATTTACTATCTTTACGTGAATAACCATCTACTATATATAACTATTTGTCTATATAGTTTTACGAGATATAATTTTTTACTATAAATAACTATTTACTATTTATGACATTTTACTTTATATGTCATTTACCAAATATAGCTTTACTATGTATAACCGTTGACTAAGCTATAAATAAGCAGTAGAATTTCATTCTCGACCATGAGCATCTTCATGTTACCATACCAATTGAGGCTTTGCACAACCTCAATATTTCAACATCAACACATTTTGTCAACATGTTTGTTGGATTCTTTGCACCATCTATCCTCTCCAAACACATCAGCATCTTTCACTAACTTGCAAGTGAAATGGTATCGTCTTCTGTGTTTTCTCTTTAAATGATAGACCGGATTCTTCACCAACTGTATGACACTTTGACTGTCTCTATAAAGAATCTCTTCGTGCTGCTTCTTGCCCAATTCTTCCAAATAGTCAGTCATCCATATCGTCTTCTTTCCAGCTTCAGCTATTGTCATGTACTCAACCTCAGCACAACGCATTTTTGAAGCCTAGACGTCCCATCATCCATGGTTTGCTCCCACTTGGTTGTATCCTCCAACTATAGGGCCTCATCAAAGGGCTCTGGTTCTTTTTCATCAACAACAAATAGTGTAACGAAGGTACTCAACAACAGATAGTGTAACGAAGGTACATACAATCTGGTACTCTGATACTACTGGATGATTTTTTCAACACCGGTTCAGGTGTCGCTTGCTCTACTGCTGGTTCCTCTGTAACAACCTTAGGAGTTTGTTGAGTATCTGCTTCAAGATCACTAGGTGATTTTCTCCGCAACTCAACCTCAACTCCCACTTGCTTCGTTGTCTTAGAACCTTACTCCACATCTGGTTCCTCAACAGTAGTCTTAGGAGTTTCATGAGTATCTGCTACAACATCACTAGGTGAGTTTCCCTGCAACTCAAACTCAACTCCCACTTGCTTCGTGGTCTTGGAACCTTGCTCAACATTTGGTTCCTCAGTAGTAGTGTCAGGAGTTTCATGCGTATCTACTACAACATCACTAAGTGAGTTTCCCTGCAACTTAAGCTCAGCTCCCACTTGCTTCGTGGTCTTGAAACCTTGATCCATATCTGTATGGATCATTTTCAACCGCACTTTCTTCAATTCTCTGGCAGTCCTTGTGAAGCTAACTCGTTTCTACTTGCTCATAACATAGTTCTCATAACGACCCACATCAACAGATTTCTGACATTCTAAAACTCCTTTCGCAGCCAACGTCTCCATTCCTTTCACGCTCATATGTCCAAGTCTATTGTACCATAGACTTGAATTTGAAGCACTCTCAGCAACAGCAGCTACATGTTCATACACCCTACAGTGGTGTATAAGGTTCCAGATTTTGAGCCACGTGCTACCACTGTAGCACCCTTCATAATCTTCCACGAACTCTTCCCTAACTTTGTTGCATAACCTGTGCTATCCAACTAACCAATAGAGATCCGGTTCTTCTTGAGACTAGGAATATATCTGACATTCTTTAATGTCCACTGATTTCCTGCCGGAGTTTTTATGCAGACATCTCCTTTTCCTTTCATCTCCAAATCTTTGTTGTTGGCAAGATACACCTTCTCGAAATTTCCAGACTTGAAATTCTGGAACAACTCTTTATTTGGAGACGAATAAAAATATGCACCTGAATCCAAAATCCAGGATTCAATCTAACTGTCCACGCTGAGGATTAGAGCATCCCCAATGTCTTCTGCTGAATTTATAGAACCATCATCATCTCCAGATTTGTGATTCTGCTTTCTCTTTGGTTTTGTACAACCTGTCCAAAAGTGACCTTTTTCTCCACAATTTCAACACATTACGTTTGGTCTATTTGGAGATTTTTCTCGGTTCTTTGATTTTGATCGCCCTTCGGTTTACTTCTTCCCCGTTGGTCAACACTGAGAGCACTACTAGATGAATTTTCAGTTTCTCGTTTGCGAATACTTTCGCTGAGAACTACATCTCGAATTTCATCAAACTTCAGTTTATTAGATCTTCGGGAACTGCTGATTGCGGCAACAACAGTATCCCACGACTCGGGCAAAGATGACATCAAAATCAACGCTTTAATTTCATCCTTGAAATTAATTTCTACTGAACTCAGTTGACTTACGATCATATTGAATTCATTTATATGATCAGCAACAGATCCACCTTCAGACATCTATAGATTGAACAATCTCCGCATCAAATACACCTTGTTCATAGCCGACAGTTTTTCGTACATATTCGACAGGACCTTCAACAAATCTGACGTTGTCTTCTCTTTGATGATGTTGAACGCCACGTTTCTGGATAGCGTCAACCGGATCAGCCCTAAGGCTTGTTGATCCTTGAGCTTCCATTGCTCTGTGGTCATGGTATCCGACATCACCCCCCAACAAGGGTTCGTGAAAACCTTTCTGATACAGATAATCTTCAATCTGCATCTTCCAGAAATCGAAATCGGATCCATTGAACTTCTCAATTCCAATCTTTGAACTTTCCATTTTCACAGATCGTGGTGACTTCTGGCTAGCTCTGATACCAGTTGTTAGAATCGCACAACAACGCACACACTTGATCTAGATGAACACAAAGAACAAGATAGAGAATATTGGCTAAAGGATTTGTATTGATGACTACAAATTTGTGCAGTAAGAGAGAATACAGAGAATATAGAAAGTACATTTTCAAAGCTATCGGGAATATATATATGGTTTAGCTTAGATATAATCATCTACTATATATAACTATCTACCATATATATAGTTTTACCAGATATAGCTTTTTACTATACATAGCTATTTACTATTGATGACATTTTATTTTATATGTCATTTACCAAATATAGTTTTACTATGTAAAACCGTTGACTAAGTTGTAAATAAGCCGCCCATAACCTAACACAAATATCAGTAAGCATCCTACTCCATTCCAAATCTCATTTTCACTTGCACATAATTAGTCAATTTTTTCAAAAAACCTAAATTAGTCTCATCTAAAATAATAATAGCTAAAAGCAAGAAAAAAAATCAAAGTAAACTAACCTTAAACTAAATTTAATAGGAGTGGTTGAACCAAACTAGACTAACTAAAGGTTTAAAGTTCGGCAAAATATTTAAAGTCGTCTAATAATCTAACTAAAATCTCAAAACACGAAGTGACATGCCTAATAATCTAACTAAATCTCAAAACACGAAGTGACATGCCGAAGCTAGATCAGGATTGCTTAGACTATAGCTTTCAGAGTGAACACCATTGGCCACCAAGGATGTTCTCACCTTTAGTTGACAAAAATAAGTTGGAAGAAGTTGAGTATTTAAAAATAATACATTTGAGTGGAAAAATGCAAACACATACAAACTTGACTATAATTAACATGATTGATGGTTCCTAAAACCTAATTGGCCTTGGGCTCCACTTTTTTCAGATAAAAATTGTATGTGCATGCACTTTCGTATTTTCTATGCGTATAATTACACTCGTCAAACGAAACATCAAAAAAAAAAATGCGTAAATAAAATTATGATTATACGCATATGAATAATTGGTGAATGGAGAAGTAATCTACGACTAAAATAATCAAACACATATCCTACCTACAAAATAATTAATTCAGCGACATGATATAACATAGAAATATTTCTTGTATAATGCACATGATTAGCGTTCATATCATCAATCACTTGTCAATCATAGCAAGTTGTATCAATAACTCATGAATTGTAACACTTGAGCCTATGCAAGAACCTCCCTTCTCTCGTTAAATTTAACTTTGAGAGATTTTATTAAGAGTCTTAAATGCCAAATTTCAAGATGGGACGATAGAAAAATAATAAATATATTAAAGTAGAAGGGCATTTTGGTCATTTTAGTGCCTCTTTCTTAAAGGAGTGCGCAAGTAAGTAAATTTATGAAATTAGGAGGAATAAAAGAGAATAAATAAAAACAGGAAAGAACAAGAGAAAAGAGTTTGGGAGAAAAGGAAAAAGTAACCGAAGGCTTCCGATCATATGTGACATGCATGGATAGGATGAATTGAGTCGAGTCGGGTCACACATAGGCAAATCAAGTCGAGACAGAGCAATTCGAGCGTAGTTCTCAAACTTGGGTCCTCCTCTAATGTTACGACGCGAGGCCATCATAAACACTAGTCATGTGTCCTCATCGTTTGTTGATACGTAACCCATGCATAGCTAGACACACTCCTCTTTTGGATGGTCGACACGTGATGTCTCTCATTTGCTGACACACTTCATTATGGCGGTACAATTTTAAAAATTTTTTTCTCAAATACCAATCAGTTTTCAATTCCTTTGAATTTTTTTATATTCTTTTACATAACTCGAATCAACTCGGTTCCTTCTTCAAAGTTGTACAATTTTAATCCATTTTTTCTTAAAAAAAAATATTTTCATTCAATTTTGTTGACTGTGGAGAGAAATAAGGCTCTTCAAAGTTCGTCTAAAATATATGATCTTACATTTCTTGACGGAAAAATTTAGAACGTAGCTCTTTCAAAAATTCACAGCTATAAGGAAAAATTGAGACTAAAACTTGAAAAAACTCATCTCTTGTTCTTCTTTTATTCTTAACAAATTTGAGTAATTCAAGTGCCTAGATTTATTTTCCGATGACATATGAGCTGTTCTTGTGAAGAGACCTTAGACCTTATGACATTTGATAACTTTTCTTTTTTCTTCCATAAAAATTATGATTATGGCGGTTGCAGACCTCTCCCTCACTTTAAGAAATTTTGATTAGATCATTTGCAAACCTCGATCTCGAGAATGAAATTTGAAATGAAAGCTATCAAATTCGAATTTGTCGACCTCAATAGTAGAGTCACTTAATATATATTTTTAAATATTCATCCAATTATTATAGACTATTTTTCAAGTAAAAGCAAATTGTCTAGGCATAGGTGATGGTGTCGGCTTAGACGGCTATGGAACAATGCTATAGGCAATTTATTCGGCATTTTAATCATGTTTTCATCAACCTGTAACGCCAACTAATTGAAAGCCCAATTTATGATCCTACTACTAAAGCAAATTAATTTTTTTCACTGACAACGTTTTATCCGTTAAAAGAACAAAGACAAAAATAACACTTTTNCCTAGGTTATCGAATGAAAAGAAAATCACTCTCAACAGTAAAAGACATTAAGTAAATAACACGATCTAGGTGGGACTTCTGAAGTCTCCCGCTTGTTCATGTCATTGCCTCGATCACACCATGTCTCATCTATCCTAAAAAATAAATAAATTTGGTGAGTAATAGGATCACATAATAATATTTTTCAGTTTTGATCTCTTTTTAGGTATATGATTACAAGCTCATGAGTATTCAAGTTAAATTGGAAAAGAAAATATTTTAAAAGTAATTGTTTATACTTTTAAGAGTTCTCACAATACATTCTTTGGCTAATGCCTTTTTAACTCATTTAAAGTATTAAAAAAGTATCTTCGCTCGAAACAATATATAAATAAATTTAATTTAATTTCTTAAACAACATAATTAGTTTCAATTTCAAAACTGTAACGGTCGAGATGCAGATATTGTCCTTTTTGGGCTTTTTTTTATCGGCTTTCTTCAAGACTTTAAAACGCGTCTGCTACAGGAAGGTTTCCACACCCTAAATGGTGGTTTGTTCTCCTCCCCAACCAATGTGAGACATCACAATCCACCCTCTTCGGGACCCAGCGTCCTCACTGGCACTCTTTCCTTCAAGACTTTAAAACGCGTCTGCTACGGAAAGGTTTTCACACCCTTATAAATGGTGGTTTGTTCTCCTCCCCAACCAATGTGAGACATCACAATCCACCCTCTTCGGGACCCAGCGTCCTCGCTGGCACTCTTTCCTTCCTCCAATCGATGTGGAACCGCTCCTAAATCCACCTCTCTTTGGGGCCCAACGTTCTTACTAGCACACCGCCTCGTGTCTACCCCCCTCCGGGGAACAACGAGAAGGTTGGCACATCGTCCGATACAACAATGTAAAATTTCCATTACAAATGGTATCAGAGCCAGACATCGGACGATGTGCCAGCCTTCTCGCTATTCCCCGAAGGGGGTAGACACGAGGCAATGTGCCAGTAAGAACGCTGGGCCCAAAGAGAACAATATCGGCTAACAGTGGATCTGGGTCATTACAAAAACAATTTTAAATAACAGTGTCAAGGGAATAATATTCGCCTCTCGATTGATTTCATTTCAATTCAATATTATTCTAATTATTGGTAAGTAAATGAGACGTTACAAAACATCNAAAACCAGGGTATTTCTTGGTTTCGACCCTTATTTTCATCTTATCCTCTTATCCAAACAACCTAAAAGGGGTCGGTGATTCGTTCATTGAACATATCCCTAGTCAACAATAAGAAATACACATAAATATAAGTATTTAATGTAGAAATAATGTTGGTATTTAACATGTGAACAATGCACACAAAACATAATTATGTATGAGGAAACAATGGTTGTTGTCTTATTTGTAGACAAAGAGGAACACAGAATCAGGCTTTCTAATTTTCTACCCAATGGGGTTTTTATTTCCCAAACATATTTGTATTATAATTTTACAACATTTTGTACATTATGATAAATATATATTTTAATAAATAATAAATGATAAATGCTACAATATAACAAAAATTCCTTCTCTTAATTATTATGTTGTTTCAATTAAAGTAGTCACATGGGAGAGTGTTCTCAATAATGTATGGAATAATTTCCCTTGAATTTTGACTTTCTCTCCCCCCTAAACATTTTTTTTAATATGGGAAATATAAAATAAATAAAATTAGAATTGTTTAATTGTTTAATTGTTTAATTTTTTGTTGTTGTAGCTCAACATTGGATACTCTTTTTGGGTGTTAAAATAAATAAATGTGAGCATTTAATATTCCTCTCTTGGTTTAATGGGTATGAAATAAATATCTTACTTTTCTTTGTTTTCAATAATAACATTGGTTCAAACTAGTTGATACCATTATTATTATTTTGATACCTAATGTAAGAATGGTCCTAATTAGATAGGGTTCTTCTATAATTTAAGCAAACTTTAGCACATTTTCGTTTTATATTTCTTAAATTAGAATTTCAGATTCATTTTTCATTGGCTGTTTTTTATTATTATTATTATTATTATTTTGATATTTATTTGTTCAAATCTTCGATTGTTTTAGAACTGTGTTGGTCATTTTAGAATACCATGTTGTAGTGTGAATATTCTGAATAAGTAATAAGTTGACACAACTAGTAATGAGTTGTCAACATGGTTCGGGTGGGGTTGGGACATGACACAACTAGCTTTGTATTGAGCAGTGTCATAATCTTGACACGCACATGACAAGCGGAAAAGGGAACTCTAGTTTTTGTTAGGAATCGCGAACTTCATAATGGATCTCATTTTTATTTCTTGCCTAGCTTTGTATCTTTTATTAGGAATTGTGAACCTCCGCGATATTGTCTACTTTGAGCATAAGCTCCCTAGCTTTGTAGTTTTTGTTAGAAATCACGAACCTCCAAAATTATATGATATTGTCCATTTTAAGCATAAGCCCGTGACTTTGCTTTTGGTTTTTCCAAAAAATCTAGTATTAATCCAGATGTATTCTTTCCTTGTAAACCCATAATTAATCCCTTAATGAGCCGTTGTGGGACTCCTCTCCCAACAATTCTCAACAACTTTCTTGTACCTAAAGCAAGGTTCTCATTTGTCGTCTAAACACAACTCATGTAGAAACTAAGCTTGTTAAGTCATATACGTCATCTATGCGTGCACGTTCGCTCCTTACAACTCTAGTTGACTTGGCCAAGTCATTCGACTCAACTTTACCCCTACTTTAGGCAAAGGTCGTTCAAATACAATGTCACATCTCATCTTGTCATCATACTTCTCAACCATACGATCAACGTTTCATGATGTCATCCCAAATTTTGGAACGTCATCAACTTTTACTACTCACTTTGACACGCTTATCAATAATCAACTCATGGACCATCTTTATGATCAAGGCACCTTGAACATCCACATCCGTGTATTATCAAGGCATGAATCTCTCATGTTCATATAGAGTAATTTACATATTCCATATTGGAGAGCGGTCTCATATACCAACATCTAACTCATGGATTGGGAGAGGAGTTTTACATTGGTTAATTAAGAAGTTGATCATAGGTTTATAAATAAGAAATACCAAAAGCCAAGCCACGAGAGCTTATGTTCCAAGTGGATAATATCATACCATTGTGGAGACTCGTGATCCCTAACAATATCGACACACCAATGTCGTCTGATGTTGTCCTCGAAAAACCCATTTTCATAGGAAAATGCCCAAAATGTTCCTCTTATAACACTCACCCACACTATGATACATATGTATAATGGGGTAGTTCACTTAAACCATAGAGCCTAGGGGTGGTGGAGAGCTGATACCATACCTCCTCTCCTATAGTACATTTTGAAACATTTTTTGGTTGGCAAGAGTTGACTTGTATAGTACATGTTGAGACATTTTTAGTCTTATAGGAGTAAATGTGATTTTGGTGATTGATTGGCCTCGTGCAGTATCTTTTGGGTATCTTATTAACACCAAATTTGGCGAGATTTCATTTTTCATATAGATGGAGTTAGCTCTAGAGTTGTATGCCGAAACTCATATTAGAACCTTGACTTTTGAGGTTATGGCCTAGGTCCTATCCGACCATTTTCGAGTCTATCTCTACCACTCTTACCTACTTATTACTTTCAATCTTGCTTATGCTTCAACACACTTTTCTTACTATAGTGGGTTATGCACTATTCTCCTTGGTTGCATCATGATACTTGTTTGTCTCGGCTCTCATTTATGTTTCAACCATGGATTAATAGAATAATCGATTAGGNAAAAAAAAAAAAAAAAAAAAAAAAAAAAAAAAAAAAAAAAAAATCTAACAATCAGATTCAACTCAACCGGAAAATAGATGAATTAAATTAGGTTGTGAATTCAATTTAGTTTTCTCATCCACCAAAAGTAGTTCCTCCATCCCAACTAATGTACACCTAAATAAAAAGTTTGGACTATCAGAAACCATTAAGGGATTGAATGCATGGTACTCAACTATCCATATATATCATAGAAGTAGGCTGATTGCTAATCAAGTAGCTGACAACATATTAAAAAAGGGTTAGAAATTGTAATTTAATGCAATAACTTGCATTTAATTGAGTCAACTATTAAAACTGGCACTCAAGGATGATGAAAGTGAAAATATTAAAATCATAATTAGTTGCATAAAATCATAATAACAACTTAACACTTGGTCTTAAATATCATGATTCACAAGTNTTTTTTTTTTTTTTTTTTTTTTTTTTTGAGAAACAAAAATCAAACTCTTAAAATTTTATACTTTAAAGATCATTCCATCTTGGAGGATCGTGTTGTTGATACTTATTTATTTGATATAAAGGATCAAGTATGAATCAACGGGTGTAATTTTTTATTCCCATATTTGTTTTGTTTTGGTTGTGGGTTTTCACTTTCTCTCTCCTCAAAATTGGAAAATTAGGAAGCTGAATGGGAGAGAGAGAATGGGGTTCATCAGCCCCCTTTGCTTCCTATTATTCCCTCATCAAACTTCTCCTTTTCCTTTTCCTTTTCACTTTCCCATCTTCACACTTTGCTTTCATAAGAACAAACAAACCTCACATGAAAAGGGGATGGGCCATTTATTTCATGTTAATACATCTAATCCCTTCCCATCTCTATAATATTATTCTTGTCTTTCAACTTTCCAGATTTATTCTATGCATTCTTTACTAAACTCTTACAATTATTCTATGTTCATCTCTTAACTTTTCTTAAATTCAAATTTTGGGAAAAGAAATGAGATCTAATTTGTTTTTAGATCTAAATCTATGTTTGTTTTTTTGAGTTATCATGATATTGTTTTAAAATATTACCTATCCCCATATTCTTCATTCCTAGCCTACGGGAAGTATTTGCATCTTCAACCTTTGTCCCCACCCTAACCTCTCTCTCTCTCTCTTAATAATGAAGTTGGTGAAAACTTATGAGTCCCGTCTTCCTCCCTCTGTTAGGCAACTCCATTAGAAACAAGGGTCCCACCAACATACTTTTTCTCTGCACTCTCTTGATTCCGTGAACTTTTTATATCTTCTGCTAAACACACTCTGTTTCTTCTGCCAAAATCCTCATTTTCTTTTTTTAAACATCAGACATTAAGTTTTTTAAGCCCTAAACCGAATCTGATGGATCATTAGCTTCATAAAGGTTAGAATCACGGATCAACAAGCAGCAAAAAAGCATGTTTAACTTTTCTCTAACACAATCCAGAAGAAACAAAACAAGACAACACAAATGCAGAAACGGTGGGTGCATTGAATGGTGCTTCTTCAGATGGGCTTATGAGATAATCACTGAAAATAATAAAGAGTGAATCAAAAGAAAAGTAAGGAAGGTCAGTTTACATACCCAAAAACAAACAACTGCCAGCGTCACAGAGGTGCCTTGGAGTAGCATTGAAGACTTTCTTCTTCTTGTTCTTCCTCTCTGTAATCCAGACTTCCTGCACTACCCAACATTAGGTTCAAGGATGTGAAAACAATAGAGTTGTTGTGGGAAGAGATTCTTACTTGGGTTTGATGAATCTTGATTGATGAACAATGGGTTGTGTTGTGAAGTGCGTTTTCATGATTGTAATTGCTAATTCACTGTTGAGTGCAGCAGAGAGCTTCAATGTAGAAGAGCTTGAGAGAGTTTCAGGGGAAGATGAGAGTGGAGGAAATAGACCTTTAATTCTGGAGAGATTCAGAGCTCTACTTGGACTCAATCAAAGCCCATCAGATCTGTCGCCTTCGCCGTCTCCATCACCGGCCGAGGCAGCTCGTCCAGTGCACACTCATAAACATTCCCGCCCTCATCAGCTTCGCTTGCACAAGAGCCGACCAGTCTACAAATCTAAAAGACATGAAGATGCAAGAAAAAGAGTCAGAAAAATTCTTGTTGCAGTTCTTGTGTCTACAGGAATCACCATTTTGATATGCACTATTGTTGCCTTCTGGGTCTGCAAGAGGTTTAAAATTCGAACAGAGGAACCCGCCGAGAAGCTTTCTATAACGAGTGAAACAGGAGAGAAGACAGCCAAACAAAAATCTGGGTTTGATCTTTTCGATCTCAGTACGCATGGAATGGATGTTGAAGAACACAGTGTTTCCTCATCTGGGGAGAGAGTTACTCCTGTTCAATGTTGTTCTTCTGATGAGGAGGAATCATTCCATTCTTGTGGGGATCCCAATTTGTCGAATGTTCGTCTTTCAAATGCTTCTGAATCTTCTTCAGCTAATGTGAAAACAAATTCTAATTCTTCAGAACCTAACAAACCATTAACTTCTGACCAGTTTCATCTTACCCCTTCTCCTTGTAACTCAGAAACCAAGGATGTCCCATCTTTAGCTCCGCCTCCACCACCGCCGCCGCCGCCGCCGCTGCGACCATCTCCGGTCACTTATCGCAGTTCATTTACCCTCTCTTCACCCTTTTCAACTGGATCCACCTCCTCTTCTGCATTGCTAAGATCATCATCTCCTGCAATGTCAGATTCTTCTTCGTTATCTCAAATACCATGGAATGATCTGCCATCACCTCCAAACATTGCAAAACCTTCACTACCATCATCTACTATTCCTCCACCCCCTTGTCCACCGCCAAGTTTGAAAGAAAACGCTTATTCTTTCAAAGCCCCACCTCCTCCTCCTCCTTCCAAACTCCCTCAATTCATGGCATTTGGAAAAGAGGGAAATCTGCTGCCGAAACTTAAGCCTCTCCACTGGGACAAAGTAAGAGCTGCACCAGATCGATCAATGGTGTGGGACAAGCTAAGATGGAGTTCATTTGAGTAAGTTCTTGTCCTTGTTCTTGGTTATTCATCTTACTTCAAGTTTTTCTTCTGATTGAACCTGATGAACTCATGAAAAAACAGGCTAGATGAAGAAATGATTGAGTCACTATTCGGCTACAACCAACATGGTTCAATGAAGAATGGTGATGCTAGCAACAAAACCCCTTCTCCAAGCAAGCATATACTAGAGGCTAAGAGACTCCAGAACCTAACCATACTCTTAAAAGCCCTGAATCTCTCCGCAGAACATGCCTGTGAAGCCATAGAACAAGGTATGGCAGAAAAGAACATTAATGATTCTCATATTGAGCTCATATTTGCTATAAGAGAATATAACTCTCTGCTGAGAACAGTAAATTGTTACTTTATATTGCCATACTCTAATTTTGGTAGACGTGAATAATCAGGGACTGGGTTGCGTTTAAGACAACTTGAAGCACTGGTAAAGATGGTACCAACACAGGAAGAACAAGCCAAATTGTTAAGCTATGAAGGAGACATCGGTGAATATGGGTGCACAGAGAAGTTTGTGATAGCAATTCTGAGAATACCATTCGCCTTCCAACGAGTGGAAGCCATGCTCTACAGAGAAACTTTTGAAGATGAAGTGAATCATCTCCGGAATTCGTTTTCAATGCTAGAGGTAACAACACAGATATGCTACAATTTGTTCTAAAACAACGAAAACAATATCAATAGATGCTAAAATGGCCTTAAACATTGCAAAATCGAACTCACTTTTTCTTATTCTTCTTCCATTTCTGTTTTATAACAACAA
Organism: Cucurbita pepo subsp. pepo; assembly: GCF_002806865.2. NCBI lineage: Eukaryota > Viridiplantae > Streptophyta > Magnoliopsida > Cucurbitales > Cucurbitaceae > Cucurbita > Cucurbita pepo. The sequence goes on along the minus strand of NC_036641.1, from coordinate 1,522,792 downwards.
GAACAATATCCAGAGATGCTAAAATGGCCTTAAACATTGCAAAATCGAACTCACTTGTTCTTATTCTTCATCCATTTCTGTTCTATAACAACAAGAACAGTATCAGAGATGCTAAAATGTCATTAATCATTGAAAATTTAACTCACTTTTTCTAATTCACATCAATTTCTGTTCCATCAGGAGGCTTGCAAGGAGCTAAGATCCAGCAGGCTTTTCCTGAAACTACTTGAAGCCGTGCTCAAAACAGGGAACCGAATGAACGTGGGAACAAGCAGAGGAGGCGCAAAAGCATTCAAACTAGACGCACTCCTAAGACTCTCCGACGTCAAAGGAACCGACGGAAAAACCTCCCTCCTCCATTTCGTGGTCCAAGAAATAATCCGATCAGAAGGAATCCGAGTCTCCGGTAGCATAATGGGGAAAATCAGCCAAAAGAACAAATCGAGAACAATCGAAGAAAGAGAAAACGATTACCGAAGAATGGGATTAGATCTGGTCTCCGGCCTGAGCACCGAATTACACAACGTTAAGCGAGCGGCAACGACCGATCTGAAAGTTCTGGCGAGCGCCACAGCGAATCTGAACGAGGGAATGGCGAAATTGCAAGAACTGGTGTTGAAGGGACTGTGTGGAGATGAACGGAGTGGGAACTTCGTGAGCGCAATGAAAGGGTTCTTGAGCTACGTGAAGAAGACGATGGAGTTGGTGAGGAAGGACGAGGAAGGGGTGATGGGAAGCGTGAGAGAGATCACAGAGTACTTCCATGGAAATGTGAGCAAAGAAGAGACGAATCCGCTGAGGATTTTTGTGATTGTGAGAGATTTTCTGGGAATGTTGGACAATGTGTGTAAAAGCTTCAAGATCGGAAGTTGATTCATTGATTGAGAGAGCAGTTTTGTTTTTTAAACATTCTTGGCGGGCAGCCACTACCAACCAATACTGACGCAGTATTCAANTTTTTTTTTTTTTTTTTTTTTTTTTTTTTTTTTTTTTTTTTTTTTTTTTTGTAAATTGATAACCAGTGGGGGTTGTAACCTATAATCAATGGTGTTAAAGATATTTAGTACTAAATTATAGCTTACCATATATATCATATTTTATATTTTATTATAAGACAAATATCTAGATATTTGCTTTCTTACTTTAGTTATCTATTTATTGGTATTTCCATTTATTACGACATCCTTGTTATTTGTTTGATTATAAATAGATAACTTTCACAACATTCAGCTATGGTGAATTAAGCAAACATTTACGAGCGTGCATGAGTTAGGTTGAAAAAAATGTTTTGGACCAACCCAAAATTCGAATGGTCACCCGAACAAGTGTTCACAACCCCATCTTCTATTTTCAAGTTGAATTGGATTGATTTATTGAGTTAATTCTCTATTTTAAGTTTTTTTTTTTACTTTTGCTCATAAAATATATTAAATTAATAACTAAAATCTCATACGGTTAAAATATTAAATATTTACGGATTACAAAACATCAATAAAATTGATTACAAACGTTAAATATTTAGGATAAGATTGGATTATAACCCTATTTTTGAGTTGACGGTGGGTTGGGACCAACTAAAAAACTGTACATTGAATTTTTTATTTTCTAAAAATTTAACCCAACCTAAATTTTAAAGTTTATGTGTTGAAAGTACGTGTTATTCTGTTTATCATATCAAAAGAGCATGACTATGATATATAATTTTTTTAGTGATATAAAGTATATTATTAATCATTTTTACATTTAATAAAAAAAAATTAAAAAAGGGTATGAATCGATTGTATCAATTAAAAATCTTAAGGTAATAATCATATCAATTTAAACTTTAATTGTTTCGTACTATCTATAGCTATTTTCGCTGGTTTCTATTTCAAAAATTATTTCAAAATCATTCGCCTAAAATTATTATTCTTTTAATGTAGTAACACGAAAAAAAATATAACTATTCAATTTTTATCCGGAGCATAAAACTATTTATTTGATTGATATGAACTATTTTGTAATTGTTAAGGTTAGATTGTGTGGCAACGTGAGCCAACGTCAGCAGAAAGGAGGAGGAGAGTTTATATTATAAGATAAGGTTGGGTACATTATTTTGATTACCCTATTGATATAAACCATTTTTTTATTGTTACAAATGATTTAATCTAAACGTTTATGCAAACACATATGAGTGAGAGTACTATTTACGATGGCATTTATATAAGATTGAACTATTAAATATTGAAGATTTAATATTTCACGTAACAAAGTCAACTCAGTATTGTGGACATCGCTGTTTCTCAACCCGAAATCAAATCTCCGATCAACATCCCACTGCCGCCGTCCTTGGATTCTAAAGCCGTTGCATTGGCGGGTACCCATACCCCGGTGGTGGTGGCTGGTAACCGCCATATCTATATCCCACGTGCGGTGGTGGATACGCCCCCGGCGGCAGAGGGTTGGGGTATCCACCGTGTGGTGGCCGGTACGCTTCCGCTGGTGGTGAATATGTAGAGCTAACGTCAGGAAATGTAGACGGATAAGCCATAACCTGCGGCGAGTCCACCCCGTTCATGTTGCGTGGCTCCTCCATTGGCGGCGGCGGTGGCGGCGGTGACGGCGGCCGTTCAATTTTATATTTCTCTCCAAATTTATAAGCCAAGTCCAAATTGCCCTTCACAGTCCCATTCGACAACCGGACACTATAACTACCGGATTTCTCCTCTTCTCCGGCGCCGCCACCATCAAACATCTCCTTAATCTGAACATAAACAACCCCAATTTCTTTATTCCCCAAACTCCGATTAGAAATAAGTTTGATCTTAAGAGTGACACGATTCTCCTGAACGGCGGCGTCGTCGACGGTGAATTGCGTATGAAAATTCCACTTGGGGCTGGTGCCACCGTCTTTGTCGACATCGGTCTTCTGTTGCGGGTTGTTTAATTGGTCACCGGAGATCGAAACGAGGGCGAAAACGTCCATTTTAGTCATGAGATTGACGTCTTTGAGATCACTGGCTTTGATAATTCTGATTTCCAGTTGCCGGACATCCATTTTCAGATTGTGGGGAAATTTTGGTTGGGATTTTTTGAGGATTTTAAGGTTTTGGTTTGAAGACGAGGAGTGGAATTGAGAGCTCAAAATAGAAGGAATTGATCGCCATTTTTGAAAGGGAAGGAGGAGAGGAATTTTCTTGGCGCCATGGAAATCGTGGAATTTTTCCTTTTTTTCAACGAAATTAAAACAATGACCTTTACGCGTTGACTTCTAATTTAGAAAAGTCTTCGTTATTATGGTCTCATCATCCAATTATTGTTCTTTGTTCTTCTTTCTTCTGTTGAGGCTGCTATTATTTGTTGTCTTTTTTTGACTTTCAAGCTTAAATTTCTAAATAATTGACAAAATCATAAATACTCTTATTTAATTTGAATATTATTAAGTGAAAATCCTAAATTTTTAACCACAGGTTTTTTTATCATTTATTATGACGTTGTGTTAAATAATTAAATTTAATTTGGTTAAATTAGATTTATAGATATTTGAGTCGTCTAGGTTTAAGTGTTTAAATTTTGAACCCTAGTATTTCCCGCGGTTGAGGAGTCGACAACCTTACTGTGAGGTAGCAACTGAGACGATGTGACAAGAGGCCACACAAAAAGAGTTTGAAGCCATTAAGAAGAACAAGACGTGGACACTAACTAACTTACTGTCCGGACACAAGTCCATCAGTTTGAAGTGGTCTTTAAGTTGAAGAAGAATAGTGAATGAAATGTCATCAAACATAAAGTAAGACTCGTAGCAAAAGGATACGTGCAATGACAAGGAGTTGATTTTGACGAGGTTTTCGCACATGTGGCTAGACAGGACACTGTAAGGTTGATTCTTACCCTCGCAGTTCAACACGGGTGGGAGGTCCATCACTGGGACGTCAAATCAGCATTCCTAAATGGTGACCTCCAAGAAGAAGTGTATGTTGCCCAACCTGAAGGGTTCGTCATCAAAGCGAAAGAGCACAAAATGTACAAGTTGTCAAAGGCCCTCTATGGTTTACGACAAGTACTGAGGGCGTGGAACATACGTCTGGACAAGAACTTAAAGAGTTTAAACTTCATGAAGTGCTCGCAAGAACAAGCGGTGTATACAAGAAACAATGGGGTTGAAACACTCATAGTTGGCGTGTACGTTGATGACCTAATCTTCATTAGTACAAGTGTGGAAGGCGTCAAAGAGTTCAAGCAGCAAATGATGAAAGAATTTGAGATCAAGAGGACACATCTTCATCCAAGTCCAATGGGTGGAAGTTTGTAGGTGACAACATATCAGCATGGAGAGAAGGCAACTCAAGAAGTTGGATGTTTATCATGTCAATGTCATACGACGTCATCTTTTGATCTTGGTTAATTCATATATCTCTTTATTACGCAGGTGTCGCCCATTAATTTTCATATTGGTTCATCCTTAAACCACGTTCTACTTAGAGAGGTTCTACTATTTCATGCCTAAGATTTAGATCAGAATTTGGAATATGAATTTAGTACCTGATTAGCCCGGGTATTCTCCTATATCTCTTGCAACACAATCATATTACCTATTTATTTTGAAATACTTCTAAGAGTGAAAACGAACCCCAAATACCAAATAAGTGTCCTTTCAGTTACATCTTTTCTAAGAAAATTTCCAAAACTTCATATAATATAGGATTGCTCCATGTCGAGTACGTTTGTCTTAGAAGTTTTTATAATTGAGTCACTACAAAAGAGAAGAATCGACTCGATCATCAAATTATAGATTATAAGTTCATAACCCTAGTCCATCTACCGGCTGAATAGATCTACTAATTCTTTGATTCAGTTAGTAGAGAGATTTTGAACTAAGAAATAGATTTTAGGAGAAGATAATCTAAAAAAGGTATCCTCAGAAATTTCAATAATCAGATTCATTGATATTCCTATAGTAGATGTTATCATCGATTTTCCTCGTTTTTTACGGTTTTGGACAATTTAAGAGTCAAGAATGTTGGTTTTGTTAAGATTTCTGAAGAAGTCTCGTCGGAATCGAGCTCCTCTCTCTCTAGAACGTTCTCTCTCTCTAGAACATTCTTCCTCTTCCCATTTCCTTTTCTATTCTTTTCTTCCTCTTTTTTTTTCTTTTAATCATGTGTTACAGGTGCTTAAGGAGGAGGGAGAGAAGAATGACCGAATTACCCCTCCGGGTTGACTTTGACCATATTTATAATTTTCCATCCTTTTTCTTTTATATTTTCCTTAAAGTTCAAGCATTTTCCTCTTCCGTCTCATCTCAAAATTTGGTATTTAAGACTCTCAACAAAATTTTGGGAGTTCGACTTTAAAGGTAAAATTAGATTTTTCATTTTTCATTGAGGCTCGGGTCTTACACATACAAACAATATCATACTCAATTCGATGGAATTGTTTGATCTCGATGGAGATCTTCTCTAATTTCCCAGGTGAGGGGTTATTTATGGGTTTCGTCCAATCATTAATAATTTGATTATTTTGAGATAATGGGACGTGAATTTGATGATTCTTACAATTACTTTCTTATAAGCATATAAATCTATATTCATAATTGTGAACAATTTGTTTCTTAAATGTTTCTACCAAGAACCACATAAACAATGAAGTCACATATGACCTTGCTTTCCCATGGCCCCTTGGTGGCAAAAGTAACCCACATTCTCCATAACCCCTCCAAACCCTACACTTTCTTCCGCCTGAAACTTCCTCCCCTTCCCTCCCTCAGCCCCCAACAAATCCAACGTCATCGTCTTCCTCGCCCCCTCCCCGATCGGCTTATCGAACATCCCATTGAGCATCAGAATGTCATCGATCATCTCCATGTCCACACCTCCGCCAATGTTTTCTTGTGGGCATTTCTGCAAACAGGTGGTGGGCAACATCCCACCAAATGAAGAAGGAGCCATTGTTGTAACGAAACCGTTCTGTTAAGGACACAAATAAGTGATTAAATCTACGGTAATTAACCCATCAAAATGATTAAATCAATGTTCAACACCTTTTGTTGGATTATGGGCGAACTGACGGCAGCTCCCATCTGCGCCGCCTTCTGCAGCAAGGCAGTGGCGGACATGAGGGCGGCGGAGGAGGAGGAGGGAAAGTGGTGGTCGTTGGAAATGGAGGATGAAAACATGGACCCGGCTGAAAGGTTAAAGGGCTTTGGAGGGATAGGCATTAGGTCGTGGTGGGGCAGCGTTATGGGCGGCGAGGCAGCCATTGTTGCTCCTCGACTAGCTAGTTTGTTGCTTTCTTCTGTTAAGGCATCGCAATATGCTCTGTGGGTTATGAAGCTATCTCTCCTGCCAAATATTGAACATGGGTTATTGAGAACATTTTGAAAATTTTAAGGTTGTTTTTTTAAAGAAAGTGTTAGGATCAGAACGATCACGGGTTTATTAGTAAGGAATATATCTCCACTGGTTTGAGGTCTTTCAAAAAGCCCAAAACAAAGCATGAGAGCTTATGTTCAAACTGGACAATATCATACTATTGTGAAGAGTTGTGATTTTTAACATGCTATCACAGTCATGCCCTTAATTTAACTATGTCAATTAAATCCTAAAATGTCGAACAATGAAGTTGTGAGTGTCAAAGATGTAGTCAAAAGTGACTCAAGTGTCAAACAAAGAGTGTACTTTGTTCGAGGGCTCTAGAGAAAGGAGTCAAACCTCGATTAAGGGGAGACTGTTTGAGGGTTACATAGGTCTTAAGGAATGCTCTATGATATATTTTGTTCGAGGGGAGGATTTTTGAGGTGGGTTTATAAGTAAGGAATACATCTCCATTGGTACGAGACATTTTTGGAAGCCCAGAGCAAAAATACGAGAGTTTATGCTTAAAGTGGACAATATCATACCATTGCGGATGATGTCAATAAAATCCTCAACTGTCGAACAAAAAAATTGTGAGCCTCGAAGAAGAAGTGAGTCAAGTGTCGAACAAAGGGTGTAATTTGTTCAAGGGCTCAAGAGAAAGGAGTCGAGCCACGATTAAGGGAAGACTATTCTAGGGTTATATAGGCCTCAGGAGATGCTCTATGGTGTGGAAGGTTTATAAGTAAGAAATATATCTTCATTGGTATGAGCGATTTTGGGAAGTCTAAAGCAAAGCCATGAGCTTATGCTCAAAGTGGACAATATCATATCATTGTCGTGATTCAAGTACAAAGTTTTAGATATTAACCTGGAAAAGACAGTGCCACAGTCACATTTGTATTCCTTGGAGCCACAGGTTTTGAGATGAGCTTTCAAGTCCGAATGAACTGCGTATTTCTTAGAGCATTTCTCACACTTCCAATTCTTCTCCCCATGTTTTCTGCTGAAGTGCTTCTTGATTCCGGTGAGGTCTCCGAGCGCTCTCGCTGGGTTGTGGTGGACGCACGACGTTTCTGGACATACGTACACCCGCCTCCTCCTCGTGTCGCTCCCGCTCGTCCGTTGCTTCAGCTTCCATGGCAGGTTGTGGCCTCGCCTGTGTAGCTGCAAGTTCTGGTCTCTAAAAAAAAAAAAAAAAAAAAAAAAACACTTGTTTCGGATATTTTAATAATGCAGGAAAAGTCCAAACAGTACATACCAATCATTGTAATCCCCTCCAATAATTGATGTCCTTCCAACTACCCAAATATTTAAATTTCTCTCTCTAAAACAATTATTTTTATAAAAAAAAACCCAATAAAAATAGAGACAATTTAGAGTTCATTTAATATTTTATTTAAAATATTCNTTTATAAGTAAGGAATACATCTCCATTGGTACGAGACATTTTTGGAAGCCCAGAGCAAAAATACGAGAGTTTATGCTTAAAGTGGACAATATCATACCATTGCGGATGATGTCAATAAAATCCTCAACTGTCGAACAAAAAAATTGTGAGCCTCGAAGAAGAAGTGAGTCAAGTGTCGAACAAAGGGTGTAATTTGTTCAAGGGCTCAAGAGAAAGGAGTCGAGCCACGATTAAGGGAAGACTATTCTAGGGTTATATAGGCCTCAGGAGATGCTCTATGGTGTGGAAGGTTTATAAGTAAGAAATATATCTTCATTGGTATGAGCGATTTTGGGAAGTCTAAAGCAAAGCCATGAGCTTATGCTCAAAGTGGACAATATCATATCATTGTCGTGATTCAAGTACAAAGTTTTAGATATTAACCTGGAAAAGACAGTGCCACAGTCACATTTGTATTCCTTGGAGCCACAGGTTTTGAGATGAGCTTTCAAGTCCGAATGAACTGCGTATTTCTTAGAGCATTTCTCACACTTCCAATTCTTCTCCCCATGTTTTCTGCTGAAGTGCTTCTTGATTCCGGTGAGGTCTCCGAGCGCTCTCGCTGGGTTGTGGTGGACGCACGACGTTTCTGGACATACGTACACCCGCCTCCTCCTCGTGTCGCTCCCGCTCGTCCGTTGCTTCAGCTTCCATGGCAGGTTGTGGCCTCGCCTGTGTAGCTGCAAGTTCTGGTCTCTTTGAAATCCCTTGTTGCATATTTCACACACAAACCGATTCGTTGCCATTAACGTTCCCGGCGATAACGCTACCACTTCCGCATCTGGGTCTGTATCTAAGATAAGCTTCCAAAATCATATCAACCCAATCTAATCCGAATCTTTGATTGAATTATAAACTTATTAGATTAAATTGAGTTTAAATATAAATTCTCCAAAAATTAAGCAATAATCTTTAATAGTTTAGAAGGTAAAAAATTTAAATAAATAACCCGATTCGAATTGGGTTTGGTAAGTGTTAAGAACTACCACTCTGAACAATTATATTTACTCTAAAAATGTCATAATTCGACAAATCCAATCTACGAACACCGTTCTTCATTAAAATTTTAATATTAATTAAAATGTCCATGTCTAAATAATTCTTATTATTGAGTTTTTATGGTCGTTAATATGAATTAATGTGTTAATATATAATTAAAAATTTCTTAATTACATTGATTTAAAAAAAAGGTAGCAGCTAAAAAAAATTTCCAAACCCAGAAAGAACTACATAAGCTCGTTATTTCAGAGGCAGGCCTTCCTTCAGCAAGCAAACAGAGAGAGTAATGCTCAGCAACCAAAAAAAAAAAAAGAAAAAGAACAAGAGCAACTCAATCAGAGATTCAAGGAACAAGAACACATATACCGTAACAAAGATAACAACACAGAAACTCAACGCACAAAACCTAACACTATTTGTCGATCAAATCAATATTGCAATCAATGTAATCCATGAAAACTACGAAACCCCATCTAGAGATGAGCAAAATCGAAAACCCAGAAAGGAAATAGCAAAAAAAGGAAATACCCAATACGCTTATCCAAAAGGGGCAATAAACGAATATTCGCAGGATTCCCAGAAGCTCAAGCGTCAACGAAATCAGATCGATTCCACAGGATTAAAATAAATGGGGAAAAAACTATTAAAAAAAACACCCAACAAGAATCTGAGAGAGAAAGGGAGAGAAACCTTCGTAAAATGCTGATATACTCAGAGAAAAGGAGGTGCATAGGCAAAAGGGGATCGCTGAAACTGAGTGGCAGAGGAGAAATGAGGACGGCCGCCGGGGCTTTTTGGCTTTCTTGGAGGCGCAGTGAGTGTGGNCTGAGTTGATTCTCTAAGCTCAAGCTCCCACCATCATCGGAGCACCCTGAGGCTTTGGACATTGAAGAACACAGAACAAACACTCACCAAAACCCTACAAATGATATCAATTTCTAGAGGAGGAAGAACAAGGGCATGATTTTGGCCTTCATTCTTGGTGGAGAGGAAGCTTTTTTCATGGCTCACTCCAAATTAGAACCAACAAAATAAAAAAGAAAAGGCCTCTTTTCTTTCGCCTCCCATTACATAATTTATAATATGGCTTCCTATCATTTGCCCCTAAATCTTATGCCAATTCTAGGAATTGCCACTCATCTTTTCATTTCTTTTTTTTTTCTTATTTAAATTAGGAATTTCCACTCACCCGAATTCTTTCAGCATGTTTTGTCTCACTTACATGAAACATGTTTCCTAAAATAATTACCTGAGATCTTCAAGTAAAATACGCTCAATTTGAAATTTTTATACTTGAGACACTAAAAAAATAGTGTACCTTGTTAGTATAGATAAAAGTTTTTTTTTAACTATTTTATTAAAGCTGTACATTCAACCTGACAACTCGAAGAGTGAGTTGGGTTGGACAAAAGTCAACTATACCATGCGCAAATGTCGATATTTTAGTTGTTTTTAGTTTTATGACAATGTTGAATTATGCTGATATGTTACTATTTTCGTTCTGNTTTTTTTTTTTTTTTTTTTTTTTTTTTTTTTTTTTTTTTTTTTTTTTTTTTTTTTTTGTGAATAATTACATATTGATTTGTGAACTTTTAATTATCTTTTATCTAAGATTGTATCCAAATAATTATAAATTGTAGATAAATAATTTTTTTTTTTTTTAACAATCCGACGACCCAACCCGAAAATAGAGGGTTGGGTTGGGTTGGGTCAAAAAAATCGTTCAATCCAACCCAACCAAGACCATGTACACCCCTACATTTTATTCTCAAGACAGTTCTTTATACACTTTCTTTACTCGAGTACCATCATGGAGCATAATATTTTTGAAATTAAATGTTGATTATTATTAAGTTATATTAATATTACAAAAGAAAATTAATAATTATTTTATAGAAAAGATTGAAATAGGATTTTTAAAATTTGAAGTTGAATGAACTAATTTTAAAAATGATTGAAATATATAAATTGGAGAGTAATATAGGGACCTGGCCGACAAATATTTAATTTAAATTTGATGGTGTCCAGCAGGAAGGTGAAAGAAATTATAAAGTTTTGTCTTGTTCTGCTACACAAATTTAGTATTCCCAAATTGCCACTCTAAAGTAAACACTTGGACTCAAAAAAAATCAAATTGGAGATTAAATTTTATAATAAAAATTATGGGTATTTTGGGTTTAATGGGATTCTGGTTAGTTCGATCCATAATGACAGATTCATCGTACTGTTTATTAATTGTTACGCCTCAGGTCTAAGATTCAGAATCTGGATGGCCCCGTCAATCCCTTGTGTTACTTCTAAGAGCTAATTATGTGTACAAATTATATCTTTAAAATCGCTCTCATTTGGATGTGGTCGTAGTTCATTCAAATATCATTTTTTATGAGTGTCACGTTAATATTCTTAAACGTTAAAATAATCGAATTTAATTTCAATCATTTTTCAATATGATTGACAACTTAATGTGGATTTTTCAACTAAAACCGATTAAAATTAATTAACCATTATTTTATTAAATTTTGAGGAATTATTTAATTTCAATTTTAGTTTTTATCATAACATTTTTACAAGTAGATTACATAAAATAAAAAAGAAAAAATAATAATAATGATGATAAAAAAAAACATATATTAAAATAGTCTATTAATTAGGAAATGTGAAAAAAAATGGCATTTTTTTTTTAAAATATAGTTTTTCATGATTCTTATCTTTTCCTTAAGATGTTGAGTAATCATTTCCAAAAAGAAATTTATTTATTTTTATTCAAAGTGGGGGCCACACTAATTTGAAAATGCTGACCTTTTCATGTGAGGTTAGGTGGGTAATAGTATTGTCTTCGAGATTTGAATTAGGATTTATCATCCCGAACTAACATATGATGGCTTTAACGTTCTCCTGTATTGTTGTGACGTGACAACGTTTTCTACTGATTTGAGCTATTTCTAAGACTAATGACTATTCCTACACGCCAACCTCGTTTTAGTATGTATACACGTGGTTTCCAAGAAAATTTTTAGGAGATCACCTAACGTATAAATGCTCCAAGTTAAACATATTTATTTTTTGAATTTTTATGATCGGGTCATCAAAAAAAAAAAAATAATAATTTATTGGTATAGGTGGTACCAATCAACTCTTTTAGACATTTATTAACTATAATTTTATATTCTCAAAATCACTCTGATTCAGATTTTTTTTTTTTTTTTTAAATGACAAAATATTATGCTAACATTTATTCTAGTCGAAAAAGGGTGCGATTTCTAACAAGTAAGTTACTCGCTGGAAGGAAAAGTCATAAATACCTTTTATATTCGTGTTTATGTGAGTTTCCTTATTCTAGACTTATTCTAAAACTCTAGAATGCAAATGTTTTCATATTATTTTTATATTCCCATACCCAACCTTTTACCTCCCTTGAAAACGATTTTCTCTCCAAACTTTCCTCCGGTGCGTTGGGGTTGCTCTTCGGAGGAAGAATCGAGTAGAAGTAAGGCATTGATGTTGGGATCATTGTGTCAAAGAAGGTTGACCGTCGGAAATCAGTGTTGAGGACATTGTGGGATTGTCGGTGCGTCGCCGGAATCAGGGAGGCGGAAACTAGAGTTTCGTCGCTTGTCGAGTAAGGAAGGCAAGGTTTTTGGAATAGGGTCAAGCTGCAGACGCACACCCAACAGCTCTTGCAGCTTCGCACGCGTACACAGTGCGGGTCGGCTCCACGTGTACGAAATCGGCTCGGTTCCGTCAATTCCCGCAGCTCGACTTGGCGGCTTAGTTGGCCGGCTCGGCAACTAGGCTTAGCGGCAATGTATCACTATAATATATCGATTCCAAGGTTTTTGGCCCCTCCGAAGCTGTTTCTGCCCTTAGTTTTACTATCCGAAGTTAGTATAGTTCCTAAACGTTAAAGACAGATTAGATCGGGGGTTTATTTTGATAAATAGCATGAGGTTTAGCTAGAGTATGTTACGAAAGGTTCTAAGTTTTATGTGGTTATCATAGGACGTACTTAACAGCTGAGATTAGCTCGTTGTGAGTGACTTCAACCAAGAACATCGAGGTAAGTGATCTTACTGTTGGAGTTAGCTTACTACGTGTTGTATGATGGTGCGTGCCCTGTGGCCCCTGCATGCACCATATTTATGTGATATGATTATGTGATGTATAGATTGTGTTGACTGTAGATTGTGTATGTTATGTGATGTATGAATTACGTTGACTGTTGACTGTTTATGTTATGTGGAATTATGAATGAGATGTTAATATTATATGCCATGAATATGTTGATCGATACCATAGATACACATAGAATTATCGAGTCATGTCATGAGATGTTTATGCAACTGGAATGTTTATGTAATATGTCATGTAATGTAAGTCATGTGAGACGCCATCAGTAAGAAACGTAAATGNCATGTTAAATATGTTAAGGGACCTCATGCATATATGTATGTCACGTGCATCGGGATTCTTCCCCTTTATGATACGAAAGAATGAAATACGATATTTATGTTCGCCATGATATCATGCGGGCCCTTTTCGGTTCTATGGTGTCTGGCGACGTGTAACACGTTGTGTCCGACCAAGTCAGGCCCAGGGGGTACGCATATGAGCTCGCCTGGTGGGTCAATGTATACGTACATGGGCCATGTGTGAAGGAGTGCCACACATCCAACCCTACCCGGAATAGAAAAGCGCCCAAGGCTATGAAAAGTTTATGAAAAGTTAGGTCCCGCTCATATGTTGCATGTGTTTGCATTCCTAACCCCAATAGTGGGGTGACTTACTGGGTATTTCATAAAATACTCAAGCCACGTGTTACCTACATTTTTCAGGTAAAGGCAAGGCGCCAATGTACGGTTGACGGCGGAGCTGAGGACACCATGGAAGTTGGAGATAGGATATTTTTAAGAGTTTACAGACTGTTTTAAGTTATTGTTTTATTTGGATTTATTTTGAATTCAGTTATTGAAGGTTTATTTTCGGAGATAGGTTTTGTTTTGGATTTACGAACCTTTATGAAAGACTTTTCCAAGGTTATTTATGATGAGCTTCCACTTAATGAGTTATGTATGCATGGGTGACGTCACTAATTAGGTATAGAAAATTAGGGGCGTTACACTCTCATTCGGATGTGATTATAGTTTATTAATATATACTCGGGTGTCTTATGGGCACCATCTTCCGCCTTAGTTTGTCTCTAAATCACATTCTACTAGGAAAGATTCTTCTTTATTAACGACTCGGTTTTATACATGCTTGAATACTTAATCGAAGAAAAAAAGAAAAAGAAAAAAAAAGAAAAAAAAGAAAAAAAAGAAAAAAAAGCAGGATGTAAACTCATATAATTTAATAGAAATCATTTAAACAAAGTATAGGTACTTGGTTTAAGTAATATCAAATGACTAAGTAATATCAAATGACTGTAGTTTAGTGGTTAGAATTTCATGGTGTGGTTGTAGTTTAGTGGTGAGAATTCCACGTTGTGGCCGTGGAGACCTGGGCTCAAATCCCAGCAACCACAACTCTTGTATCTTTCGAGAGTTCATGAATTTTCTTAAAATGATATCATCGTATAAGACTCTTTAAACTTGTACGCGACTATGGTATTGGATTATGAGTTCTTAATCTGGGTTCTTATGAGTTCTTAATCTGGGTTCTGAGAACTTGAATCTCGATCATTGTTCTAGTTCTTGTTCTTCGTTCTTGTCATTGTCCTTGTCCTTCTTGTTTCTTGTTCTGTTCCCTATAGTACTACACCTAGGATTTATAGTACAAGACATGAACCTGATAACCTGTGTCCTAGGCTTCACGCGTTCTAGTTACGAACCTGATAATCTGTGTCCTAGGCTTCACGCGTTCTAGTTACGAACCTGATAATCTGTGTCCTAGGCTTCACGCGTTCTAGTTACGAACCTGATAATCTGTGTCCTAGGCTTCACGCGTTCTAGTTACGAACCTGATAATCTGTGTCCTAGGCTTCACGCGTTCTAGTTACGAACCTGATAATCTGTGTCCTAGGCTTCACGCGTTCTAGTTACGAACCTGATAATCTGTGTCCTAGGCTTCACGCGTTCTAGTTACGAACCTGATAATCTGTGTCCTAGGCTTCACGCGTTCTAGTTACGAACCTGATAATCTGTGTCCTAGGCTTCACGCGTTCCAAGTGATACAATCTGAAAACTACGTCTAAGGCTTCATGCATTCCAATCGACATAGTCTGAAACTCCATCTAGGATTTCATGTGTTCTTTGTGATACAGCCTAAAACCTACACCCAAGATCTTACGTTCCAAGAGGTGTAGTCTAAAACATGTGTCCAAGGCTTCTTATGTTCCAAGTGACGTATTCTGAAAACCTATGCCCAAAGTTTCATACGTTGTAAGCAACATAATCCTAATACCTATGCTTAAGGCTTCGTACGTTATAAGTGGTATAGGCTAAAATTTGCTTCCAAGGCTTCTTTATTCCAAAGAATGCAGTCTAAAAACCAACATTTGAGGCTTTTTAAGTTCCAAACGATGTAGTATTGATAGTTAATTAACACTAATTCAAAATTCATTTGAAGTATAACATTGTTGTTCCAACATATCAACACTCATTCAAAATTAGTTTAAAATATAACATCGACGTGTTACATATTGGAAATCCATAATTTCGAGTAGATCATTAGTGTATAAGTAGTATATAGTATATCAACCCTCATTTTAAATAATATTTCTAAGCATAACATCGATATGTTGTAATATATTGACACTCCATGACTTGAGTCATTCCCCAATCAATTTGAGATACCTTTCACTTAGATTTTCGACACTTTCCGTTCAAAATTTTCATAACCTTGTGAGATTGATAGGAAGTTTACGAAGACGTTAATGTTCATTTTTAGATTGTTTTAGCAATTATTATAATTTCTTTTACCAGCTTGAAATCTGTCCTTGCTACATTTAAATAAATTAAACTCAGTGTTCTCATGACCAAGATTTGCACCTGTATTTGGAATATGAATCTAACACCCGATGATCTCAACATTGCCCATCAAAATTAGTCCCTAGAGTTTATTTGGCTGTTTAAAAATAAAACATAAGCTTACAAAAAATTTAGAGTAAAATATATATTTTTTTTAACTAATCAACATGTGGTTGTAGTTTAGTGGTGAGAATTCCACGTTGCAGCTGTGGAGACCTGGGCTCGAATCTACATTGGCTGGAGAGCGTTCACGAGTTGAGTCAAACGTGTGGGTAGCATTTGATTCAAGTCACTAATCGAGTATGGGCATCGAGTTAGCACAAGTCGGTGCATGGAGTTGGACTATGGGCATGATCATGGGTTAGTGCTTGGAGGGGGCTATGGGTTGGGGATGCTTGATTGACTAGGCTAGAACGTGGGATGGAGTTGTTGGGTATCACAAATATACTATGAAGAAAATAGATTGTGACCCTAACGTATAGACAAGATAGTGGCGACATGGTAGTGCACTCAACCGACCACGCGAGAGTCAAGACAAGACAAGTGTTATGATGCTACCAAGAAGGATGGTGCATCATCCAACACACCATATAAAGTGTGCATTAAAATCAAGCTGAGGCAAGATAGAGACAGTGATGTTGACATGAGTGTCAAAAGATGGGCTCAATAAGGATTCGGTAGGGCCTTGGGCCTCAACCTTGAAAGTGAGGTTTTAGAGGGAATTTCGACATGTAGTTATAGAGTTAACTTCGTCCATATGAGATATGAATCCTCGCTAAATTTGGTATCGATCAAACACTAGACGGACACTCCACGAGACTATATGACTATTTGCCAAAATCATGTCTACTCCTACCAGACCAAAAAATGTCTCAAAATGTACCTCAGGGAGAGACATGGTGTTAGCTCTCCATCACTCCTTGACCCTGTGGCGCAAGCAAGTTACCTTGTGGTAAATCTGTGTGTCACAGTAAGGACGAGCGTTGTGAGACGAGTTTCTTAGGTAATTGTCTTCTGAATGAGTCTTTTAGGGACAGTGTCGGATAACACGAGTGTATCGATATTGCCCCCCCCCCCCCCCCCCCC